>NC_060212.1:167100000-167457500 GCF_021130785.1 Homalodisca vitripennis | reverse complement strand
TGAGTCCTTGTCCTAAATGTAAAATATGTATGAATATATTATATTATGTTGTGGAGGACGGGTTAAAAGTGACACCCTCAGGAGAATTGGCACCTTGAATTCTGCCTCTTGCGATAAAATTTCAATAAAACATATTGAAACTCTTGTTCTAGTCGTTAGAAAAAGCATAATATAATTATACAAATACCGAATTAAAATATAAAAAGATAGAGAAATCTCTGAAACTAACCAAAAGGAATTTTTATACTTAGAAAACAAATTGTTATATTTAATAAGTCCTATAAGTATATTTACAACATTTTAACTGTAAGAACTTAAAGATAAAATAAAACTTCTGTGGTAATAAGTCTTATAACCTCGAGTAATTTTCATCTATTTTAATTTTTTTTGAACACTGAATTGAAAATTTGGCATATCCATGGATTCAATATTGCTTGTAAGATCGCATTAGGTCTGCGAATCGGCTACTATCTATTCTTCATACACCGAAGTGTTCAGGGTGATCCACCAATTCAATTTAGATCAGTTTTCACAGCGCCTGTATATTTGAAACGGCAAATACGAGACAGTTATGTTTGTTATATAGCCAAACACAATTTGAAGGCGCTAAGTTAAGATTCATATTTGTGTATAAAGAAATTATCTATGCTTGACTTAAAGCTTGAATTTTAGACCACTTTATAATAAAATACATGTACGTGTATCTCGCGTCGTTTTTAATTCTGTTGTTTTTTGCAGGGCACCTCAGCCTACAAAAATTAAATCTTTTATCATTCAATTTTTAAATATAAGCTGTAATTACCATAATAAGTAATTTTAATTATTTACTGCACGTTACTTGAATTATTGTGTGTTTGTAAAATTAACTTGAGTTTTTTATTCAACCATAAACTATTCAAACGGCTAGAATTTGACATGGAGGTTCTTAAGGTCCCTGAGATGAATATGTGCATATTCTTACGAGTATTTCTAAAACCCCTCCGGGCTACGCCCCGCTGGTTTTTAAAGTAGCAACATAAGCCCTCTAATGTTTTGAAATTTAAGTAAAAGAGCCATTTCTATATTATGAACTGTTCCGTGTTAACATTGTTTATTATTTTAAATTTGTTTACATTTATAGTGAGTGAAAATATTTTTAACATCATTTTAGATTTCAGTGGAAAGTACTTATCTATTTGACAAAATATACCAAAAAATAAGATACCGAAGACTTCCTTTGAAGCAGTCGGCAAGAACTGTGCTAGATGGAAATTCGCTGGACTGTCCTTTTGAACTAATGTACTATGAAGGAAACAGGATTTTTCCGGACATTTGCCATCTTTCAGTGAATCAAGAAATCAGTAACACTACGTTTCGAGATCTGCAATCTGATCTCTTCTTCAATGTATTAATTCCAGCTCTAAATGTTCTAAAATATTAACAATGTTTTTCAGTTAAAAAGGTTAAACAGATGCGTAGTGTCATTGTTAACGTACTTTTAGCTGTGCATTTCAATCAACTAGGCTATACGTATTACATCTAAAAGATATTGTTACTATCTAACAAAGTACATTAGAATAGCCATAAATATAAACTTTTAACTTATTTTCTTGATCGTGGCAACAAGGCAAACTCAACATTAGCGTCGGAAATAAAATTCACTCAAACCAGAAGTGGTCAATACACATGCAACGCCTACTAAATTGCGTACAAAGGAGCGGGTAACTGCTAGAAGTGCAGATATAAGAGACAATGTAGTCTGACATTTACTTCACATTTAAACACTGTTATTAAACCTAAATTATTTGTCTTTTTACAAAAGTGGGGTTATCAGAGCTGTGTATGTATATATATTTTTTTTTTGATCAGAAAAGTGGCAAAATCAGGAATGGAAAAAACATTAATATCGAAGTCCATTACAATAACCATAAATAAACCAGTTTTAAATTTTTTCCCCTTGGGATGAAGGGAAACTCAAAATTAGCGTTGGAAATATAATTCACACGAACCAGAAGTCTTCATACAGGTTTGCACCATAGGTTGTAGAAAACCATCCGTGTAGAAGTATTGCTCTCAAGTGGGCAAACCATTCAGTTTGTTTGTGTTAGCTAAAGATTGGCTGGCAAAAATATTATAGAATCCATCGCGTTAAGGGATTAATGATGTAATTAGTAATATTATCATATATGATAATTATCTATACAGAATAAATTATATTAAATGAGAAAATCTGAATGTTCAATGTTGTGTAATTTTTATATTCCGTTATCGTTTACAGCGTTTCATGCTTCTTCCACTCATACTCTACATTCTCACATACTAATATGAATTTATATGGCAAAACAAAGTTTGCCGGGTCAGCTAGTAAATGTATATAATTGTGAAAATTATCTGAATTTACAAGAAATATTTTATTTCAATAAATAAAAACAATAGTAGGATTAGTCGTTCACAACACTACTTTTGTAATAATAAATTGAATAATATATCAATGGTTTTTAGATCTAAAAGTAAATGAAAAAGTAAAGTACATAAGCAAAACTGTATCTTGCTAAACTCATCATGGAATGACATTTAAAATTAAATTTATATTATAAAAATAACGAATTTGTACCTGGACGTAGGCAGAAAGACATGCTGTAAGTTAAGCTGAATCGAGCTGCCCACTGCGCCCTAAACAAAAGGAAACAATGCCCGCAGGGGGTAATATCTCAGCGTTGGTTTCTTATAAATCTCAGTAAGAATTATTTTCAGCCAGTACAAGTTACTGTAACTGTTCAGCCATTGTTCCCTGGTTTTTGGATAAAACCTCGGCTTAACACGTATAATCATGTAATACAAAACTTTTATTTGTAAATACAGAATACGTGACTTTAAAATATTCATAGAGTAATATGAATACTGCTTGTATAATTGCGGAACTTACTGAAAATACCGCTATATTGTATTGTAATCAAAATGTATTAAAGTTAACATATCTGTTACTGTATGTTTGTAACCAGAACAGGTATTCGTGAATGTAAATTTAATGTTTATTATTGCAAACAAAACTAACGAACAAGATAGATTTACAGTTTATTTCTAACGTATTAAATAATATATTATTTTACAGTTAACAGTGAAAATGAAAGAATACAAGATGAAGGTAAATATGTAATCTTTCATAGATCTTATCTTTATATAATTTGCAATCTATCTGCCTCTCTAAAGCTAGTCATGGCCGATTTTAGTAAAGTTTTTTTATTTGCTCGTGCAGTATTTTTATACGTATCTTCACGGTTGGTACCAAAGTCATTAATCTCATTAAGATGGCTATAACTCAAATTATATCCCAATTGCATGTCGTTACAGAACTACCTGCATGTATGGGAGCAAAGCTTAAATATCGATTACAAAGTATTATTACTGAGGTTTCACATGACTACATCAATCATTGTCATTAACCTGACGGTGTAACAACTGAGATTAAGCCCATTTTTAAAGTACACGGCTCCTTCGACGTTGCATGGTGGTACCCAATATCCGTGAGATTTACTAAGTTATATATATCTTTACCATTGTAATTTGGTCAAGGATAACTAAGTCACCAATATTTTACTGGAAACGACTTTACTGGTTGTTTATGAGGCTATAACCTCATTCAACAAAGGGAATATTATCAAGAGTGATATTCTTGTTAAATTAGGTATAACTCTAGAAAGCAATGTGACAACTTTATAGCAATTCTGGATGAAACATGTATCAAATATATAGAGAAGAACTTGAAGATTAAGAGAAAACGTGGATGAACTTAAAAGAGTAAAAAATTAGGTTAGTTTAAAAATTTAAGCGACTTGATGTTTGGTGTGAACGGTTTCAACTGATTCTCAAAAGCCTTGTTTTACTTTTTTTAATTTCTCCTTGTAACTGGAATGTGATTACAGAAAATAATCTTGGTGTATTTAATAAACTGTCATTACGTTAATATTAATTTTTTAAGAAAAATGTTACGTTTTTTTATTTAAGAAATTAAATTATTATTTTGAGGCATATTAAAATTGCTCATAAATAAAATAGCTATAGGGAACAAATATACGATTCTTTGTTTGAAGTTTATTTTTTACGATGGAAGGATTGTGAAGGAAACACTATTTTTCCGCACATTTGCCATGGTTTAGTGACACAAGAAATCAGTAACATTACGTTTCGAGATCTGCAATCTGATCTCTTCTTCAGGTAAATAACTAACCGAACACATAAGTACAAACTAGGGTAAAATAAACAAATCATATATGAGACTAACTCATCCTATATACGAGTAGAACCACTCAGGACATGGTTTGAAAAATGTTGTATTTCATATTTAATATGTAACGATTTGTTACTGACTTCGAACGTGATAAAAAAAAATTAATAGTGGGTTTATAATGAGTTTTCATCATAAAAAAACACTAAGTTTAACTAGAAAGTTATACATAAGTAAGCTGTTGAAAGTTACAGAGATTACGGTTAACTTAAAACTTTCAAATATTGTTTTAAAGTTTGGGACAGTGTTTCATTTGACGTATATTGTAACACCGGACCGGCGAGACTGTCGCTATGAAAGCTTTATAAAGCGGGAGTTGTGGAACTGTTTTATCACAGCTGGGAACACCACACAAAACTAAACATAAATACTAGTGTTTGTGGATTACATATATCATTATTATTAAAATTATGTATGTGGAAACAATTTTAATAAGATAACTGTATGTCTACTCATAAACGACGCTAACAATTGGAAGTCGTTCTGAACGTGGCTAAAATATTAGGACAAAGAGAAAAAATGCGCTTAATTAAAATTGATAGATTAAACACACCATTTCTCATGGCCTTGTTAGGAATTAAGGGATTAAACACATACAGAAAATTGAGTAATTAAGGAAAATTGTGGTTAAGTAGAATCGCAGGGAGATACGAACTGTGCATGTCCACAAAGGAAGTGTCGAGTGTATGGTATGTCTGGTCACGTCTTGACGTTATCACACCTAATGAGTTTACTCATTAGAATAGCGCCTGTGTTCCCCTCACCCCTCACCACTCACCGCTCACACCAATCACCGCACTCAGTATCTCTCGTCTCATCGTCAGCATCGCTCAGGAAAATTGGTCACCACCACCAAATTTGTTTAAATCTTTCATTAAAATGTCTTTACTTTGAAACATTTGAAGAAACGTATAACATATCGTATTGTATTAAGAATATTTCTTCCAATGACAATGTTGACTTTAAAATGGAATTTATAGTAAATATGACACAATTTAAAACACTAAATAAATAGTTTAACATTTCCATTTTTAAAATTTTGAATGTATTAGTATACATTCCTTAATGAAATAAAAATTAGCCTTTGCGCTAAGTATGTCAATATGTTTACAGTAAAACTATTTGCATGTGCCCAGTTAACAACTTTTGCATGCAACATCCGTGAAGATTGTCACGCGACACATGCATGACCTCCTATATTGTAATATTACTGAATGTAGAACATAGTGTCATTCACACGGTAGTTATTGAGACGTGTAAGACAGATCTTGCCCTAAAAAATGAAATAAAATAAGTGAATATATATTACGGGGTTACATTTAACCTGCTACACTTTAGCTACGAGTACCGGTGCGATAACGTAGTAATATATCATTGTAACTTACTCTCTGCTGCTGCGTACACAGACTCTTGAGTATGTCTGGCTCAGTAGTCCACTAAAAGTTTAATTTACACGAAAATGACAATTAAAATTTGTATCGGAGGTAAACACGAATTTTTGAGTTTTTATGAGTTGTACTATGTGTTATATCTTCTAAATTAAAAGACGCTATTGTATTTTATCCATTTAATCTATAAAATACTTCAACATCCCGGCCATTTGCATTCATGCAAAAAGTTCAACTCGATTAATCCCAATATAGGGCCATTCTTTTCATATAGTCAGTATTTATGAGAAAAATTTTAATCTCTTTCATTTTTGATATCTCCTAAGGTTTCAAGATAATATTTACTCACAGCTTGGTTGATTTTGCCAAACAATGAAACGTTTCAAAATGGCGTTCATTCAAATTTAGGCAAAATTTTACTTCGGGTATTTCGTAAAATAAATCCAATTTTCTAATTTTCATGCAATTTAAAGCCAAATTTATTCTTACTTTACTTCCATAAATCTCAAGGTTTCAAAATGAAGGCAGTTTAAAGTTACAGATGTATAAAACAAAACCGTTATACATTAATATGTCAACAAACATTATCTCTGCTTAAATGTAAACTAAATCAAGTCATCTATGTTTTTACAAATAGATTTATATGCTTATAACAGTTTTTGTCTGGTAAACTTTAAGATTATAGAGTTTATAAGTGGTACAAAAATTACTACTCCAACATTGAGAGATATTTCCTCATCCGTGTTAAGAAAATTCATATCTGGTGCATTAATGGCATCTTAGCTTGCACATTTTGAGATGACGACCACAACTACCTTTCTTTCGAATGAAAGATTTTGTTATTATTTGAACGATTAACCTGAATTTCACAATTTGATTTTATATAGATTTTATTTGCTCAAATATCCCATTTATAGAGTACGTAACTTTCTTTCTCAGGAGGTTTGGGGGTGAGGAAAGCTACCCTGGATTCCTCCCTGAAAACACTACTGCTGACAATATAGTAAGTGATGGGTGTTGGTTTAAAGAAATACTAATAAACCATTAAAAAATGAAAAATGCTTAACATTGCTCATTTATTATATAAGCCCGTAAATAACGCAGTTAGTATATCTCTTTTCCACGATCCAGTCTCTGAGTAAAAACTAAACATGTTTCTAAGGGTATTTTCATTTCCCGACTCATTAATAATGTATCTGGCCGTTGAGAGATAGTTGTGGCTCTACGAATCGCCTCTAGGGTCATAAATATTCCATCCAGGTTTTTGTTCTCCATATATATTCCATACCAATACAAAGATTTATTTATTTACCATCCATGTCGTGACAAGAGTCTTAACACTGGTGCAGATCACAACTGTAACTAACGACTTAGTAATCTTTAGGGAGTTAGTTATAGTTTTTAATCCGTCTTCTATGTTAAAGTCAATTCTTCGGATATGGCTGGGTACATGAAATTCTTTCTTTTCATAAGAAAAATTGTGTTTTCAAAAGTTAATAACGTTAATAAACGTTAAACTGTAAGAATGAGTGGAATATCATTTCACTTAAATACCTTATGTTCTACAATTTAAAATGTTGAATTCTTTAAGGTTTGGGGGTTTAAGTGGGTTATTTGACATTATTTATTAGAAAATATAAGATAATGTTAGTTATGATTTGTCTAATGTAAATAAAATTTGAATGATCCATACTTATATTAACGAAGCACAAAATCATTATTAATAATGTTAGGCCTATTTTCGTGCAAAATGTATAAAGAAAAATGCTTGTCACATATCATTATTAATAACACATGGTATGAAAGAATTAAAATCATTTACCATCACTCTTTATTACAGACTCGGTCATTTAGTGCCAAGAGTGAAAGACTTGAGTTGGTTTCTAATTACAGTTACCATCGATGCTTCACTCTGTAATATTTCACTCTTGTCAGTTGTTTTGCTCGACCGGAAGGAAATGTACGTGCCAACAGCTAATTCAGCATTCCATTTAATACAAGCAGTTTCACTTTACAAGTGTATCATATTCCTTGTGTTCCTCCCTTTAAGGTTTAACTTTGTTACTCGTGTCTTCCGTTATACTGAACTCCATTGGAATTGATCGGTGTTAAAAAATGATGGCCCTTTCAAACAAAGCATTTCATTGAGAGGTTTTCATTTCCACAAGTTCGTACAAATTAATAATTTTTTATACATATAAATTTTAATATAATTTAAAAGATGATGGCCTCCAATATGTCTTCCATCTTGAGATATTTTATTTTGGGGTATCTTTGATTATGACTGAACAAAATCAAACGTTAGGAGTCCATTCGTTTGCCACATTAGAGGTAACAAAATAATTTACTTTTACATGATAATAATAATTTTGAATTACAGGAAAACAATATAAGAATAGATTTAAAGACTTTATTTTATTGTATTTCTCTAAATTTTCTTTACACATAATGAATTTTGCATAATGTATTTTTAGTGTACGCAATCTGTAAAGTAAGATTCTCAGGAGAGGCTATGGCATTAATTATTTATACTGCGGGAAGTTTGTGAGATCCGCCGTTATTGTTTGGCTGAGAAAAATATTTAACTTTTTCATCTTTCACTCTTGTTAAAAAATTACTAAAAAAACCACCGAATTTCCTATCAAAGTTGTACCAAATGCTAAACAGTATTGTCAATACTGCACAGAAAAGAGTAGATGAGAAATAATATTATGTAATACATTTTATTACAACATATTTAGTGATAAAATTAACACCTCTACATTTTAAATAAATTATAGGTCAATTTAAACAAAATCATTTTGTCTTTCAAAACGTTTATAATTACTAACATTTGCTAGCAGAATCCTACGAAATGTCATGCTACAATCAAGGATATCATGGGTATATTCTTTTACAATGACATTTTAAACAATGCAGACATAATTGATAGTAACTGAAAGATATTCCGATTTCCTGATATTCTTTAGATTTAACGAGGATTAAAGAATGGTGTTTTGACACCCTGATGTCGGAAAGTAATCCAAATTTATAAGTGCACGAGAAACAACTCCAATGTATTTCCAATAATCACGATATTTTATTGATTAGCTCCAGCGAATTCATTAACTATTGAACAAATATAACCTAGTGAATTGATCTTAAAGTCTTAGTTTTTCAGTTGTGGCACTTTTCAAGTATTGTAACGGTCGATAGGCTGTATCTAGTTTTAGAAACGTAAATGTTTTGTAGGCATATTTTAGTTGGTTGGGCAGTGTTCATGGCTAATATGGTAAGTGTTCATCTGAAAATCGTAGTTTCAGATGTTAAGCGAAATTATTATCAATGGCCCTTATTTCAGGCTTGGCACATGGATAAGTACCTCATGTTCGAAGGAATTATATTACTGACAACATGGTTGTGAATGCCTTGTTGCTCTGATCAAGAAAATACGTCAAAAGTGTATACATGCAACCATTGTAATATTATGACTGTGTAAGATAATTTTGGTCTAATATACTACGCCTTAGTATTTTTGTGGCTTACTTGGGCCATTTTTGTTACATCCAACTGCTGTTATCTGTCCGATGCCTTTGTCATATTCAACTGCTATTACTTGTACAATGCATTTGTTATATCTAAATGCTATTACTTGTATAATGCATTTGTTATATCTAACTGCTATTACTTGTACAATGCATTTGTTATATCTAACTGCTATTACTTGTACAATGCATTTGTTATATCCAATTGCTGTGAACTGTACGATGCATTTGTTATATCTAACTGCTATTACTTGTACAATGCATTTGTTATATCTAACTGCTATTACTTGTACAATGCATCTGTTATATCCAATTGCTGTGACTTGTACGATGCATTTGTTATATCTAACTGCTAGTACTTGTACGATGCATCTGTTATATCCAATTGCTGTGACTTGTACGATGCATTTGTTATATCTAACTGCTAGTACTTGTACGATGCATCTGTTATATCCAATTGCTGTGACTTGTACGATGCATTTGTTATATCTAACTGCTAGTACTTGTACGATGCATCTGTTATATCCAATTGCTGTGACTTGTACGATGCATTTGTTATATCTAACTGCTAGTACTTGTACGATGCATCTGTTATATCCAATTGCTGTGAATTGTACGATGCATTTGTTATATCTAACTGCTAGTACTTGTACGATGCATCTGTTATATCCAATTGCTGTGACTTGTACGATGCATTTGTTATATCTAACTGCTAGTACTTGTACGATGCATCTGTTATATCCAATTGCTGTGACTTGTACGATGCATTTGTTATATCTAACTGCTAGTACTTGTACGATGCATCTGTTATATCCAATTGCTGTGACTTGTACGATGCATTTGTTATATCTAACTGCTAGTACTTGTACGATGCATCTGTTATATCCAATTGCTGTGACTTGTACGATGCATTTGTTATATCTAACTGCTAGTACTTGTACGATGCATCTGTTATATCCAATTGCTGTGAATTGTACGATGCATTTGTTATATCTAACTGCTAGTACTTGTACGATGCATCTGTTATATCCAATTGCTGTGAATTGTACGATGCATTTGTTATATCTAACTGCTAGTACTTGTACGTTGCATTTGAAGCTTTTTGTTTTTGGATCGCGCATTTCTTTTGAACAAAGTTTATTGAAACTATACTTAAATGTCTTCAGCTAACCATTGTCCGATATTTCTTAAAACTGTTTACTTTCTTGCACGTTTAAATTAGAACTAATAACGCTCTAATTATAACACTAATCAATAGTAAACAATGTACGTATTTGCAATGAACGCGTAGTAAAATTAAAATAATTAAATAAAAGAAAATACGTATAATAAGAATTGCTTTTATTTAAGAGTTCTTTATTTAAATCCTTTTTATTGTATCTCGTTCGAAATTACAAAACATTTGGTTGAATCTGGGGTTAAATTTAATATCGAAATTTGTATTTTACCCAATGAGCAAAGTCGACTGAATTAATGAGTGCAATTAGTTTATTTATGATTCAATGAGTGCACGATCAGATGAAATGGATGTTTAAAATAGCGTGATTTGTTTTTAAATCCACTACGATTGTGGGAATTAAATATGGAATGTTTTAGTTGCATCTGGCCATAATTAATTAAAAGAATGACATGTAGTTTTAAACGTCTTCTTTCCATTTCTGTTGAAGTGGTAACAAAGTGATAAAATTGTTAATTAATAAATTCTTAGTTCCGTCACAAAATAATGTTTTTAGCCACTTTTAGCCACTTTAGAGCTTTGTACTCATTTCGGATTAATATTTGTGCTGAACCCGCTAGTGCAAAAAATTTGCTTTTATTCTTAGTTCAGAAACTGTATAATTTTAATAAAATAATAAATTCTAACTAATAAGTAAATTATTATTTTTCAGTAAATAATAATTTACTGAAAAATATTATATTATATGTATTTGACAAAGGTACTAATGTGTTCTTACATTATAACCTCACTATAATCGATATAATATATCGAGTTCACCAGATGGATACGTGATAAGTCAAAGTTATATCTGTAAATATATTATTTTACATTTTCATAATTTATATCTGATATAAATGAGATAAAAATGTATCTAACGTTAATATAGATGGAAAAATTGGTGTTTAGTTATTTCTAAAACCCCTACCTTAGTATCACTGACAAGATAAACAAAATGTACAATTTGAATAATAAAAAGAGTTTTTTATTATTTTAATAATTGTTTATTACCTTTGATTGTTTCTGAAACTGCCTGTTAACACTTTTATTTTACTTAAATACTAGTTAATAATATATTTTAACTCTTGTCATAATACTTACAGGCTAAATGTTAATATACATTTCCAGGCATAAGCCATAGTAAATGTACGTTTTAAAACTTTTTAAAACACTTAAGTTTTGACTATTATTAAATGCTTGTCTAAACGCCTGTCCTAGCAGTGTCATACACTCCAG
The DNA here is from genome assembly GCF_021130785.1 of Homalodisca vitripennis. Taxonomy (NCBI): domain Eukaryota; kingdom Metazoa; phylum Arthropoda; class Insecta; order Hemiptera; family Cicadellidae; genus Homalodisca; species Homalodisca vitripennis. Next base: position 167,445,872 of record NC_060212.1, on the reverse strand, counting down.
GATACCGATGCGCTAAGAAATTGAGAAAACACCTATTAACCAAACTAGAATTGGAAGGTTGGAATTTATCACTTATGATCATCTTACAACTAGTACAGTGTGTAATTAAAAGCTCTTACAAAATAATTCCAATAACGTCAGAACTTCAAAATAAGATTGGTAATATAAAAAAATAAGGCTAGGCTGTAGGAGCTACAGATTTGTGTAACATATGGACAAATTAACATACAGCTTGCGTATAACGTCAATGTGTGTAATAATTTCGTTCCTCTGTAAGTAACAAGTCTTCATGGAAGTTTGTCACTACCTATTCATTCGTCAGCATACTTGTATAAATTCACATACAGTTCAGGTTATAATGCTTTGTAACCCTTGTTGGCTTATAACGTCAAGGAGTGTACTAATTCAGTTCCTTTATAAGTATAAACTCTCTCATGGAAGTGTGACACAAGACTCTGGCTTGTGACTCATTGTCAATATGCTGCAATGCTTTAGCTAGGAGTTGCTGGTCAAAACTCCAACGAGAGTGACGCCAGCAACACAATCTGCCATCGACAATGCCATTTCAAATCTCCCAAATGTCGAAGTGTCCGTGATCAACACAGCAATCGCGGATCATTATGGCCAGGAGGCTATAATTACAGGACAACAAATCGAGAGGGAGCCCAAAATTAATACAACAATAAGAGACATAAGGCCTAGCAAAATTGATCTCCTAAATGCCTCTCTTTTTAATGAACAATGGCATTTTCTAAATTCAATCCAAACAGTAGTACAGCAGTTCCAGGCATTCAATAATTGCCTAAATTTTCATATCAATTTATGCTGTCCTACAACAACAATTGACATATGACAAAATAGACAAGAAACATTTGGATCACGAAAGTAATATTGTTTTAAAAAAAAAATAGATAAACTAAAATTCCTTTCCAAAATTTATAGATACGATTCAACTGAAGATTTCAAAATTGATTTCCAAAACTACAAAAATATTTTACAGAAAAGTGATCTAAGCCGCGAAATCATATGCTGTTTCAAAAAAATTCTTTCTTCCAACAATTTTTCTAAAACCGTTTGGGAGATTATTAACAATGAAAACAAAGCTCATAAGCAGATAAAAATTAAAATACGATATACGTAAGTGCAGGATGAAGCTGGGATCGCCCATGAGGTTTTTTGCCTCTGTCGCTTGTGGGCGAGGTCCTCGGCCGTCAGATCCTCAGGTTACTCACACCCGAAGACGTAGTCCAGTAGAATCAATGGTAATGGTACCTGGAGTTGAGAAAGAGTTAGAAAAAATTATACAGCAGCTCCCAGTCAAAAAACAACCGATTTAAATTTATTGCCCATGTGGATTTTGAAAAATGTGCCAAGCATATTGTGAGCCCTTTGTCTCAATTAGTAAACTTGTCTTTTTAAACAGGAGTTTTCCCTTCTCTCCTGAAAACTGCTAAAGTACATTACCATTAAAACCCATGCTCCCTTAACAATTATCGGCCTGTCTTTATTTTGCCAACTGTGAACAAGGTTTACGAAAAGCTATTTGTGACAAGAATGCTTTGTTTTCTTAGCAAACACTCCCAGAAGACCAATTTGGCTTCAGAACGGGAAGATCGACGGTAGACGCAGTGGTGTGTCTGGTCGAAATGGTTGTGAAGGGGTTAGAGTGTCGAAATCCCACCATAAGTGTGTTTCTCGACTTAGCCAAAGCATTCAACTGTGTTGACTATAATGCACTTCTTGTCTAACTGGAGTCCCATGGCATTCCAGGTGTGCCCCTGCAGTGGATTAAATCATTTATACTATAATTTGGACTGTCCAAATTGCAAATCACCTTTCAAGTCCAATGGATTTGAGCTATTGAGTTCCCCAAGGCTCCATCTTCAGTCCAATCCTTTTTCTGATCTACGTCAGTGAAATCGAGTCATCACTTCTGTACGGGAATCTCGTACAGTATGCTAATGATACGACTCTCTGTTTAACGAAAAATAAAAATAAGTTTTGGATCAAAAAGATTTGCTTTTGTTAACCTTAACAACTGTGTCTAACACTTTCACAACCTCAAATTCAGCAAAATCCAATTTTATGAATTTAATCCTGCGACCAATGGACTTTGGAGTGTGGGCCTTCCATCATGCTGGGAGACTCCACATTAGAAGAAGTTTACTCCTCCAAAGTCAGGTACTGGTGGTGGCGTATTACGGCCTGATCTACAAACATTTTCCTACAGTGATTTTGTGGAGAACTTGTTCAAACAATCAAATTTTGAGAGTTTTCTGGCTTCAAAAGAAAGCGATAAGAACAATCGCCAACACGTACTTCAGAGAGTCGTGCCGACCAGCTGTAAAACATTGTAGCTGTTGACTCTGTCATATCTCTATATCTTGGAGGCAATTTTATTCTGTAAGTCAAAATGTGCCCTGACTAGAGGCCGAAACGTACATGAATATGAAACGAGAGGCAGAGACTAATACCGCAATGGACGACACAGAACGGTGGTTTATGAACACCTACCCTCGCAGTCAGGTGTCCGTTTCAACAGATTGCCCGATTCCATGAAAAGCGAACAACCGTCCAAGGCGTTAAAAAGTTGTCTGGAGAGCTTTTTAGCATCTTAAGCATTCTTAACGTGTTTAGCGCTCCTGCTTGTGCAAGTGTATTTTCGTAGTTGTCGTACTCGCTTACGCGTTGACAGATTTCGTTAAAACAAGTACCGTTGCAGTTTACATAAAAATTTCAAAAAAGTTGGTATCTTGCAAAAAACCTTAGAGCTCTATGTAGTTTTGAAACGGAATTAGGCATAATTTAGGTACATATTATGTCAGTGTTCATCCTTAACAGTTTAAAATGTTAAGATAAATTGCTATGGACTATTATTTTAAGTGGACGCATTCATTAACATAATATATAACACATTGTAGTTAAATATCATATTAAATTTAATGGATTGTTACACATTTTTAAAGAATATCCGATTAACTACAATTTTTTGATAATAATAATTATTATTCATTTTTAAAGAATTTTGTATTCGTCACGTCAAATATAGAGTATTAAAATTAACTGTAAAAGTTGTAGGACTCAACATTTACGAGTATATAACATTTGTATGTAGGTTTTAATTAAAATTACAGAGACTGAAACCAAAGAGTATAAAACCCTTGAGTTTTTGGAACAAAATATGGTTTTATTCTATTCTACCATTTTGTAATGTTTTGTCATAGTAAATTATACAATTTGAAATACTTCATTAAGCATGTCATTGACGGGTTTTCATTGCAGCTGAAAATTAATAATTTTTAGCACATATACAATTCAATGTAATGTTAAAGATGACTGCCTCATATAAAATATGTCTTTTTTCTTACTGAAATATTTTATTTTGAGGGATATTTGATTATGACTTAAAAATACAAAATAAAATATTAGGTTATCTCACTAGAGCTGACAAAATAACTAGTGCTACTTTTCACATAATAATAATTTTGAATAATAACAAACTAATATAACAATATGCTTAAAGGAGTTATTTCGTTATATTTCTTTAAAATTTGTACACATAATAAAAGGTACATAATGCATATTTAATGCGAGAGATTCTCAGGAGAGTAGATGGTATGCATTATTGATGTCGTGAAAAGTTCGTTATATTCGCAATGATTATTTGCCTGAGAAAAACGTTTAATTTTGCATCTTTAGTTCGTGTTAAAAATGCGTTAAAATCACCGGATCTTCTACCACAGTTCTACCAAATTCTAAAAGGTATCGTAAAAACGGCACAGAAGGGAGTGCATGGTAAATAAAATAAAATAATAATTTACATTACAACATATTTTTGATAAAAATTAGCATCACCTATATTGTAAATACACTATTGGTTAATTTAAACAAAATCATTGTGTCTTTCAAAACATTTATAACTACTAACAGTTATCTGCAGTTTCGCACAAAATTTCGTGTTGGAAAACAAGGACAATATGGGCATGTTCTTTTTAAATGATATTCTAACCAATCCAGAGATAAAAGATGGTCACTGAAAGATTTTACAATATCTTGAACTACTTAAATTTAAAGAACAGAGTTTTGAGACCCTCTAGCCGGAGAGTGATTCAGTTTTTATAAGTATCCGTAAAATAACTTGAATGCGTTTCCATCGCTCCAGCGATTTCATCAACTACAGAACTAATATAAGCCAGTGTGAATGAATCCTAAAGATCAAGTCTTTTTAGCTAACGCACTGATGGGCTGTATCTAGTTTAGAAACGGAAGTATGTTTTAGGCAAATTTTAGTAAGATATTAGTGTTCATGGTTCATACGGGTAGTTTCAGATGTTAAGCGAAATTGCTAATGGCTCTTATTTTAGGCTTTGCACATGAATTAACACTGTTGGTTCGAGGTAATTATATTTCCTGCGACAATGTTGAGTTTGTCTTGTTGCCACGATAAAAAAAGTATATATGCATACACAGGACAGGGAAGTCTACATCTGTCAAAAGACAACTTAGATGGGTTTTGTAACAATCTTTAAATGTATAGTAAACGTTGTATTTGATAACTGTATCATGTTACTGACCAAGCACTGCATACTTAATATTTCCTAAAACGTACAGTTAAAATTATATTTGTAAAAACACTTCTAATTATCTTCTCTGGATAAACTATGTGCTCAACAGCGACTCTATAAAAAATGATATAAGACTTTTTTACTATTAAGCTTACTCTTTGGTTTCAAGACTATAATTGTAAACAAATTGAAAATAATGGTTAAATTAATTAATTATATGGCTGAACTATCAGAAAACTTATTTGTATGCAAAACAGTTGATTACATGTAAGAGACTTGTTCAATAATTAATAAAATGTTTTTGCGGTAATAATACTTTATATGGGGTTCTTCCCACTGTAGAGTTCAGTGAGGCGCAGTCCTGAGGGATTTCTGAAATATATAAAGACCTATATGTTAACCAGGGACCATACGAATGTATATGGAAAATGTTAGTACTGGACTTCAGTCCAGTAGTTTTTTGGTGGTCAAGTAAAACACACACACACACACACACACACACACACACGACCACCTATATAGCAAATATTACATTTTTATAATAGTATAATAGATAAATATACAGTGCTTGATCAGTTATGTAATCAAAGGAAAAGATACTACCTAAATATAAATTAAATATGCACTGGAAATATAATTGAAATGCTGTTATGAACACTAACCTTATAAAGACAGCTGTGAATGTTCGCACATAAGGTACTGGCTGGCTCTCTTGAGATTGTAAATAACATTTATTTTTATTGTGGATTAAGGAAAACAGGAATTTGCAAATATGAGACGAGCGGTTATTTCCCAAACTACAGTCCAAAAAGCAAGACTTCTATCATGAGAACTTATTTAAACGATTATTTTTAAATGTTGAATGAACTTGGTTTCAATCATAATCACTCTAAGCGGTGACGGAAGTATATGAACATTTACCCATGTAGTCTTATTTAAATGTTGAATGAACTTGGTTTCAATCATAATCACTCTAAGCGGTGACGGAACTATATGAACATTTACCCATGTAGTCTTATTTAAATGTTGAATGAACTTGGCTTCAATCATAATCACTCTAAGCGGTGACGGAACTATATGAACATTTACCCATGTAGTCTTATTTAAATGTTGAATGAACTTGGTTTCAATCATAATCACTCTAAGCGGTGACGGAAGTATATGAACATTTACCCATGTAGTCTTATTTAAATGTTGAATGAACTTGGCTTCAATCATAATCACTCTAAGCGGTGACGGAACTATATGAACATTTACCCATGTAGTCTTATTTAAATGTTGAATGAACTTGGTTTCAATCATAATCACTCTAAGCGGTGACGGAAGTATATGAACATTTAACCATGTAGTCTTATTTAAATGTTGAATGAACTTGGTTTCAATCATAATCACTCTAAGCGGTGACGGAACTATATGAACATTTACCCATGTAGTCTTATTTAAATGTTGAATGAACTTGGTTTCAATCATAATCACTCTAAGCGGTGACGGAACTATATGAACATTTACCCATGTAGTCTTATTTAAATGTTGAATGAACTTGGCTTCAATCATAATCACTCTAAGCGGTGACGGAAGTATATGAACATTTAACCATGTAGTCTTATTTAAGCCTACGTATGCGTACATTTTCTTGATCGTGGTAAAATATCAAAATCAATCATATCACCGTAATATCGTAGAATGGACGTAGATACTTTTTAATCTTTGTTGGTTTCCGAGAATCCGGTCCGTATGTATTTATTCTCTTGGTCGGGACAACAGTGCATAATAAAACATGGAGCCGTAAATAAATTAGACAGAAAATAAATTTAAATGGCCGGAATAAATACTTTTAGACTACAGGATCCTTTTACGCAAGTACGAAACACTGAACGTGTTGATTGAAACGTAATAGATTTGAGCCCCACATTTATAGACATGGAAAAACTAAAATAAGAATCAGTAAGAGTATTATTTATTTTTTGAACTATTAATCATAGACAATGAAATAATAAGTCCAGATATATAGCTATTTATGTTTGATATATAACTATTATATGGCTCCGTCATACTAAATTCGAAATTATTTCACTAAGAATTTGGAGAATTACGTTCGAAGCTGAATGTAACTGCTAGTTATTAATAAAAATATCATTTAACATTTAAAACCCTCATTTAAAAAATATTACCAACCATAATAACAAGAAATTGTAAATATACCGTATATTAATCAGGGCACTCTCTATAATAAACGGATTAGACTTCAGAACTCCAATTTACGAGTGAGTCTAGTTTACAAAACAAAGGAGAGAAGTCATAGTCACAAGAAATTGTAAATATACCGTATATTAATCAGTGCACTCTCTATAATAAACGGATTAGACTTCAGAACTCCAATTTATGAGTGAGTCTAGTTTACAAAACAAAGGAGAGAAGTCATAGTCACAAGAAATTGTAAATATACCGTATATTAATCAGTGCACTCTCTATAATAAACGGATTAGACTTCAGAACTCCAATTTATGAGTGAGTCTAGTTTACAAAACAAAGGAGAGAAGTCATAGTCACAAGAAATTGTAAATATACCGTATATTAATCAGTGCACTCTCTATAATAAACGGATTAGACTTCAGAACTCCAATTTATGAGTGAGTCTAGTTTACAAAACAAAGGAGAGAAGTCATAGTCACAAGAAATTGTAAATATACCGTATATTAAACAGTGCACTCTCTATAATAAACGGATTAGACTTCAGAACTCCAATTTATGAGTGAGTCTAGTTTACAAAACAAAGGAGAGAAGTCATAGTCACAAATTATTTGTGGTCTATAAACAGTGAAGTGTGGTGATACTTGGTTTTGTGCAATGTTTGTCTTATCGTGAGCCGAAGAAGCAAACTTTTCACTTAAATGTTTTCTCAGCCAAGCAATCACGTCGGATCTGACAAACTTCTCACGGCATAAATAATTCATGCCGCCTACCTAACTCTCCTGAGAATATCGTACTTTACAGATTAGCCGCATTAACAATGCATTATATAAGATCGACTATGTGGTAACAAAAATACGCAATAGATAGAAAAACTAACCAAACTATTTAAAAATAATATTTACACACACACACACACACACACACACACACACACACACACACACACACACACACACACACACACACACACACACACACACACACACACACGCACACACACACACACACATTTTTTTATTGAGTCATAATAATTCCAATGTGAACGTAACAACAGTTATTCTGTCAGCACAATACAGAATGATATATTATTTCTGTGAAGATAGATAGATTTCAGTGTGGCTACTATATTCGAAATAATAAGTATGGACAGTTTAAGTTTACGGCTCAATACATAGCCTATTTTCGCATGACAAATGGTTAGATTTCCAGCACTAATCTCTATCTGAATAAGTGACCTTCTGTGTGGGCAGTTTACGTTTACGGCTCAATACATAGCCTATTTTCGCATGACAAATGGTTAGATTTCCAGCACTAATGACTATCTGAATAAGTGACCTTCTGTGTGGGCAGTTTACGTTTACGGCTCAATACATAGCCTATTTTCGCATGACAAATGGTTAGATTTCCAGCACTAATCACTATCTGAATAAGTGACCTTCTGTGTGGACAGTTTACGTTTACGGCATAATAAATTATGTTGCAATGACAAACGGATATATATATATACAGGGTGTCAATTAAGTCTGGAACCTCTTTTTTAATTTTTAAACCACAATATAAAAAATACCAAAGTTCACACGTGCTTACTGGTGATAGTAACGCACACATCTGCCCAATTACCGACCAGATAATCCCTTTGGGGGACGGTCCACAAGGAGTCAGAGAAAATTCTTAAACAGCAGCATAGGTCAAGTTTGGTATCAAATTAAAGTTCTTACTTAGCAGAGTACAATGCCGCAAACCGGAGTTCAAAAGGTGGATTCATTCAGTAGTTATAGCTATTTGAATTTTAAAACAATTGAACAATGTAAATTATTAAGTATTACAAGTAAACACCAATGTTTAAGTACCTGTGATCAAAGTAAGTGTTCAAAATGTTCCCCTCCCATCGTTTACGGCTCAATACATAGCCTATTTTCGCATGACAAATGGTTAGATTTCCAGCACTAATGACTATCTGAATAAGTGACCTTCTGTGTGGACAGTTTACGTTTACGGCTCAATACATAGCCTATTTTCGCATGACAAATGGTTAGATTTCCAGCACTAATCACTATCTGAATAAGTGACCTTCTGTGTGGACAGTTTACGTTTACGGCATAATAAATTATGTTGCAATGACAAACGGATATATATACAGGGTGTCAATTTAAAAATTGAAAAAAAAGAGGTTCCAGACTTAATTGACACCCATATATATCATTATCATTGACACCCTTCCGGCAAAACATTAAAAATTTTTATGCCTTGGTATAGAAAACTCTTCTGAGTTGCAGAATATCTGCATCGTTCACTTATAAGTTTATTTTTGTCTCTAGTTGCATAGTTATGGACCTCAGACATTGCAGGCAAAAGTGCCAAGTTCCTCTTAACAAACAAGAGTGTGCTAAATATATACATAGAAGGCAATGAAAGGACACCTAACCTAATGAAGAGCTCTTTACAGTGGGCCTGCCAGTGTGCATCACAAATCAGACGGATTGCTTTTTTTTGCAGCACAAAAAGCTTCTGTACATATCCATGGTTTGCCCAGATTGAAGTTCCATAAGAGAGGTAGCTATGTAACGCGACCGATTTGGGGATTAATTGGTATCCGCTGCCACCACCGGATGATTCCGGAAAAAAAAATAAAGTTTGTGCAACAACGTTTGAATTTTAAAAAACTCTGTTTATTGATGATTAATTTATAAGAATTACACAATTTACATTGGTTAAAAAGGGGAGAGCACTTCTGAATGATATAAAGTATTGAATTACATTATTGAAAGAATTTAGAAAAGTTTTATAATAGGGCAACAGAGAGTTACATGTCTACGAGTCTGAGGCCTGAACTAGACTAGCTTCCCAGCACACGCAGGTGCTGACTCTGCATTGTCAGCAGTCTTACTGCTGACCTCCTCAACAGTGCTGTACACTTTGCAATTATTATGTCTTTAGTTAAATTTTACTAAATGAATGAAATTTTTATACAACCAAATAAAGCGTAATTTCTTGAATTATTGTTAATATTGGGTTCGGGTCGTTACAGCTATGTATGTGGCCATAGTAAACACAGAGCAGAACACCAACAGAGACACTGCCTTTAAGTGCTCTGATTATGAAAATGCCTTTTGAAATTTTGTTCGCAAGACTGTCAATTTGCTGATGCCATTAAAGATTGCTCTGGACTGTGAACCCCAAGAAATTTGAGTGGGTTACTTCCCCCGATTGCTAAGGCTGAAAGCAAGGTCCTGAGTTTTCCCGTCATTAAGGCTTAACTTATTTGCATTACACCAGTCATGAATGGTTTTAGTTTTGGCGTCGATTATGTAACCCACATTTTCTGCACTGTTACCCTGGACACACACTGCCAAATCGTCAGCAAATAGAAATGATTTTACTGAATGAGCATTTAGGTTGTACGGCAGGTCATTAACATAGAGTATGAAAAGCAAGGGTCCCAAAATGGACCCTTGTGGGACACCTTGTTTTACACTTAACTGTTTTGAGTAAGAGCCATTTAGGAATACGGATTGCCATCGATTGTTCAAATAAGATCTTAAGAACTGCACTACACTGTTGTCAATAGAATAAAAATACATCTTATCCAGTAAAATATGATGCGACACTGTGTCTAAGGCCTTGGACATATGAAATGATCTGAAAAGAACGTTCAGGTTGTTCTCCAGTCCTTCAAAACAATTCAAGATCAAATCCTGAGTAGCTTCAACAGTGCTATGGTTAGGTCTAAAGCCGTACTGATTCTTGGACAATAACTTATTTGATTCCAAGAAGGAGGAAAGTTGTTCATGAATGAGACGTTCCAAGACCTTTGACAGCGTCGGAACAATGGATATTGGCCTATAGTTGGCACAATCATCCCTAGGCCCTCTTTTGTGTATTGGAATGACCTTACTTACTTTTAGTTTGTCAGGATAAATACCCTGCTTAATACACAAGTTGAAAAGATATGTTAGTACTTCACAAATAGACCTAGCTGATAACTTCAGTATTGCTGCATTGGTGCCATATATATCAAGACAAGTGCTATTATTCAGTTGGTTTATGGCTAGGTAGACTTCTTCTACTGTAAAACTTCTAAGAGTGAATAACCCTACTGAATTGTTTCCTGTTGCACAGTTCTCACTATTGTCAAGAAAAACACTATGATTAGGCTTATTTACATCAGTTGGTATGCTATTACAAATTTGTTCTACACTGGTAAGAAAAAAATTGTTAAAAGCATCAGGCGTTAAATTAGCGTTAATATTGGGAGGCTTACTGTTAACATTTCTAAGCTGATTTATGACAGACCATGCAGCTTTTGATTTATTGTTTGAACTGTCAATTATGTTGTTAATATGATTAAGTTTGGCTTTTTTAATTTCTGCCTTGTACGTTCTCTTAAGAGCAATATAATTTTCTTTAGACCTGTTACAGTTAGTGTTGCAGAATAAATAGTAAGCATTGTCAAGTTGGACCTTTAATATTCTTAAGTCCTCATTGTACCATTTGTTGTTAGATTTACTATTTCTGTTGGTTATCCCAACAGTTTTCATAGGCATTACGCTGTTTACCGCCCATAACAACAAATCAAAGAACTTATTGAGCTTATTGTTTAAGTCATCCTTACTATTATATATAGCTAACCAATTTATACTATTAAGGTAAGTTAGAAATAGCTTAGAGTTCTGAGGATTGATAGGCCTAACAAGTTTCTTTAACTTAAGATTGTCTGAAGTCACGTTCATTGGTGTACTGAAAATGATGGCGTTGTGATCAGACACACCTGTGTGCAAAACGGAAGCATTCCATCTATCAGGATGTAAGGATGTAACAATATTGTCCAAACAGGAGCCCCTACTTGCCGCATTTGAAGATAGATTTGGCCTGGTAACATCCTTAATCGTTATGTGTAAACCAAAAGTTTTAGTTAAGTTATACAGCTCTAAGGTATCATTATTATCGGCTAACAGATCGATATTCAAATCTCCTGCGCATATAAAGTCAAAGTTCACACCATGCACACACGAGAAAACTGCATGCAGCTTGTCAAACAAAGCTATATATTTATTACCTTTCCACTTGACAGATTTCAGTCTTCGAAACGAAAATATAATTTCAACAAAATATTAATTACGTGTAATATGCACGTCAGTACATTTTAATACTCCATATAATAAGCAGGGAATATTTAAATTCAGTTATGATTACTATCGTTTCAATTATTGGGCATCCACTTTATAATACAGGGTATTGTCTCGAGAAAAATAAGCTGTTTATTTCGTAAATAGCTTTCACTGCTTTAAAAACGGTCTTTTCAGTTTTTATAATGACTTAAAATTTTTGGTAGTAAAACTTCTACGTAGTTACGTGAGTTTCCGTTAAACCAATAAACAACGGGGGCAGAGGAAATAACTTTCTTCCATAAATCAGGCCTGTGACAACACAACTTAATCTCTCTCCTTCTCAACGTGTATTTTATTGACTTCCTTTCCAGTAAGTTTTAAAGGATTCCACTATAAGAATATATTTTTTATTTGAATATAGGTTAGGAAGTTATACTTCTGAAACGTGTTTAGTTCAAATTTGAAGGCGTAGTTGTGTTTTACAAAAAAGTGTTTATTTATTTTCTTATCGTCATGGCACACTTGATATTGGCATACTTCTGTACCTACATATATTTTAAGTTGCTTATCTACTACATAAAAATAAATCACTAAATTTATTGCTAAGCTCTAATCTCGGGAACGGCTAGACCAGTTTGGCTAATTATTGTTTTTATATTCATTCAGATCCTAGGAAAGTTAGAAAAACTTCCCAGAATATTTAAGAATAAGGAGGAAAATTAAAATATTTATGACACGTAATCCAAAGTAAACTGACACTTAACAGCTGTTGACACTTTCAGCTGAAGTTTATTAAAGGGACAAAAACATTTCTTTACATTGAAAGTTTGTAAAGAATTGTAATACAGTGCCTAATTAGTAGTGCAATGTACTTTCAAAAGAAATAATTACTATCTAATTTCTTCTTTAGAGTGTATCAGTGATGAATAGACCAACTAATGGATTGGAAATACTAATTGAACGCTTATACAATATATATCTTGATTGGGGCAACATAACATTATTTTTCAATTGTGAGACCGTATAAAAACGGAAGTTAATTTAAACGGCGGGAACTGTCCCATTTTCACCGCAGTAACTTTTCAATCGTAGGTACATTATGTATTTATTCATCGAGTCAAAAAGGGAAAACTATAATTTTGCCACTTGAGAAATCGTATACTGAAAGTGAATTTAAACACATAGAAGTTGACACTTTAGGACCAAATTAAGTTTTCGAGACATATATGTATACTTTTGCATACAACAAAACACTAAATACAATCAGTCGAAAATGTATTTAAATTTTAATTCTCTTAACTTTAGATTCTGAAATAATACGTACCTGATAAGTCTAATCCTGTTTGAAGAAATAATGCGGTTCCATCATTCTACACCATAATTGCTCATACTAAGAAGTTACGCCCTTCGTTTTGTAGGATTGCGGATTCGAGAAAGACTGGAACATTTTCCCGGATCACTTTATAATTGGGAAAATAATGATAATACTTATGATTTACATACAATTTTAACTGAGATTAACTACTGATGCCAATTTTAAACCTTCTTTGGTGTAGCAGCTGAAATTTATCAAAAAAGCTGAAACATTTTGTTAATATTTTTTTTTTAATATTAAGTACATCAGTAGTAAAATGCAGCTAGCAGAGACAAAGTTACTATATAACTTTTATTTATGATTGGGCTAATGAAGAATCAGAAACATCTAATGCATTGCATATATATATATATATATATATATATATATATATATATACTTGCCCCCGAGAAACCTACTTCAGGCATCAAGCATTGCATATTTAATATATGCAATACAGAAATGTACAGTTAAACGTATGTTTTCATTAAACATTCCAGTATTCGTCTATGGATAAACTCTGTGCTCGAGAACTATTACAGAAAATATTTAAATAAATTGTTACTTTGAAACATATTCTATGCTTTCAAGACTGTAAATGGACAAGTTAAAAAAATAAAATAGTTACATTTACTAAGCATACTATTGCGTTGTCAGTATATTTAGTACAGACATAAGTTACCTTCTGAAGCAGCTAAATATTGTAAATTTTAAACACCACTCAGTGACTTCTCATTTATAAGGTATTGATAAAAGGTTACAAACTACGGAAAGTAGAGATTTCTTTGCAACCCGTATTTTATAATACTACCAATGAAAGAAAACAAATGTATCAAATAAAACATTTCCTAATACTGTTATGAATTCTTGAAGCATGTAAGCTGCCATTACTTATCAACATAACGATTCACAAGAAATGCTCAAATTGCTTTCCCTCAGGGGCTTGACATTGCGCCAGTGCGGTGTAAACATGTGACACTACTTACTGTTAGATGTATTAGGTATATAACAGTTGATTACATTTAACAGGATCTCAATTAACTAGCAACTTGAGATCGATCTAGAATTTTATATTGTAGTTGTTTTAAGCCACGTTACTATAATGCAGGCCTTGGAAACTGGAGTTAAGTACGTAATAATGTATTCTGATTCAGGACACAAAAATATAACCTAACAAAATGGGAACGCTCACTGGATTAAGATGTCAGTCCCTTCATGTTGGTTTTACATTAAAGTTTTGTATGACTGAGCAAAGAAACGTCGTGTACGCAACAGTAGAGAGGAAGTTACATATACCCTACGGTATTGCTAAGGTTTCTACGCTTAGCTAAGGCGAAGCAGCTTAAAATTATCAAATTGAAATGTGTACGCGCAAGGCGCAATAATATAATAATACAAATATATTTAGTTCCAGTAAACTTATTCAGATATTTTTTATATTTCGTCTCCATGTTTGAGGAATCAACCGGCCCTATATCTCTTTAGAATTGGCATTCCCATTGTCTCATCAAGTGCACAATCGAGCGCACTACGCTATTACGACACGATCTCTAACCAAGGTTGAGCAACCAAGTTTTTAGACACAACGTAACCATGGTGAGAAGGGTTGATTTAATATGAATGTCGAGTTTAGCTACATTTCACCCTCCTCTTGATGCTGCGTCTGGACTCTGGTGCTCTTACAGACAATGAGAATGCCAATTCATCTCGATTACACTATATTTAATATTTTGTAATCTAGGTGTATCTCATATCGAAACGATGTAAATTATTCATATTGAACTTCTTCATCGCAAAAACCTTTTCAGACGAAAATAGCTTTAGTCACGTTTGTAAAAAAGGATCTTTTTATATATTTACTTGAAAGAAAATATGACCTCATAGATTTACGAAATATTTTCTATGTAATATACCGTTATGGATATTTATGGTAAATTATTATACCATTTCAATTACTTGAATCGTACACCATTTTAGAGATATATTTTACTGTCGAACACATGTATTAATATATCACTACTAGTGGGTCTAAAGTGTTTGCGGTCATGATTTAAATTTAGATTAGATTCCCTGAAATTCTAGCTCAGCTTAATTGTCATCCAATCGTTAACTCTTATGTCACAGAGATCGCTGGGCCAAATCGTCAGCAAGGTTTTACTTATGAGTGAATGTAAGAGGATACATCTTTTGTGTACCTGAATAGTTGGCCGCAAAATATCTTTTTATTGAAAGCTCGAAATATAAATAAATATATTATGAGTTTTATATTTGTTCTTAAAGAGGTGAATTTGTCCACACATTGTTTTACAAAGCAAAGACACAACTGTATTATAATTAAGATTCAGCTATACTAGTGGCCATATTGATTGTGATCTCACTAGAACAATTCCGAATCTCATTGACTTTTACAAAGTCGTAAAATTATAAGAGGTGTCTTATTTTAAGATATAATTAATAAGCATCCCAACATTTTTTTAGTTTTTTTAGTTTTTTCAGTATTTTTATTTAGAGAGAAAGCTTCTCAAATTCCTTTGTACTCCACCGTCGAAATATTACATCTTATTAATTATATACGTAAAATGAGGCGACTCCCATATTACTATTTTAAAAACAATCGGTAAAGGTGTATGAGGCTTAAGATTTTTCTTGTGGGGGAAAACGTATAGTCAATTTACTGCAGTCGGCTCTTAAGAATAGTACTGTATAAATGTATGAAATATTTAAAAATGACGAATAATGTTGTATTCATAATTTAATTGTTTAATTTTTTACGTTTAATGCTTTAAAAAACGTGTTTTTAAAAATTATTCTTTTATTTCACAGCAAAAGTTTTGTTCGGAGCAAATCTTTATCATGAATTAATTTGATATTTTCCAGATGTGACAAAATAAAGAGATAGGTAATTGATCTAAAAGTTCAGAAGAAAAACACTATTTTAAACAAAATACCTGAGCAGGCACAATAGCGTTGATGTCGAGACTAGAGATACTGAGAACGGCGATTGATATATGACTGGTGGGGTGAGGGGAGAGGGGAACACAGGCGCTATTCTAATGAGTAAACTCATTAGTTGTGATAACGTCAAGACGTGACCAGACATAACATACACTCGACACTTCCATACACAGCTCGTATCTCTCTGCAATTATACTTAATTACAATTTCCCCTAATTACTTAATTTTTAACATGCATGTTTGACCAAACCTAAACATTACCGGGAAAAAAGATGTCTAATGTTCAATGTTAATTAATCATGTTTTGGTTTCTTTTGCCCAAGATATTAGCTGCGTACAGATCGATTATTGTGATTTTCATCATGTTCGATATGAGTAGAATGGCAGCTTTAAATACATCACATTTTCTTAAAGTACAATATTAAATAGTAATGCACCTGAGTACAAACACATAATTTAATATTAAAAATAAAGAAAAATAGCATTAGAATCTGAAATTACTCTATATAAGTAACAATACAAATTATTGTTTTGCTTTGAAAAAAAAGGTGATCACTGAAATTGTAACATGACACCCCCTAGCTCTGATGAAACAGTCCCACAACTCCCGCTTTATAAAGCTTTCATATTGACAGTCCCACCTGTACGGTTGTAAAATGTCCATCTAGCTGTGATGAAACAGTCACACAACTCCCGCTTTATAAAGCTTTCATATTGACAGTCCCACCTGTACGGTTGTAAAATGTCCATCTAGCTGTGATGAAACAGTCACACAACTCCCGCTTTATAAAGCTTTCATATTGATAGTCCCACCTGTACGGTTTTTTCAATGTCCCTAAAATGAAATTCTGTCACTAACTTAAATATTTAAAAGTTTCAAGTGAGACATAAACCCAATAACGTTCAACAGCTTACATGTATATGATTATGATTATGATTATGATTATGATTATGATTTTATAGTTTAAATTAATTACACTTTTTACTATAAAACGCATTAAAATCTCATTATTAAAAATTAAATCTTAAAGAATTAATAAATTTTTACTTATTCATTACAAATATGAAAAGCTTTCCGAGTATGTTTAATTTATTTAACGGAAAGCCATTACATCCAAGTATATCACAATTTGCATTTGAAATTTTGAAAAATTTACACATTAGCTTTATATTATACGGATGACAGCAGGCAGTATCATTAATTAAGCAATTATCTATCGAGCACGAGAGGCATCCAAATAAAAAAAAAAAAAACAGAGTATTACAAATAATAAAAACACTATAAGGAACATCAGTAATAATAAAATATACATAATAAAAACCAAAAGAATCATTAACGTAAATATACTTATAAGCATTAATGCTAACAAGAAGAGATTGTGCAACATTAAATAATAATCAACCACATTAATCATGTATAACAACTTTCAACCATGCATAAGAGCCATCTAAGTTCAAAAATATTCAGTTTATTAACAACCAATATCAATACGATAAGCAGTTATTTCAATACGATAACAATAACAATAACCATGATAATACAAAAGATATAGTAAAAACCACACCACAACTGACCTAAATTATCGGTAAGCATTAACAAGTAAATACATTATCCGGTATACTATAATAATCCATTAAATAGCTATAACATCGAATAACAACTCTGCAACATTAATTCATTAACAAACACAGACTATTAACTACTTATGTGACCCCTCTAAATGCACCACCATTCGTAAAATTGGCACTGATCACATGCGTTACGGTGGCCCTTTAAAGACACCTGTTAGTATTCATCGAGACAGCTCTAATTAATCATCAACCTGCGATGTTATTTTCGGGGCAAGCGAAAATATTCGCAACTTGCCAGATAGCCAGTCGAGCTGGGTTAGAAAATTCCAGGGTTCGAGAATTTCATATAACTATTATTTATTGTTAGGAGTCGAATCAGAGGGCCCTGCGGAAGAAATTGATACTTCCATAATAACGTTGGGCTTACTTCATCACATCAACTCCAATACAATTTTGAAGAAGAAAAAAAATAAAAAAAAATAATCTTGCTCAGAAAAATACAAATTTCTTGTTCTAGGAAAGTTATTGTTCAAGCGAGTTCGATTTTCGAAAACAACTGTATTGTTTATTAATACGTCGGTCAGTGAGGAATTACAAGTAAGCAGAGTAGTCTCCACTGATAACTTGGTCGGGGAGTCGTATACAGTAATTATTGTAAGAGCCCGGGGTTGGAATAATTAATCGGTTAAATAATGATGGTTAGTAGAAGCAAAATACAAAATCAAAGCAAAATATAAATAGCAATGGCAAACAAAAGCAATATTCAAATAACACCAATAGCAAAATATACAATCTTATAAATTAAAGATTTAGCCATGCACCAATATCACAGTGCAACTACTATATACATAAAGCAAGCACTAACCATTAACACAAAATATTTCTACGGGATGCAAAAGCTAGATGAATTTATAATATAAAAATAGACTAAGCTGTATTTATTCTGTAGGCAAGTGTCTAGCTCCAAAATAAAATATCAAGTTTACTTTTCAGGCATAAAATTTTGGAAAATAAAAAAAACAAAGTAATCAGTTATAACACACCATGCAGAATTACCCTACCACATGCAGGCTAAGATAAAGGTAAATGATTTAAACCATGCGATAAGGCTACGAAACTACTATAAATATTAGGGCTCTATGAATATCAAAGAAAAATTGAACACTCACCCTATCTGCACAGTTCACCAGAAAAATAAACTAAAATATCGTTAAATAAATATTTTGATGGAGGTTATCGGGGTGAGGGTGTCAGGACGTTCGCAAAAATAAAAAGAAAGGGTTGCGAGTCCCGAAATAGATAAAGGAGAAAAATAAAGATAATCACTTACAAAAATATAAATAATTAATAAAATGAAAATTAGATTGAACTTCAATAAGAAAGAAAAATATTTCCGCGTAGATTAGAGATTCGCCAAGAAATGTGATAATAATCAGACAACAGAATGATGGTCGAGAAAACTTTATACCTAATATAAAAATTTACATCGATTGAACATAAGATTTAGTTTATGAGGACGGGGTCGGTGGGAAGAAAGTATTTATAAAAGGAAGTCGTGGGTATAGGATGCCAGTACTATCGCCGGAAAGAAAGCAGTGGTAAGGCGAGTCCCGACTGTTATAATTTTTTCCGGGTAGGAGATAATTGGTAGGAAAGTTCGTAAAGGAAACTCGGGATGAGGTGTCAGATCGATCGCCAGGAAAAGAAATGCGAGATCTGAAAAATTTAGAAAGGAAAATTTTGACACAGTAATTAAAATTTAGTCGAAATGACAAAAAAAATAATCTGAGTAATTGAAATTCTAAATATAAGTTAAATTGAAGAAAAGAATAACTTTAGTAATTCAAGTTGAAAAAGTAATTAAAGTTTCAGTAAATTGAGAAAGTCAAATATATTCTACTTAAATTTAATGATACCCTTAAATATCAAATAAATTATTAAGAGTATATTTAAAATCAAACAATTATCTTATCAAAATAAATCTATAACCATCAAACATTACTAATATATTTCAGATCGATTAATTTTCATAAATGACAAATAAAATATTAAATTCTGTTTCACATAAAAAAAATTTGGAAGAATTGTTGATGGCGGAGATAAAACACTTTAGTAAGGAACAGGGTCGTTGTTCTTTACCTGGTACTGGATATCGGCGGCGGGCGTCGAGTCGCGATGTACAGTCGTTCAGCGAGCGGGGTCGGGGGAAGGGGTCGAAGTAGTCGTGGTGAGCAGCGGTCGTCGGCGGTGTCGCGGTCACTGACTGTCTCCCCGTGTCTTCAATCGGCCGTCATTATATAGGTTCGCGCGATCGCGGGGGTGGGGGAAGCCTTCTCCTCTCGCCGTGATCGGAGGGGAAGCGGCGATATCCGTGCGGGCACGGACCTGCCAGATAGCGTCTGACTCATCGTCAGTAAAATAATCATTTCGCTCCTTTTCATGATAATTCTAAAACTCAAGTCGTTATTCATAATATTAAAAAAAATTGTCTGTTCTAATTTTTTCAATTTTACTAATGAATATTTTTAATTTAAATTTAATTTTGTATGCTAAAAAAATAACATGTTACACCCCATCTGTACTTCGGGAAACAAAAAAAGAAGAAAAAAAAGTTAAATGTGGTATTTGTATATAGATAAACAAAAAAGGTTACCGTAGTTTAATCTCATCTTGTATCCGTTTTGAAAGTTTCTGAAATGAAATGAAAACAAACTAAAGACTCTTTTCGTACGAAATTAATGTTTTAATCAACAAAATAAAATAAAATGATAACATATTCTGGTAAGAAAATACAACTAAAAACAAATTGCAATCTGCATAAACAAAAAATTATTTAACAAAACTAAAATTTACACTAAAATATATTACGGGCACAGTCTTTCATAATACACATAATTACTGGAAAACAAAATCAGATCTCGCTTTACTAATAAAAATAAACAAAAATCAAACTCGAAAATATAAAATCTCTAAGGGAAGGATATTAGACACGCCGGGTATAGGGGAGTGGCAGTCTTACAAGGAATAATACGGAAGAGAAAGGAAATTTGTCATAGGAATACTAAAGTAATTCTTGGCGCCAAAACAATAAACACATCGGGCAACCAAGAAATCATACAATAAAACAGATGAGTAGAAAGGAAACTATGGGCACACTACGGGGAAACACAGGGATCTAGTGTGCCTCCAAGGAAGAGTACGCCTTCAGATCCTTCGTATGGGCTCGGCCTACGTCTTTTCCTTGGAGATCTCGAAGTTCGAATATATTCCATCCTATTTTTCTATATAGGATGTATGGTCCTTCAAACTTTGGTGCCAATTTTCCTGCTATATTTTCAGCCGCTGAGGAAAGTGTATGGCTGCCCCTCAAAACTTGTTGGCCTATTACAAAACTGTTATCTCTTCTTCTGAGATTATAGTAATGAGCTTGGCGAGTGTGTGCTTTTTCCATGTTTAGCTTACATTTTTCCCTTAATTTTAGCATGAAGTTCATTCGAGTTTCATGTATATCGATTTCGCTAGGTTTAACCGCACCTTGAGTGGTATTCTCGAATACTTGGCCGTAGATACAGTTTGGAGTTTTAAGTTCTCTACCAAAATTGAGCATGGCCGGGGTAAATTTTGTTGACTCGCTACAACATGTATTCAACGCAAATCTAAATTCATTTAAATGTTGATCCCAACTACGATGATCATTTCGCACGAACTGAGAAATCATAGTTTTTAATACGCGGTTCGTTCGCTCTGTTGGATTACTCTGCGGACTATAACGTGCGGTTGTTTTGTGAATTATTCCCCAATCACTTGTAAGTTTTTGGAAGATTTTCGAGAGGTATTGCGTTCCGTTATCTGTCAGTACTACTTCTGGAGCACCATATCGCATCAATATAAGGTCTTCGAACTTTTCTGCCACCTTCTTAGCAGTTGCTGATGGTAATGCTACAATTTCTACCCATTTGGTAAAGGTATCTTGGAACACCAGGATAAATCTGTTTCCTTTACGAGATCGAGGTAAAGGTCCCATCAGATCGCTGGTTACTGTGAATCAAGGTCCTTGGGGGCGTCTGAAATGCATTTTACCCACCGGTTTACATTGTTCCACCTTGTATCTCTGACAAGTGTCGCAATTTTTTACATATTTTCGAATATCGTTTCTCCATCCAGGCCAAAAGTATCTGGCACTGATTTTCTGAATCGTTTTGTTTACACCTAAATGGCCAGCTGTTGCGCTGTCATGATTTTCTTTCAGTACATCGGATTTTAGAGAATCTGGTACGCAAAGTTTCCAATTTGCTTTTGGGTCGGTAGATGATTTATCGATTTTTCGGTATAGTTTATTTCCTCGAATGGTGTAATCTGCATATTTACTCGGACTTGCAGATACCTTTCGAAGCATTTTCGAGTGCCAATCGGGCATAAGTTCGTCTGAAGCTTTTTCTAGCCTTGGTTCCTTGGTTTTGAGCGGTAGTTGCCTCCGAGAGTTATTCGAACTCTCGTTGGCGGTGCTACAACCAACGGTTGAACCGACTACAGGATCACAGCTTGACGTGTCGATCGGATACCGGGAGAGTGCGTCTGCTACTCGGTTCAGGACTCCCTTGCGGTATTGGACTTTGAAGTCATGTTGCTGTAGTTCCAGCATCCAGCGAGCAAGTCTTCCAGATGGTTTCTCCAAACTCATCAACCACTTTAAAGCTTGATGGTCAGTTATCGCAATAAACTTGTACCCTTCGAGGTACGGACGAAATTTTTGAACGGCCCATACCAGAGCTAGGCATTCTTTCTCGGTTACGGAAAATTTCTTTTCATTCTCGTGTAAAAGTCGACTCGCATATGCAATAACCTTCTCCCGCTTGCCAATAGTTTGAGTAAGCGAAGCCCCTAAACCTTCATTGGAGGCATCCACGTGGACCGTAAAAGTTTCCTTGAAGTCAGGGCAGGCTAAGACCGGTGCGGTAGAAAGTTTTGCTTTAAGGGAATTGAATGCTCGTTCTTGAGAATCCGTCCATTCCCATCTATTCCCCTTTCTTAAGAGTTTCGTCAATGGCTTAGATATGTTTGCAAAGTTTTCGATAAATCGTCTGTACCAAGACACAAGTCCCAAGAAACTCCGTACTTGTTTTACAGTTTTAGGTGCTGGAAAATCTACAATTGATTTAACCTTTTCTGGATCCATCTGGATTCCTTTCTCGTTTATTACGTGGCCAAGGTATTTCAACTCCTTTTTACAAAAGTTACATTTTTCCATATTTTGTAATAATCCTGCATTTCTAAGGCGTTCAAACACTTCTTTCAGAATTTTTAAATGTTCTTTGAAAGTTCGGGATACCAGCACCAAATCGTCTAAATAGGCAAAAGCGTAAGGCTCAAACTCAGGTCCTATCACTTGGTCTAGCAATCTCTGAAAGGTAGCCGGAGCAGAGTGTAAGCCAAATGGCATGACCTTGAATTGGAATAACCCTCTGCCGGGAACAGTGAAAGCCGTAATTGGTCTACTGTTAACTTCA
The DNA here is from genome assembly GCF_021130785.1 of Homalodisca vitripennis. Lineage (NCBI taxonomy): Eukaryota > Metazoa > Arthropoda > Insecta > Hemiptera > Cicadellidae > Homalodisca > Homalodisca vitripennis. Next base: position 167,422,618 of record NC_060212.1, on the reverse strand, counting down.
AGAGGTACCTGCCAATAGCCATCTTTTAAGTCGATCGTGGATATATAGCAAGCATTTCTCAGTTTGTCGAGTATCGCGCTTATTTGGGGAAGGGGATATGCATCCTTCTCACTGACCGCATTAACTCGCCTTAAGTCGATGCAACACCTTACTTTTCCATTCGATTTCTTAACCAGCACTAGTGGAGAGCTCCAAGGACTAGATGATGGTTCAATAATGCCTGACTCCAGCATCTTGTCAACTTCTTTGTTAATGATCGCCTGCATTGCCGGGTTGCGATAATAATACCTCTGTTTAATGGGTGTGTCAGTTTTAAGGCGAATTTTATGTTCCACTAATGTCGTGCGACCAATAAAACCATCGAACAAATTCAACTGATAATCAAGGAATTCTTTCAGTTTTTTACTTTCTACTTCTGTTAGTGTCATAACGGCATCAGTATGAATAGTCTTTGAATTATCGCATCTAGTCACTGTTTCTGCAGTACTTTCATGAGGAGTGATATCGATCAGTTTTAAAGGCGTTATAACGTCCATACCCAAAATCATCGGCGTAGTTAAGCCTGGTAGAAACAGGGCGCGTACCTTAGTTCTAATATCAGCTATCTCGCAGTTAAATTCGAAGGCCTGAGATATCTGGCTATTTGTGCTATCGGCCATATTAACATTAACATTTACGTTCTTAGGCCTAACGCCTAACTGTAATAGATGATGAGCTACTCTTTCCCCTATAATAGTCACCATCGATCCCGTATCAAGCAGTGCACAAAAGGTAGTTTCTTGAATCTTAATGGATACAAATGGTCTAGGATCGTTCGATTTAACTTCTGCACAGCTGCTTTTGTTAAATTCTTTTATTTGGTTGAGCCATTTGGGCCATTCGATAGAGGTGATTTGTTGCCCCAGAGTCCCGGGACACCTCTGACGCTCCGGGCTCCGGAAATGTTTCCCTGCCTGCAAGGGCACTGGACGGTTCGGATTCCTATTTTTTTACAGTTAAAACAGCGAATGGTTTTAGGGAGAGGACACTGGTGGTATTTATGCCCTTTAGTTTCGCAATTCCAACAAGTAGGAATGGTAGTCGTTGTATCTGTAGTAAGATGCCTTGGCTGAGTAGTGTTAGTCGGGACAGTTGTAGAGGGCTCGAACCTTCGTTTATCGGTAAAATATTTGGGTTTATCGTGATACAGTTCTGGCTTATCTATCATCTGAACTGGGTATGACTTAAAAACTCTACGTTTTGAGTCGTATGCCGTCTCAGGTACCATGGATTGAGCCGGATTTGGAGGAGGTCGGTAACTATTCTTCTCTCGCAAATAACTTTCATAACCTTCGGCAAGATGAATTAATTCACTAATCGAGTGAAAACTTTCCCTTCTGATCGTTAATTTGTATTCAGGTCTCATGTTTGAATATAATCGGTTTAGTGTTTGGTTTACAGAGAAGCCACCACGTCGTCGAATTAGAGTCGTAAGGGCTACAATAAATTTTCGCATTGGCTCACTCTCGCCCTGAGTTCTTCGAGTTATTTCCTCATCCAAGTTACGTCGGTAATCTGGAGGAAGATACTGCTCTTCGAAGCTGATTATAAAGTCGTCATAGTTTGTCCAAAATGACTTATTATTTCGGTACCAGAAAAGAGCGTTTCCCTTAAAAAGTTCCGGTAATGCTTTTAGTAGCCGATCGGGAGGTATTTCATAAGATTCGGCAAGTTCACTGAGACGCTCAATGAAAGAGACTGGGTCTCCATCCCCATCGAATCTCAAATTCCATTTCCGAACTTGATTGCAGATATGAGAGATATCCGGATGTCTAAGTTCAGATGTAGGCCTGCTTGCCATGTTAGCGTAACGGTCCAATCCAAAATTCGGGTCACAAGACTCATCACCTGTGAGGGATCTTGCTGTCGGGATTCTCAACGGGTGAGGTGTTGTTATGTCTTGTGTGTTTGTTGGGGCTATGGAATTTACAGATTTTTCGTGCATTAAAAGGGCTAATCGTTCCTGTACTAGTCTAAAACTAGCTGTAGGAGGGAGGTTTAACATTTCTCGAATGCTAACTTCCTCATGTTGTATATGACCATCAACATGAGAGGCACTAATCGGTCCTAATGCTGAGGAAACTACATTGGTCGCGAGGTTTTGTCCGTATGACAATAATTCTGTTCTTAGTGGAAGAGGTTCAGGAGGTGTTTTTCCAGACCTAAGAAAAGTTACAAGTCGCTTTCGTAGTTCAGCCACATTACCATCCGAATTCAGATTAAATTTTCTTAACTCTTCCTGTAGGTCGTTCGTTTGTAGTTTATAAATCCAGCCCACACGAGGATCATTCTCCGAAGGGGAAGGAAGCATAATTTGGGGATTGGGAATAGTTGTAGGATTGATCGGTAGGCCCATTGTAGTAGCAGTAGTACTAGTAGTAGTGGTGGTGGTAATAGTAGCAGTAGGCGTAGTAGTAATCGGTGCGACTGTAGGGGGACAAAGTTTTGGTAATGTACCAACAGAAGCCTGTGGTGTCGTAACCCGAGTTGAAGTCGTAGTAGTCGTAGTTGTTTTTCGTTTGTTTGTGTCCCTGTACCATAGTTCAAATTCATTTATGCTGAATCGCGGTAGGAAGTAGGCTCTTATTAACTAGACGCGGTGCGGGGACTTTGTTTGTTCAGTTGGACCGGCAATCAGCTGATCGGTCAGTGACGTATCGGGTGATGCGTTCCTCCCGGCTCGCTGGAGGATTCAGTTCGAGTCTTGAAGCCACGACGACAAGGTCCTGTTGAGAATCGCAGCTCTTCCTCTAACCCTATAGTGTGGGATTTAGAGTAATTCCATTTTTTTATCGCGTGTAAATTTAATTCAAGTTTTTTAATTTTTCTTCAGTGCGTATTAAATCCCTATCAGCCTCCGTAATCTTCAAAGTAGTAAGTCCCGTACCAGCGTTTAGTTAATATCTTTGATTTTTTATTACTGTTGTAATTAAAATTTCTAAAGTTTCCCATCTTTCAGAGTCTGAGAATTAATTACATTTTTTGAAGTATTGTGAATTAAATTTTGGTCATAAAGTTAATATCAAGTTTTGTGTTATATTGATTTTGAGTATTTTGAGAAGAGAACTTTTATTTTATTTTGTTAATTTAAACCATTTTTTGAGAAGTATAAATTTTTAGTTTCATTTTAATTTTAATTCTTTTTTAATCAGACTCTTAATTAGATTTGTTCGATTGTGTGAAGTTTTGAAGAAAATCGAATCAAAAGTTTGTAAACTTTGTTAATTTTTTTTGGTAAACTTGAATTTCGGAATAAACCAAGTATTTCCGAAAAGTTGTTTAATTTATAAAGTATTAGCTCCATATAAATTTAAAATATGTGCTATAAAAACGGTACATAATTTGCGCTACTCTGCTTTTTCATACATAAACTTGTACAACAGGTTATTTACAGGAAAGAACTTGTAAACTTGCATAAACTTGTCTGATACCTGTAAGTGTGTGTAACTTGTATAAGACTTGTATAAGACTTGTATGAACTTGAACATTGTGTATAAACCTGCATAATTTTGTGTAGTGTGTAAGACTGAGGACTTAGAATAATATTGTCAGTTTGGAATATTTGATTTATTTTAAGAAAATTATTTTAAAATAAAAATGGAGCTAGCGCATGTAGATCTGTTGCTCAAAAAGGAATTAATATTTGAAATAAATTTTAGGGGCGGAAATGCTTCTGAAAGCGACACCGTTCAGGATCTTAGAAAAATGTTGAGGTCTCTTTTGAAATTAAATATCAGGGGCAACGCTGGTAATCTGAAGGGGCGTATAGAACCTAGCATTGCATTAAAGGAGATAAAAGTTGATTTGGAGGCATTATCTGTCAAGATAGGAAACTTGTCCGAGGAAAAATCGACAGGCGAGTATTTGAGACTAGTGTGTAGGCACAAACATCTCACTATGAGAGTTGATGTATTATGTGAGTTGTATAAGTGGGAAGGAGCGTCTGATACCTTAATTTCAAAACTTAAGGATGGTTTGATTGAAATTAAGGCAAAATTAGGAAAACTTGGTGTAAGCGAGGAGGAAATTGTTAATTTTGAAACTAGTCTTCTAAATACAAGCCTGGAGGAGGAGGAAGTCGAAGAGATGTGCAAGCCCGTGTCTCAAACTATAAATAAGGATATTATGGGTTTGAGTCTTCACCAGGAGAAACATGTAGAAGGGAATTTTGCAAAATTACCAAATCCCCTAGAGCGATTTTTAAAAATGTTTAAACCCACAGATGGACTAAATGTTTCAGAATTGTTGAATTATATCGAAATAATGTTAAAAATTAAGGGTGAAACTAGCTTAAGTGATAGTGAGATCATAAATATGAGTGTAGGTTATGCCACTGGTCCACTTTACAATAAAATGCTACAATTTAAGGTGAATGCTAGTAATTTTAGTGAAGTACACAAAGGACTATTAGATTATTTTGTTCCATTTGGTCATAGAGAAGCCTTGAAGAGGGACTTAGTAACTAGATCACAAAAACCTGATGAAAAACTGAGCAGTTATATTTTAAACGTTAAGCAAAATGCAAAATTGCTATTGTGTGATTATTCTGAGACCGAACTGACGGAATTGATAAAATTAGGTATCTCATCTCAAGTAAGGGCCCGACTGGTATTTTGTACAAATCCGAAAAATTTTGCCGACCTTGACAATTTATGTATATATGAGCAGAACGTAGCCTATGAAGAAGTGAAGGTGTGCGAGGAACGTAAAGTTTGTAAATCGGACTTTGTTCTGAAAAGTAATGTAAACTCAACTGCAAACTCGTATGTAAACAATCCCATGATGGTAAAGAAAGCAATAATAAAATGTTTTATTTGTAATAAACCGGGACATATCGCTAGGGATTGTTTTAAAAATATTCAGAGAGCACAGATACCGAGATTCGAAAAATCTGCGGTCCCAAAAAACTTATAAATAGGGGAGAATTCCAAGAAGGTTGTGCGAGAGTGGAATCTCCCCGGTCACGTCCCACTGACATTAAAAATAATTATAATTATGGAAGAGGTCGAGAACAAATGAGGGCAAGGGGTAAGAATAATGTGGGAAATTCCTGTATGAATGTAAAAAGGGCCGGACGTAGCCAAGGTTCAATGACCCTGCCCGTTGTAAAAGTATTTGTTGGTAAGGGTACATATCATAATGTATTATTGGACACGGGAAGCGGAGTGAACCTGATAAGCGAAAGCATTTACGACTCATTGTTAAAGAAAGGACTGGCTAGTATTCTTGAACATACTGATATTAAATGTTTGTCGGCAGATAACAACGAATTATCAATCCTGGGTAAATGTATAGTAAAAATAAAGATAGAATGTTTTTCTTGGAAAGTTCAGTTTTTAGTTTCGAAAAATTTGTCTTGGCCAATAATTCTGGGTTCAAATTTTATAAAAGAAACTGGCATGGTGGTGGATTTAAAACAGGATATGTGTTGGTTTAAGTTTAAACCAGAAGTCACAATCGAGTTATTTCAGAATAATACAATCCTTATAAATAATGTGAACCAGAGTATTGTGGTAGGGTGCAATAAGGCAAAGGAAGATATTTTAAAAATTATTAACGAATTCCCTCAAGTTTTTACCGATAAAATAGGGCAAGCTATTGACTTCGAAATTGACCTAGAAGTCAGCGACCCTGAGCCAGTGAGATTGAAGCCGTATCCGCTATCCCCCCCCAAGCTGCAAGAATTAAGAAAAATTTTAGATGAACTGTTGGCACAGAATATAATTAGAACCAGTGTGTCAAATTATGCTAGCCCCGCATTTTTAGTAACCAAACCGGGAAGTGATAAATCTAGAATGGTGATTAATTACTCAAAATTAAATAGTAAGTTGAAGAGAGTGGAACATCCAATTGGAGACGTATACGAATCATACCACTACCTACAAGGATGTACTTATTTTTCAAACTTGGATTTGAGTAATTCGTTTTACCAATTAAAACTCACAGAAAAAAGCAAACATTTAACCGGTTTTGTTACGCCGTTTGAATCATATGAATTCAATCGTGTACCATATGGGTTACACTTGGGAAGCGGAACAATGAGCCGCTTATTAAACAAAGTGTTGCAAGGTGTAAAGTTCCAGTATGCTTTAAATTATGTAGATGACATAATAATATTTAGCAAAAGTTTACCAGAGCATATAGAACATGTCAGAGATGTTGTGGAGAGGCTGGCCAAACATGGACTTACGGTTAACCCGAATAAGGTGAGCTTTGCATGTAAAGAGATCAAGTTTTTAGGTCACCTAATCTCTAAGGACCAGATAAGAGTCGACCCGGATAGAACTTCTGCCATTAGAGATGCGAGAGAGCCAAAGGACGCAAAAGGCGTAAGTAGATTTATCGGAGCAGTGAGCTATTTTGCAAAGTTCATCCCAAACTATGCAGACAAGGCAGCATGTCTAAATGAATTGAGAAAAAAGAATAGGAAATTTGAGTGGACTCAGGAGTGCCAGGAGAGCTTCAACAGCTTAAAGGAAAGTGTAAGTACACCACCGGTATTAATAATACCAGATTATAATAAGCCATTTATCCTATGTACGGATGCGAGTGACAAGGCAGCAGGAAGTTGTTTAATGCAGGAAATAGAAGGTGAGAATAAACCAGTGGCTTATTATTCCAAAAAATGTAATGAATCCGAACAAAGAAATTTGACTGTGTACCAAAAGGAAGCACTTGCAGTGGTATGCGCGATAAACAAATTTCGCAGCTACTTAGAAGTAAGGCCTTTTACCCTAATAACGGACAATAGTGCACTAGCGTGGGTACTAGGCAATTTTAGGAAATTAGGAAAATTAGGTAGGTGGGCAGCTACAATTTTGAGCCTACCATTTAAAATTAAACACGTAAAATCAAAAGACAATGCAGTGGCAGACTATTTATCTAGACTATTTGAACGTAGAGATAAGATGGAAAGTGTGGAGGAAATTGAAGAATACCAGTACGGTATAGAAAATGATAGTGTAACGGACAATAGCATAAGAGTAGCAATTAAGGAAGAAAATGTAAATAGTGTATTTGTAAATAGCGTAGGTAATTTTCCACTAGCTTATACAGACTTTAAGGTTCACCAAACCCAGGACAATATAATACGAAAAATATATAATAGTATAAAAGGTGGTACTAACTCTGAAAAATATTTCTTGTGTAAGGGAGTTGTGATGTATAGAAGTAAGCCTACTAGTAAGCCAAAGATATGTCTACCAGAACATTTAGTAGATATGGTGTTTAAGTATTACCATGAGTCGGAAATCGGGGGCCACTATGGAATATTAAAAACTACCAGAAAGATATGCGATTTATTTTACCATGCGGATCTTGCCGGGCTGATAAAAGACAAGGTAAAAATGTGCGAAGCTTGTGCGTTAGCGAAAACCGGTAAGGTTTATCATGGCAAACTGATTTCTGGTGTATCAGCTAGGCCCATGGATAAATTGTACATAGACATTTTTGGCCCTTTAACCAGGTCTAGTAGTGGAAATAATAATATCCTGATTGTACTTGACGACCATTCAAAAATGGTATTTTTAAGTGCGATAAAAGATGCGAAAAGTAAATCAATAATAAAAGTATTAGAAAGTGAAATTTTTAAAAATTTTGCATATTGCAAAAATATAGTGTCGGACAATGCACAGTGTTTTAGAAGTGTCGAACTAAAGAACTATTTATTCGCCCGGGGAATCAATCATCAATTTGTAACTCCATTTGTACCACAGGGAAACAAAAGTGAACGTCAGTTGAGGACAGTAAAACAGATGTTAAAAATTTACTTTAATTCGGATCAAACTAAGTGGGACACCAAATTAACTGAATTACAATTAGCAATAAATTGTGCGACCTCGGAAGCTACTAAAAATTCACCATACGAAATTATGTTCGGAAATAGGCCTAACTTGGAATTGACCAACAGATGGAATATTAATGATTTATTGGACTGTGATGTGTCAAAGCCGGATAATTTGGATAGGTTTCAAAGAACTGTGTTAAACTTAATAAAGTCCATTTCGGCTAACAGGAAGAGGGCAGGCTATAGTGATAAGGAATGTGAACACCCATTCAAAGTTGGAAGCCTTGTATACGTGAAGACACACTGGCTGAGTAACAAAGCGGAAAAATTTCAGGCAAAAAATGGCAAACCGGTTTTGTGGACCCTACAGGATTATATATAAATTAACAGAAGTGACCTTTATAGTTCAGGATATAAAGGATGAAAGATCAGTGAAGAAAGTACATGTTTCACAATTAAAGTTAAAGTACTAAAAGTGAAAGTTGAGAACTCAATAAACATTAGCTCGGGGCAAAGGTCAGTATGTTTTATTTTCAGGACAATTATATTGTCGAAAAGGAATTGAAGATGGATCTAAAAACAATAAATTGGCAATATAATTTATTTCTAAATTAACTTCAAGAATTGATTATATAATTATGTATTAATTTGGCCCAAAACACAAAACAAGTTAAGTATGAGAGTCCAGTAGCTTATTATAATAGTAAAAATAAATAATGGAATATAAAAGGGTGATGTGACGACGTTTTAATTTCAGCACATTGTATGGCTAAGATGAGAAGTCATAATATAAAATGCCAGTGTAAGTGTGTAATAGAAGTGTTGTTGTAAACCATGTAATTTTCAGGGACAATGAATGGCATTAATGGTGTATGAAATTAATACAAAGAGGTATTGTGATATATCATGAGATATATTTCTTCCCTGTTCCTTCAAATGTAGAAGGACAGGGTAATTTTGGTAATGTTGTGGTGTTGTTGTCCCCTGTTCCTTCCAATAGAGAAGGACAGGGTAATATTTTTTGGTATACAATGAGTTGTATTGATAGTGATATTTCTTCCCGGTTCTCTCAAATGTAGAAGGACAGGGTAATATTGTTTTTTTTTATCACTATATGAGGTTTATTGTGTGTAAACAATTGATTATTGTGCCATTGTAATCCCTGTAAATTGATTGTATTGTAATTAACAACATCTGGTAATGGTTTACATTCGTGACACTGGCGCAGGCGTACAATAAGAACACAGTGAAAGACTGACAGCCATACAATTATACGGAGGGAATATTTTGTAAAAGGAATGTCCTCCAAGAGCTCAATGCCTCGCTGGCTGAAATTGTTATTAGATTGGAGGAGCAGGTAGCAGTGCTATTAGCAAACCAGAGCCAGCCAACCACGAGATCAACGAGGCCGCCGCACTGCACCGGCCGCACAATCATTGGAGAAGCTACCTGCCTCTACTCCTCACCTACCACATCCCTCTGCGATGGCTACCTGGGGACCCACACTGGACGTCGGACACCTTCTACCACATCACCCCTCGGACTACACATCACAGCCTCCACGTAGTGATAAGTACAAAAGAATTGTTATTTAAAAGTGTGCATGTGGAGGGATATTATTGTACTTAGTCCGGGATGAGTGTTTAAAGGTTTAGGTTCCTACCGTGATTGCAGCTTCGGGCTAGGGAAAATATGTACCATAGTTCAAATTCATTTATGCTGAATCGCGGTAGGAAGTAGGCTCTTATTAACTAGACGCGGTGCGGGGACTTTGTTTGTTCAGTTGGACCGGCAATCAGCTGATCGGTCAGTGACGTATCGGGTGATGCGTTCCTCCCGGCTCGCTGGAGGATTCAGTTCGAGTCTTGAAGCCACGACGACAAGGTCCTGTTGAGAATCGCAGCTCTTCCTCTAACCCTATAGTGTGGGATTTAGAGTAATTCCATTTTTTTATCGCGTGTAAATTTAATTCAAGTTTTTTAATTTTTCTTCAGTGCGTATTAAATCCCTATCAGCCTCCGTAATCTTCAAAGTAGTAAGTCCCGTACCAGCGTTTAGTTAATATCTTTGATTTTTTATACTGTTGTAATTAAAATTTCTAAAGTTTCCCATCTTTCAGAGTCTGAGAATTAATTACATTTTTTGAAGTATTGTGAATTAAATTTTGGTCATAAAGTTAATATCAAGTTTTGTGTTATATTGATTTTGAGTATTTTGAGAAGAGAACTTTTATTTTATTTTGTTAATTTAAACCATTTTTTGAGAAGTATAAATTTTTAGTTTCATTTTAATTTTAATTCATTTTTAATCAGACTCTTAATTAGATTTGTTCGATTGTGTGAAGTTTTGAAGAAAATCGAATCAAAAGTTTGTAAACTTTGTTAATTTTTTTTGGTAAACTTGAATTTCGGAATAAACCAAGTATTTCCGAAAAGTTGTTTAATTTATAAAGTATTAGCTCCATATAAATTTAAAATATGTGCTATAAAAACGGTACATCCCCTTGTCCATCATTTCCGTTTACATACATGAAGAATAAAATTTGATAAGGGCGGAGAAAGAGGTTTAGTAAGTACATCGTTATTGTACGTATAAAATTTTCTTAAACAAAAGGTTGTTGTAAAACTTTAACAATTTTTAGTCGTAAATTGTAAAGTATATTCACAAAAAAGTGTAAAGTAAATCGTAAAGTTCGTAAATTAACGTATATTACAGTCCCTGTTCGGGCGCCACTTTGCGATGTTATTTTCGGGGCAAGCGAAAATATTCGCAACTTGCCAGATAGCCAGTCGAGCTGGGTTAGAAAATTCCAGGGTTCGAGAATTTCATATAACTATTATTTATTGTTAGGAGTCGAATCAGAGGGCCCTGCGGAAGAAATTGATACTTCCATAATAACGTTGGGCTTACTTCATCACATCAACTCCAATACAATTTTGAAGAAGAAAAAAAAATAAAAAAAATAATCTTGCTCAGAAAAATACAAATGTCTTGTTCTAGGAAAGTTATTGTTCAAGCGAGTTCGATTTTCGAAAACAACTGTATTGTTTATTAATACGTCGGTCAGTGAGGAATTACAAGTAAGCTGAGTAGTCTCCACTGATAACTTGGTCGGGGAGTCGTATACAGTAATTATTGTAAGAGCCCGGGGTTGGAATAATTAATCGGTTAAATAATGATGGTTAGTAGAAGCAAAATACAAAATCAAAGCAAAATATAAATAGCAATGGGAAACAAAAGCAATATTCAAATAACACCAATAGCAAAATATATACAATCTTATAAATTAAAGATTTAGCCATGCACCAATATCACAGTGCAACTACTATATACATAAAGCAAGCACTAACCATTAACACAAAATATTTCTACGGGATGCAAAAGCTAGATGAATTTATAATATAAAAATAGACTAAGCTGTATTTATTCTGTAGGCAAGTGTCTAGCTCCAAAATAAAATATCAAGTTTACTTTTCAGGCATAAAATTTTGGAAAATAAAAAAAACAAAGTAATCACTTATAACACACCATGCAGAATTACCCTACCACATGCAGGCTAAGATAAAGGTAAATGATTTAAACCATGCGATAAGGCTACGAAACTACTATAAATATTAGGGCTCTATGAATATCAAAGAAAAATTGAACACTCACCCTATCTGCACAGTTCACCAGAAAAATAAACTAAAATATCGTTAAATAAATATTTTGATGGAGGTTATCGGGGTGAGGGTGTCAGGACGTTCGCAAAAATAAAAAGAAAGGGTTGCGAGTCCCGAAATAGATAAAGGAGAAAAATAAAGATAATCACTTACAAAAATATAAATAATTAATAAAATGAAAATTAGATTGAACTTCAATAAGAAAGAAAAATATTTCCGCGTAGATTAGAGATTCGCCAAGAAATGTGATAATAATCAGACAACAGAATGATGGTCGAGAAAACTTTATACCTAATATAAAAATTTACATCGATTGAACATAAGATTTAGTTTATGAGGACGGGGTCGGTGGGAAGAAAGTATTTATAAAAGGAAGTCGTGGGTATAGGATGCCAGTACTATCGCCGGAAAGAAAGCAGTGGTAAGGCGAGTCCCGACTGTTATAATTTTTTCCGGGTAGGAGATAATTGGTAGGAAAGTTCGTAAAGGAAACTCGGGATGAGGTGTCAGATCGATCGCCAGGAAAAGAAATGCGAGATCTGAAAAATTTAGAAAGGAAAATTTTGACACAGTAATTAAAATTTAGTCGAAATGACAAAAAAAATAATCTGAGTAATTGAAATTCTAAATATAAGTTAAATTGAAGAAAAGAATAACTTTAGTAATTCAAGTTGAAAAAGTAATTAAAGTTTCAGTAAATTGAGAAAGTCAAATATATTCTACTTAAATTTAATGATACCCTTAAATATCAAATAAATTATTAAGAGTATATTTAAAATCAAACAATTATCTTATCAAAATAAATCTATAACCATCAAAACATTACTAATATATTTCAGATCGATTAATTTTCATAAATGACAAATAAAATATTAAATTCTGTTTCACATAAAAAAAATTTGGAAGAATTGTTGATGGCGGAGATAAAACACTTTAGTAAGGAACAGGGTCGTTGTTCCTTACCTGGTGCTGGATATCGGCGGCGGGCGTCGAGTCGCGATGTACAGTCGTTCAGCGAGCGGGGTCGGGGGAAGGGGTCGAAGTAGTCGTGGTGAGCAGCGGTCGTCGGCGGTGTCGCGGTCACTGACTGTCTCCCCGTGTCTTCAATCGGCCGTCATTATATAGGTTCGCGCGATCGCGGGGGTGGGGGAAGCCTTCTCCTCTCGCCGTGATCGGAGGGGAAGCGGCGATATCCGTGCGAGCACGGACCTGCCAGATAGCGTCTGACTCATCGTCAGTAAAATAATCATTTCGCTCCTTTTCATGATAGTTCTAAAACTCAAGTCGTTATTCGTAATATTAAAAAAAATTGTCTGTTCTAATTTTTTTCAATTTTACTAATGAATATTTTTAATTTAAATTTAATTTTGTATGCTAAAAAAATAACATGTTACAAACCCAAACAGCATTCACTGCTATAGTATTGTGTGTTTTAAACGATGTTATAATGTTGTATTTTCTAGATACTCTTCTAAGTTTCTCCGATAATCCCGGCACATACGGGATTGGCATAAATGCAAATTTATCTCTATTCTGGTTGACCGACTCAGGAATTGTTATTCTGGTTCGTTTGCACTTGTTTATTATTGGTTGAGGGTATCCATTGCATATACGATCCTATTACACTTTCTTAAATTCCTCTTTTAGTCCATCTTTATCTGATCACTAGCTGTTACCCACGGCTTCGCACGCGATTTTCTACAGAACAATTGGGACGTAGGAGAGCATATTTCTTTTAAACGTCGTTATTACCCTTCTGAGATAAATGATAGTCACTGACAGATACTCCAAGCTCATGATCTATTTAAGATTTAAATGTTAAAACAGTCTCAATATGCACCTGTGAAATAACTGGAATTCTTCTCCAATATTCTATGATTTTTGTATACAATTGAACTATATTAGACCATCGTGGACAGGAGTCAAAAAGTCGGAATTCATTAGCGCGGAATTCAATGTAATAAATGATGGCGCTCAATGTAATTTTGAAACGAAAATAGGCATATTTACGTACATATTATTACAGTCTAATGATTATGAGCTTCAGATGTTAAGCGAAATTGCGTATTGGTTTTTATTTTAAGCTTTGCGCGTGTATCACTTCTGGATTAAATTAGTTATATCTCCGATGCCATGATTGAGCTTGCTTTGTTGTCTCGATTGAGAGAATATGTACACACGGAGTTTTGAGAACCATACTTCTGTCAAAAAAAAAAAAAAAACAACTAAGGTTGGTTTTATAACATTCTTTATATTTGTAGCCAACGTAAGATAGTAATTTTGATATCTGCATTGCTCTTCTGATCAAGCATGAGCATGGTTTATATTAGATAAATATTGCAGTTAAAGGTGAATTTTTACGTCAAATTTGAATTGTATTATCTGGATAGTAAAGTCTATGTTTAACAGTGATTGCAGAAACAGTTGAAACAAAATTTGCTGTTTCTCTTAAGCTTACTCTATGCTTTCAAACTATAAGTGTAAAGAAATTTTAAATAGTAATTAAATTATATTATAAACATATAAATTTCTTTTGTTGCATTTTATATGTTTACAAAGAACAGCTGATTAAATTTGAAAAGGCTCTTTCACTTAATAACATATGTTTGCTGCAATGCATTTCTTACGGGTATTTCTGTAACTTTTAGAGACCAGTGGGGCGGAATCCTGAATCGGGAACGGGATAAAAAGTATCCTATGTCCTTCTCCCAGTTCTTAGCTACCTCCCTACCAATTTTCAGCCAAATCGGTTCAGCCGTTCTTGACTTATAAATAGTGTAACTAACACGACTTTCTTATATATATATATATATATATAGATAAGATCTTTACTCTATAAAATATCGAGTTGGCCTCTCCTTCAATGAAAGATTTTTGATTGTTTGACTGATATATTAAATATTTTCCTGTATGTGTGTGTGTGTGTGTGTGTGTGTGTGTGTGTGTTTGTTTTTCGAAAACTCTTAGTCTTAAGGGAATCCCTATCTCTTAATTTACACCATCCAAAAAAGAAAGCTTGTTTTGGAATTCCACTTCCATTGCGAGAAGGATGGAAGGAGAAATACTATTAATATGATTAAAAACTCATTTAATTTAGTGTCTCCACAAGGAGAAAAACAAGGATATTATACACATACATCTACTAGTTTTTAGTAGTGAGCTAAAGCCAAGACCTTTTACTCAGATTCCTTCATAAATGTATTGGCAAGAACAGGAGGCAGTGGGAACCCATTGCCTTCATCTTGATGGTAAATTTTTCCCTCTAACTTAAACTAATTGACGATGGAAGGATTGTAAAGGAAAAAAGATTTTTTCTGGAGATTTGTTATCGTTCAGTGATACAATGCAATCAGTTATAGTTATGCACTCAATGCATTTGTTGTAAGTTTTTAAATTATTTTAAAAATCCCTAATTTTACGAAGGATTTCGTATTTTTTTGAATATTTAAAAAGTATTTAAATAAAAAACTTCAAAATAATAATGTTAGAACATTTGTAATGTCCAGTAATTTGTTATAAACAAGCAAACTGAGTTACCTGTAGAACAGAAGACCAATCAGTTTGTGCAGTTGTGACAGACAACCCAAGACCAATAATTACCCACGAGTTCAAAGCAATACAGTGACGTCATAGGAATATATTTACAAATTACACCGTAAACACTCCTGAGATAAGTGAAGGTCACTGTATAATGCTAAAAATCTCCCGATATATTTAACTGTTGAACTTTAAATTTCTAAAGATCAGTGTGTTGGGGTTATGAAGTGGAGAGTTAACATTTTTTATAAATACTAATGAAACAACTAGAGTTTCTGTGCAGCATATAATGAGATTTCATTGGGTGGCTCTGAATGTCAAACTCAACATGGACACTGTAAATATAATTCATTCGAACCAACAGTAATCATTCAAGACAAAACCTACGAAATCGCATATAATCTACTGCAACTGACTAAATGTATTTAAAACATGTTTATCGTGTATTCTTTCTAATTTTGAATTTATTAATAATAATAACTCAAATTGGGACATCATCAGCGTTATAATCAACGACAGTTCGTTGGTTATAATACGTTATAACTATTATTAGAATGAGTTACCATACATCTGACTTTTAGTTTAAAGTTTATGTCAGTTTCGTATTCCATCGTTAAAACATTAAGTAAAGGTTGAAAAACATACATTCATTGCTGGCTGGAGTTCAGCGTACATGCAATACTTATCTACGCGTTGATTTATCAATATACCATAAACTGTAAGCCTAGGCCATCGCGTACCCTCTCTCCCACTCCCATACCGTGACCACGACTGTACATACAGGATATCCGGCTAGATAGTGACCGCACAGATATACGGACTGTCTGATTTATTGTTCTCGATCATAGAAATATGTTACGACTAAATAACAATGAAAAGTTTTTGAATACCATAAAAAACAAAAAAGTATCTAAAATTGTGTTAGACAGTTTTGAATTTTCTTCTTTTTATGTGTTACTCTCTTTTAATGATATAGTAATTTTATTTTAATCTCAATTCTAATATATTTTAAGTTTCTGTATCTTGTATAGCTAATGTATTTTTAATTGTTCACTATTTTAGTGAAAACGCATTTTAATACAAGAGATGATTACAACACAAGATTAATAATACAAGGGATTTTAATTTATGGACGGGAAAATTGATGTAAAAGTTTTACATGTAAGTCATATAAGTCGATATTCACTATATTTCCTGAACATAAAGAGTGTATCAGACCAACTGGCCTCTACCTGTATAGGCCAAACGAATTTTGTCTTTGTTATGTTTGTTCAGAGAATTCAGAGAAGCTATTTTCAACAAAGTTACATGCCCCAAAATGACGTTTTTGGAGGATAATGATCAGGTTTGACACTTTTTATTATATCCACAGGGTGAAGGTTTCATGAAGAGTTTTAATCAAAGTAATTATTATTTTTGAACACAGAGTTATATGGGTTTATATAAATATATATATATATATATATATATATATATATATATATATATATATATACTGAAATACAGCAGAGACTTACAGGTACGATCTGAGCCCTCTTTACTAAAGGAGAAAACTGAGATGGGTCAGGAAAAATAAATGGTATAGAAATTGCATTATTGAACGAATAAAGATTACTACAATTAGATAGCAGAGAGCCAGTGTTTTGAGATGATTGAAAGTTATTGATTGCAAAGTCAGATAAGCGACATAGATGTTGAGGAAGGTAACTACAGTTAGAAACACTTGTAATACACACTCGTCATCGAGATAGAGTTCTGCCGTTCCATTTGAGTTTCGAGTGGCTTATCTATGATTGCCTGCTCATTACAATCTACTTTCCTGGGCTTGGGGTTCATCATTCCAACGTTAATGGTGATTCAAACAGCAGTTGTAAGTTACGTGAGTCATATCAACTCCAACAATTCAACTTATCAAATACATATTACAGGGACTACTCTCAGATACAAGCCTATTTTTTGCTTATAGCCGAGAACCTTGCTGAGTGGCTTGGGTATAAACCGTATCAGTTCATAATTGTGTGAATAATTTAGAATTCTATTTTATTGAAGAACGTAGCAATAGAGTCCAACGATTGTGAATGGTATTTTTAACATCGATCCTAATATAGTTTTCACTCTAATATTATTTTGAGTACTTATGCACTTTTTTACATAATTGCAATGAGCTACCTTAACTGGCCTTATTATATTCCATACCAACTATTGTTTATACGTTTAAGATAAAAAATAATTTACTTATATTTTCTAGAAGTTCTCATAGTTATTTAAATTTTTTTCCTGAATATGTTATGCCTAATGTTATTTTATATTCTTAGGTACATTTTGTGTACAGAATCAGTCTATTGAAATTGGGTTAATTGCAGAACTTATCAACAATTTCTGTGTAACTTAATTGAAAATAACCCTCAGTGCCTAAAACCACCCCCTTCAAAAGTTTATACTCATGCTATAAAACGATGTAACGATCCAACCTGCCATAACAACTTATAACTTGGTACAAACTTTATCTTACACATATATCAACCTAATTTCGGTGGCCAGCTTGGTACGTAATTTAGTTTCATTTTTGGTGCTGATTAAACTTTAAAATAAATGTACAACTCCGTTATTTATAAGATTGGAAAAAAAGGCAACGTGCTCTGTAGTGTTTGAAATAGCTACAAAAATTTTTATAACCCAGCATTTTTTCTTAGTTAAACACTTTTGTAGAGGACTTTCGGGATATCAATGACATTTAAATTCCAAAAAATATTTTCACACAAAACTGGCAATACAATTGCTGAAAGAAATACGTACTTGGAACATACTTATGTTATAAATATATAGAACGAGCTTATTTGCAGCAGCCACTTTGTGCAAAACTCCAATGTTCCAGCTAGTGAAGCGCCGTAAGAGTGACAAATTACTTCATTCTATCACAGTTCCTGTGCGTCACGTTAAAGCTGCATCCATTTCTTTCCTTACTTATCACTTCAAATTTTGGCCATAAAACATGTTTACAACGTCACTTATTGTTTATCCTTCTCTCTGTTTTTTCGAAAAGACTTTAATTTGATTTTGTGTTTCAAAATAAATTATTTTCTTTATTATAAAGTTTGCAATCAAATAAAAAAATTTGAATTTTTAGGAATAAATAATGTTATATTGAAAGAGTTGAATTATTAACTCAATCTGGAAAAAAAATACGTCAAACATTATGTAAATATTACCATTAAAAAGGTTTTCAAGATTAGTCACCCTTTTTGTACCTAATCTTCAAAAACCTTTTTTCTTATGGGCTTTTCCGTTGGCTCTTTTTCATGACAGACAGCGAAGAACACGAAGAAGTTTATGATGTTCTCCCGGTTTACGAAAACCCGTGATATCTGAAACTCAGCGCTAATATCACTAATAGAGGATTTCTGTTACACAGTGTTAAAAAAGCAAAGCAGTGACTGCACGGCTGGAATATATCCTTGTAAAAGGGACAAAGAAGTCCAAATCCATCCATACGCTGTATTACAAAATAATAACTGAGATAATTAAGTGGTACAAGGTGAGGCAGATGCTGATGCAATTATCTTTCAGTGTGAAGTGAACGAAACAGCATATGACAGAAGTGTAGCTGTAAATGGTAAACACTAGATAAAGTAGTATTGCTTACATCATTGGCTGTATCACAAGTACAAATTTTGTTTGTGATACCAGGGAGGGAAACATAGAGATCAATAGCTATTTATTACTTGTGTGCGCCAGCGGGGAGATGAGCTCGTAAACAAGTTCCTAACAAATGCCGATACTTGAATTTTCTCCAGTGAACAACTAAAGTCAAGTAAGATTTACTATTCTCGCCACTCACAAGAGCTTTCTCATAACCAGCACTCTTGCTAAATGTGATTACAGGTTCAATGCTGGTCAGTGTAAACAGATACCACCTACAGTGTGTTACGGCATTGGCGATCCTCGCCACCTTCCAGCCTTTTAACGTACTGCCCCTGCCTTTTAACTCAGCACTGTTGTAACTGGAACTTATTGTTTGTGTCTCAAGACAGGGGTGCAATGGAAAACAGTTTGTGATCCATGTTGTTCCCAATATAAAACTTGTATTAATGGTCCTCGTGTAGATTTCGATGATCTAGAAGTAAAAGACACCAACAATCGAATTATTATTAGTTAGTATTGAATAATTTCCATTAACACCGCTTTGTATAGCAAGAAGTAAGCTGTAGAAATTTAAATGTGAATAAAACATTACTTTTTTTAACAAATACTGGTTTTATACCATGTATCTCCAATACTATTGGTTCCATTAAAAGTCTAGAGACTAGATTTAATTTTACCGATGCCGTTTTCTGTTACATGCATACAGAGGTAATGAAAATGCGGTGAAATAATTTAATCAGACTTTTCTCCATGCTTAATATTTTGCCACCACCCTAGGAATTGTTTTTATCTCGGTTTTTATGACATTTGTGTCTTGTATAGCTTTACTTATGATACTTTAGTCATCTTCTGATTTTAAATAAATATTTATCTTTATTAAAAATTCTATTTATTATGTAGTTTATGCTTGTTTATTGCAATGGTAATAAGAAATATCCTTATATTTATATAGTAGTAAGTAGTAAGTGTATTTAATATGTTTATGTTTTTGAACGCAATCTCAACCTGCTAACTAACCTAGTAGTCAGTATATTTATAACTAAGCTTAAGTATAGCACAGTTAAATAATCATGATTAATCTTAATTTATAACCCATAACATATGTGCTGTACAAAAATATTGAAAAGCACATAATCTGTTTAGTTTAATCACATTTTATTTGTTAAGTGTTTATTCAGTAAATGTGCGGTTTTTTGTCGATTTTCATATCCTTGAAATGAAATCGTAAAAAAGTTCTGACCGGACCTTGACAAAATCACCTGAACGTTGCAGTAATAATAACTTTTATGCCAATTAATAAATTATTTAACTAGTAAATATTCCTAAAGTATCGTAACAAAATGTATGCTATTTTTACAGGAACCTATTAAAATAGCTCACTTTTAAATGTTTAATAACATTATCAAAAGCTAAGACGGTCAGAAAACGACACAGTTTCAATAGGACCTACTGTCTACTTTCGTACTGAACTAAGGCATAATCAGTCTGTTCAAGTTCTTATATACGAACCAAAATGTTTAATAACATTATCAAAAGCTAAGACGGTCAGAAAACGACACAGTTTCAATAGGACCTACTGTCTACTTTCGTACTGAACTAAGGCATAATCAGTCTGTTCAAGTTACCCTGTTATGATTTGATAAGTTCCAAACAGATCTGATCAAAATTACTATGTAGTAATGGATACATGGTGATTTTGTAAACCCCAATTTAGATCCATTCCTAAAATTACAGAGTCATTCAAAGTAACATAAATAATATGGTAGAGAAGTAGAAGATCCCCCTTATATGCGGTATAGTTAGTGAATGTTGAGCCAGCAGTCTATACACAGTGCATGTTCACATTCATTGCTATTCAAGCCATTGTTGGCTGAATAGTTCTATTAACTGATCCCAGCCGTACGATGGATTCAGTTTCAATGTAGGACCGGAATTGATTTGATGCATTACAATAGACAGTTTCGATAGTCCGTAATGAAAGCATTAATGATGCAGTTTCTTTCCAAATGGAGTTACAATAATTATGTAATAATAAAATACATACACCATACATTTATTTGTTATTTTAGATTTAAAGTATTACAAATATAATACGTATTAATTTATGTTTGTTTATATCAAGCAAACTATATATAGTGCTTGCTAACGTATTACGTATTACGTAACGTATTAAAACGTAATAATATTTTATATTCCCCAGGTTTTGGTAACTTAGTACCTTAGTGATTTTATAGTTTGTACTAACGTTTTTACGAAAATAATACGTTTATTACAAACCACCAATAGTTCGTGCAGTTTTAAATAAATATTGCTTCTTTTAAGTTTTTACAAATACAAGAAGAAATCATAATTGTCATAATGTAGGGTTTAATGCATAGCCAAGATATAACGTGAGAGAATTGGAATCGACCCTCTCACATATAAAGAACAAATGCTTTATCGATTGAACGACTAATACTAATTAAATTGGGAATCGTTGCTGGTTGATCGTAATCGCGGCGCTCCGTAAATACATCTATCACTCGTCTTACAATTAATGAATTTAATTGGGTTATTCATGTATTAACTATGGCAATTCTAAAAGTCCTAATTAATTTTAAATGAATGACTAACAATAAGGTTCATATGAATGCTAAAACTGAATTGCGCGTTATAAAATTATTTAAAGTTAGTTTAAAATATGGAGCGTTATCGACAATGTATTGATACAATAGTTTCAAGTTTACCATAATTCGTTGATAGCTTTTTTTAGTATTCTTCTCTGGTAGCTTTGGCCTACGTCAAATTCCAGTATAGAAATACCTCCCTACAGTAAATCGTAGTTTGGTAAATATTCTGATAACAAACAATTTAGAACTTGGGGCTTTCAAATTCAATGAGCTCCCTACATACAGAAGATCTCGACCTCTAAAAGAAACTGACATCTTTATACTTACACTCTCTAGGAACATTCTATAAACCATTGGCCCTTGGAAATGAGCAATTTTTTAGCAATCTTGGTAATACTATAAATCTCGTATGGGAATTTTAGTTTTCAAGGCCAACCTATTTCAGATGTCCGCATCTAGAGAGATCTCAGAGGAAATACTAGACACTAGTGACGTCCCATCTCCAAACACTGTAGATTTAAGCCAGCATTACATTGCAGACAGTAAAATATATTGGCATCTGGAAGTTTACTGGTTCTGCAAGCTGATATCTGATAGATTGTCGGGACTTCAGAAGTTATGGGTCCATGGTGGGTTCGCCCTCTAGGAAAGCAATTAATTTTAGAGTTTTCGACAGATGGGATCTTTGGCCACTTGGTGACCTCATCTATGGGAGCTCTAGACTTATATTTTACTATTTCGGAGTTCCAAAATTCAGAACGATTCCTATGATGTAAAATTCAATGACATCTTCTGACTACTAGATGCCTTGAGCCTCATGAAACTTTTGAAATTTATCGTTAGGCCCTGCCCCTATATTAGTTATAGTTTGAGGGAGATTTGTTTAAGTCTAGAGAATCATGAATCATAATTATTTGTTCCATCATTTTCGTGAAAAAAAACCTATTTAAATATTTTAAATTGATATACCTAAAAGATTATGTCCTAATCATTACTCTTTAGCTCTGTTATTCACAATTTTTGAGATAGCAAAGAAATGTAACTGTTCACAAACTCTTAGTTGAAATTGTTAATTTTATTGACAATCGTGTACTTTTGGCAAGTAAAATATTTGAGCTGAGGATAAAGTTGCTAATCCGTTTCAATGTGGGAATCACGAGTTTGTTATTTTTTAATTTTGCAGAACTTGATGAGTTTCGTAACTTAACTAATCTATTTACCATCTATTTACTCAGACTCGTGATCTTTAGTGTTTTATTATTTATTGTATAAAATGCTCAATATAAAATCAGCTATTAATAGTAATCTGCATAAATTAATTGTAATAAATAAAAAAATTACGTGATTACACTTCCGAATAAAGGATTACTTGATGTATTATAATCAGTTTTTGTTGTACACTGACAAATACGAAATTAATAAAAATAAAATGAGTAAATATGATTGAATTTGTAAAGATTTTGCCTACATACTTGTGTTTCACAGTTTAAGATATGCTTTTCTTTTGCATATTCAGTATTTAGTCTAGTATTTTATGCGATCTGAAGGAAATACATAAAGAAACAAATAAAGTCTTTTTTCTTATTTAAAAACCTCCTAAAACAAAAACTATACGAATTTCTGAAAATAATCTCTAAATAGAGTGTACTTGAAAACCCTTGGAAAATCGAAATGATTAATCTTAGATCCATCATCATTAAATTTAGTATAAACAGTTCCAATGATAGGATTAATTCTTTATTATGCTTTTTTAGCAATTAATAAGTACTGCATTAATAATTGTTCGTAAAAATTAATTTACATTAAAATATTTAATTCTAAATTGATTTAGATTTAATCTATGAGATCAAACCGTCTGAAAAACGATATAAAATAATGTATAGGCAGTTTCCAAAGATTCTCCAACGTGTAGATACGACCTGGAAAATTTACCCCTCAGAGTATTTAATACAATATCCTTACAGATACTAATCCATTCATATAAAATTAAAATGACGTTATCTTTAATAAAATTTATTCTAGAATTATATTTTCAAAAAATAAAAAAGTTACCTTGATTTTTCTCATTGTTGTAATATTTTATTGTCTTTTGTACGGTAGGCACAGTTTTACTTTGATTTTTATCGCAACATTTGATATTTTTATTATACTTTATTTCTTACAAATTATATATTTATTTATTACTTTACTAAACAAATTATACTTATTTCTTTTTATTGTAGACATAACAGACGGCCTGCACGACATTGTTGATGGAGTGTGATTATTTTATGTAGTTTAATCCTTCCTTGTACTTTAGATAAGTTCAGTTGAATATTAAAACCAACACTGTATATTGGTTTAAGAGAGACCACCAGTTCTATATATACTTAGAAAATCCCTGACGTACATCCTTGAGACTTCCATTGGAGGTAAGTCAAGAGTAACGCTGGGGTTTTATTCCCTATTTTTATTTTTTTTTTTTACTTTCGGTGACTTATAACGATATATGTACCTAATAAATAAGTGCAAGAATGCACTCAAACCTTGCGTTAAAAGATAAGGATTTCTACTAGAGATCTGAAATGGACGTAAGTGCTACAGGAAGCTAAAAAGTAGCATTGGAAATAAAGTGAAGGGATTCTGTATAAATTTCATCATTCCATTTGCTTAACACTGGAGGCTCAGGAATATTTTACATTTAACAGAATACAGGTTTCCATAGTTTGTGACATTAATATCTATGGAGCAATGTGTTTTTGTAAATTCTATCTATATTACGTAATGTAATTTATTACTCCAATAAGTGTATGAGGATAGCTTTTGTACAAGAGTAAATTCCGATGTCATCCCACCGCTATAACACAATATTGGAGGTGAAGATAACAAGCTGTTGTTGGATTTTCGCTTTATAGAACAGAATTGTATTGGTGAAAATAAACTGAGCTTGTTTCAGCATCGATTTCAGCCTCTGTTTGTTTGCTTCCTGGGACTGAGAGCATTTTAACGGGAAATGCAGAAAGCTTTGTTCTGGCTCAAACAAAGTACTTACGATCTCAGCTTGCCATTACAGGCTCTGAGAAGCAATAAAAAGAAAACAAAACTTCGTCTATGTATCAAAATTTTACAATCATTAAAAAAATCTCTTTTTTACTGTTAGGTTCTTTAAATATGTAGAAATGGAACTTAAACTACAGCAATATACGTCTTTGCTTAAAATGAAAATTTTCGTCTCGACAACCCTTGTAGATCTAGTTTTAGTAAATACTGCTAGTAAAACTGGTTTCTTGTCAACAAACATTAAACATATTGTGAACAACATTTTCTCAAATGGTTTCGTATGTTTTATATCCGTATACCCTATAATCTTTACTAGAATGTTAGTTATATAATATATTACAGAGTTTATACTTAATTGTGTTTCCTATGACCGAGTTGATAATATGCTGTTTAACAATAATATGTTGTATTCTCAGTAATGGCATTTTAGTATTTTTGTTTATTAAATAATATCCGTATACCCTATAATCTTTACTAGAATGTTAGTTATATAATATATTACAGAGTTTATACTTAATTGTGTTTCCTATGACCGAGTTGATAATATGCTGTTTAACAATAACATGTTGTATTCTCAGTAATGGCATTTTAGTATTTTTGTTTATTAAATAATATCCGTATACCCTATAATCTTTACTAGAATGTTAGTTATATAATATATTACAGAGTTTATACTTAATTGTGTCTCCTATGACCGAGTTGATAATATGCTGTTTAACAATAATATGTTGTATTCTCAGTAATGGCATTTTAGTATTTTTGTTTATTAAATAATATCCGTATACCCTATAATCTTTACTAGAATGTTAGTTATATAATATATTACAGAGTTTATACTTAATTGTGTTTCCTATGACCGAGTTGATAATATGCTGTTTAACAATAATATGTTGTATTCTCAGTAATGGCATTTTAGTATTTTTGTTTATTAAATAATATCCGTATACCCTATAATCTTTACTAGAATGTTAGTTATATAATATATTACAGAGTTTATACTTAATTGTGTCTCCTATGACCGAGTTGATAATATGCTGTTTAACAATAACATGTTGTATTCTCAGTAATGGCATTTTAGTATTTTTGTTTATTAAATAATATCCGTATACCCTATAATCTTTACTAGAATGTTAGTTATATAATATATTACAGAGTTTATACTTAATTGTGTCTCCTATGACCGAGTTGATAATATGCTGTTTAACAATAATATGTTGTATTCTCAGTAATGGCATTTTAGTATTTTTGTTTATTAAATAATATCCGTATACCCTATAATCTTTACTAGAATGTTAGTTATATAATATATTACAGAGTTTATACTTAATTGTGTCTCCTATGACCGAGTTGATAATATGCTGTTTAACAATAATATGTTGTATTCTCAGTAATGGCATTTTAGTATTTTTGTTTATTAAATAATATCCGTATACCCTATAATCTTTACTAGAATGTTAGTTATATAATATATTACAGAGTTTATACTTAATTGTGTCTCCTATGACCGAGTTGATAATATGCTGTTTAACAATAATATGTTGTATTCTCAGTAATGGCATTTTAGTATTTTTGTTTATTAAATAATATCCGTATACCCTATAATCTTTACTAGAATGTTAGTTATATAATATATTACAGAGTTTATACTTAATTGTGTCTCCTATGACCGAGTTGATAATATGCTGTTTAACAATAATATGTTGTATTCTCAGTAATGGCATTTTAGTATTTTTGTTTATTAAATAATATCCGTATACCCTATAATCTTTACTAGAATGTTAGTTATATAATATATTACAGAGTTTATACTTAATTGTGTCTCCTATGACCGAGTTGATAATATGCTGTTTAACAATAACATGTTGTATTCTCAGTAATGGCATTTTAGTATTTTTGTTTATTAAATAATATCCGTATACCCTATAATCTTTACTAGAATGTTAGTTATATAATATATTACAGAGTTTATACTTAATTGTGTCTCCTATGACCGAGTTGATAATATGCTGTTTAACAATAATATGTTGTATTCTCAGTAATGGCATTTTAGTATTTTTGTTTATTAAATAATATCCGTATACCCTATAATCTTTACTAGAATGTTAGTTATATAATATATTACAGAGTTTATACTTAATTGTGTCTCCTATGACCGAGTTGATAATATGCTGTTTAACAATAATATGTTGTATTCTCAGTAATGGCATTTTAGTATTTTTGTTTATTAAATAATATCCGTATACCCTATAATCTTTACTAGAATGTTAGTTATATAATATATTACAGAGTTTATACTTAATTGTGTCTCCTATGACCGAGTTGATAATATGCTGTTTAACAATAATATGTTGTATTCTCAGTAATGGCATTTTAGTATTTTTGTTTATTAAATAATATCCGTATACCCTATAATCTTTACTAGAATGTTAGTTATATAATATATTACAGAGTTTATACTTAATTGTGTCTCCTATGACCGAGTTGATAATATGCTGTTTAACAATAATATGTTGTATTCTCAGTAATGGCATTTTAGTATTTTTGTTTATTAAATAATATCCGTATACCCTATAATCTTTACTAGAATGTTAGTTATATAATATATTACAGAGTTTATACTTAATTGTGTCTCCTATGACCGAGTTGATAATATGCTGTTTAACAATAATATGTTGTATTCTCAGTAATGGCATTTTAGTATTTTTGTTTATTAAATAATATCCGTATACCCTATAATCTTTACTAGAATGTTAGTTATATAATATATTACAGAGTTTATACTTAATTGTGTCTCCTATGACCGAGTTGATAATATGCTGTTTAACAATAACATGTTGTATTCTCAGTAATGGCATTTTAGTATTTTTGTTTATTAAATAATATCCGTATACCCTATAATCTTTACTAGAATGTTAGTTATATAATATATTACAGAGTTTATACTTAATTGTGTCTCCTATGACCGAGTTGATAATATGCTGTTTAACAATAACATGTTGTATTCTCAGTAATGGCATTTTAGTATTTTTGTTTATTAAATAATATCCGTATACCCTATAATCTTTACTAGAATGTTAGTTATATAATATATTACAGAGTTTATACTTAATTGTGTCTCCTATGACCGAGTTGATAATATGCTGTTTAACAATAATATGTTGTATTCTCAGTAATGGCATTTTAGTATTTTTGTTTATTAAATAATATCCGTATACCCTATAATCTTTACTAGAATGTTAGTTATATAATATATTACAGAGTTTATACTTAATTGTGTCTCCTATGACCGAGTTGATAATATGCTGTTTAACAATAACATGTTGTATTCTCAGTAATGGCATTTTAGTATTTTTGTTTATTAAATAATATCCGTATACCCTATAATCTTTACTAGAATGTTAGTTATATAATATATTACAGAGTTTATACTTAATTGTGTCTCCTATGACCGAGTTGATAATATGCTGTTTAACAATAACATGTTGTATTCTCAGTAATGGCATTTTAGTATTTTTGTTTATTAAATAATATCCGTATACCCTATAATCTTTACTAGAATGTTAGTTATATAATATATTACAGAGTTTATACTTAATTGTGTCTCCTATGACCGAGTTGATAATATGCTGTTTAACAATAACATGTTGTATTCTCAGTAATGGCATTTTAGTATTTTTGTTTATTAAATAATATCCGTATACCCTATAATCTTTACTAGAATGTTAGTTATATAATATATTACAGAGTTTATACTTAATTGTGTCTCCTATGACCGAGTTGATAATATGCTGTTTAACAATAATATGTTGTATTCTCAGTAATGGCATTTTAGTATTTTTGTTTATTAAATAATTTTTTTTACATAGTATGCTATAAGTTTAATAATATGCCGTATACTACGAAGGTACAATTGTCAGTGCAATGCATATAACTGTTACGTTTGTTGACTCAGTATCTTGGGTTATTTGATATAGTCAACCGGTCAGACAAACTTTAAAACAATAACCATGGCTATCCTTTTTATAGACAAGACGTTATTTAAGATTTACCACTTTATACTCATAAAAATAAAAAAAATTGAAGTCGACCAAATATGAAATATTGAATATTTTGAAGGATTTTTGTTATTTTTTACATTAATGTGTTCCTATATATCCTCGATTTTGGAGACATCATGATAATTGTACAAAAATGCTCAGAATATTTAGTTTTATACTAGTTTAAATATGGCATTCATAAAAATCATTCTGGTTAATCTTTTATGCGCGTACGCAAAACTCACCCTTCGCACAATCCAATACTGAACTAATCATCACATTTTAATCAGCCTTTAATTCTTTTTGTTACATTACGTACATACGTTTTGTTACTACATTTTGATATTTTGGTTCTTTTTCTCCATTTTGTTGCTATTATTAGATAAAAGTTTTCTGCTTACAATTAAAACTTTCTATACTCACAGTACTTTGTGCCCAAGATTTAAAATTTTCACTCTGCACAAGTTAAATGTTTCTTGTATGACAAATTATAAAATTATTTAGTATAAGAATTATTGGGAATATAGATTTCTCTGTGGAACTCAAAATCTTGTATGGTAAAATTAAAAATATATTCTCTATGATTGACCCATGAAAATGTTCGGATTAAAGCGGAAGTTCACTTTTGTTCAATGGTTATGATTAGCCAAGTGAATATTTTTTCGATATAATCTACTCCCAGTCATGTCTGCTAAGCCATATGCCTATTTTGTTATGTTAAGGACAATGAATTAATACTTCGCACTTATTCATATTTAATGTATTTACTTACATTTATGAGTGAATGAGACCCTGTTGAGCACTTCTTATCCATGGGGTTATGCAAAAATTTACATTTACGGAAAGTAAGTACTAACACATAGCTCGCGTTTTTCGCACGTCACCTAGATTATTACAGTGCATCGAATTAACCTTACTTATCCCAAAAGTCAAGGTGATTAGTTGAACTACAAAAATACAGAGAGTGTTCGTTATTATTATTTAGTTGTAACATTAATTTGTTACAATACATATGATAGATATACATTATATTTAACAAAGTATGTACATTATAATAGTTTATAATTTGAATATATATGAAGCAGAAAAAGTAAGTGTTGCAAATATACTATTGTATACTTGTGTATATACTATTAAAGATTAAAGTAAATTTCCTTCGTTCGATTTTATATCTTCTATTTCTTTAGTTTTAAACGTTAATATTTTTGCAATGTTTGAATGAGAGTAAAAGAAGGTGACCAAACTTGCCCAAATCGATAGCCAGTAAATGGCGTTTTGCCACCGGAGTTGAACATAGTTGTGATATTGGCATTTCGTATAATTTAGTACAGAACCACCTCTATTGACATTAACTACAGGCACATAACTCGATTATGTATTCCATTGTTGTTACTGTTGTAACTAATCACAGTAGTATCTACAGCGTGCTTTCCTAGAAAGTTACTAGAAATCCAATTAGAGGTGAACTAAATAAATTAACAGGACTTTTGCGTTAACAAATTGTGCATGCTTAGCTTTGTGTTTTGTGTAAAAAAATAACTGTTGATTACATACATGGAGTTTCAAAGTGGAATATCCGCAATAAAAAACAAAAGATTTGATTTTTTTTTACAAGTCACATAATTTGATATGTTTGTTTTAACACATTTTCTGAAGAAATTAGAGTTAGTTTTATATAATAGTAAATATATAGAAATTTCGTGTTAATTCGGATCGAGCTACAAAATAAAAAGTCAACCTTTTCTCTTGGTCGAGCCAACACATGTTATCCGAAACTTGTACACTGGGTATTTATTATGAAATTAAATATGTCTACTACTTTATTTTAATTTATTGAAATAGTTTTAAATTCATTAAAAGGCGCACATAAACATGATGTTATTCCATAATATATATTATGACATTTTTAATTAAATCATATTAAACTTTGATTTGGCTGTGTTAAATATATGTCATAAAATAGCGTTATATTGACAAAAACACAAAGACATAAAAATCTTTGAAGTAAATAATCGAGTTCAGGCATATAATTTAAATACATTTATATTAAAATTCCCTTTGTATTTAATTATATGATTTGATTATTTTAAAACACAAAATACAAAAAGTTATATTCATGAAAAATCCTTTACTTTCTTGTTAAGAAAATATATATAACAGGCACACTTCACTAATTTTTAATACTTCTTGAATAATCGCCGTTTATACATTAATTAAATTAATAGTTATTTCTTGTGAGTAGATCTCCCGCCCCTTGCGGACAGGGCTCTGATTGGTCGAGAGGGGTCACGTGATCCAAGATGGCGGCCGCGCATGCGCAGAGGGAGGGGCATGTGCGGGAGAAATTCCCTCCTCACACTCTTATCCTATCAAAATGTTCCGAATTTTGGGTGTTTTGGGTGTTTTGGGGTGTTTTGGGGTGTCAAAATCGGTGATTCGGTGGGTCCTCACACTCTTGTGAGGGAGAAACGAGGGACGGAGGGAATTCCAATATGGCTGCGCCCATGTATCACGTGAGAAAAAAAACCAATATGGCTGCGCCCACGTAAACATAACCTCACTTTTTCTGGCGGCGGCGCCCGTGGCGCGCGCTGGCGGGGACGTGGTGCGGGAAAAAATCCCTAGGGTGCGGGAAAAATTCCCTAGGGTTCCCCTCACACTACAAAATAATTATTTATATATATGTATATGTATAATATAGATAAAAATTAAGTAAGACGTTAGAAGGGAGAGTTTCTGAGTGTGGTTGCGGAACACTCGTACTGTGTGGAACACAGTACCCAGGTTAAGCATTATCGAGGTATAGGAGTCCGTCCAGTAACTGGTTGTCACTCCACGACCCGATAATGCCCCGTCCCTTGGAAAGTGAATTTTTGAAACCAATTGAAGAATTTAAAATGGAAAGTGAATTTTGAAACCAATTGAAGAATTTAAAATGGAAAGTGAATTTTGAAACCAATTGAAGTTAGAGTTAGAGTTACCTCGGGAGGAATATGTTGAACCTCCCCACGATTAACGCTCGGCACGTGGGACATATGTGTACTCTGTCGGCACAGGTCCGACAGAGAGTATGACCGCACAGCCGAAGAGCAACCGTGGGAAGATTCACCATACATACAGGACACTCAACTCTACGCGGCTGTGACAGAGGTGTCTCCTCGGCGTCCGGGGGTGGAGGAGTGGTGTTATTGCGCCTGGCATCCTCCATTCTTTCCCCAACGGATCGTAGGAAATCCTCCAAGTCCTCACGAACCTCCCGCCAAGTTTCCGGGGCGAATCTGATCTGCTACTTTCGGTCGGTATCTAGAAAGAGGCGACTGGCCGTCCATTGCAGCTCCCGCATCAGTTATCGGATACCGTTGACGGGCCGCAATACATTCCCGCGACTCCCAATCACTGACCCTGGGCTAAAACAGAAGAAAGATTACAACACTGAAAACAAGTCATAATGTACAATTCAAGTAATTCAATATTGCGTACCGAAGGTCGGATTTGTGGGAGCTCCGGTGACGGGGGTGTTGAGGGGGCGGACCCTTGCGACAATAGAAACGTAGAGTCAGACTCTGTTGACGAACCGCCGGCCGGTGAGAGGCCTGAGAGGCCATCATGGGGTGGTACCGGGGAGGGTGGGCGAGTCGGAGGAGTGGGTGACGGTGCGACAGAGGAATGCGCCACTTCCAAGACCCTGGGCTAAAACAGAAGAAATATTACAACACTGAAAACAAGTCATAATGTACAATTCAAAGTAATTCAATATTGCGTACCGAAGGTCGGATTTGTGGGAGCTCCGGTGACGGGGGTGTTGAGGGGACGGACCCTTGCGACAATAGGAACGTAGAGTCAGACTCTGTTGACGAACCGCCGGCCGGTGAGAGGCCTGAGAGGCCATCATGGGGTGGAACAGGGAGGGTGGGCGAGTCGGAGGAGTGGGTGACGGTGCGACAGAGGGATGCGCCACTTCCACGGAACGGCGCCTCTGAGAGGTGTCATAGCTGTCATCGTCACTACCCGCAGGCAGTGACCATCCCCAAGCAGCTGCAGACTGTGATTGAGACAGCAATGCAGGCTGCAGTGAGCTGATATGTACATATACATACACCCTCAGATATGCTATTTACCACACATCCGTAAATTGTACTTCCAATTGTGAGAGGGGATTGAACTAACCCTTTGATCCAGACTCGTTTCATCCCAGACCTCCTGCGGCTCGTTCAGACGATCCAGCAGTTCCGAAATCTCCCTATCGTGCTCTTGAATCTCTGCCCGGTCAAGAGCCTCGACAAGGTCGGACTCTGGAAACATCTGTAAAACACGAGGAGAATCATCAGTGTACGCCACAAACCGTTCAATATCCGTACGTAGATGAGAGAATGGTTATTACCTCCCCAAGATCCTCGTCACAGAACCCAATGTAGTCCTCCACACGTCTCTTACAAAAGAAAACAAACAAACCCATTAGTCATAAATTCCTTAAGGTACATACGTAAAGTGTAACACGTAAAATATCACAGTAAAACTCACAATAGGCCTGTGACGACGAGGAGCAAGCGAAAAGACGTCCTCTATCACGCAGATAGGTCGCGCCGTCTGAAAATACAAAATATATAAAAAATTGAAAACCCGTCATATGACGAAAAACACAACATTAGTACTATTATACGTACCGTCGTAGGAATGGGGATCGGCTCACTGCGGGGTCTAGCGGGGTTCTGGATCTGATAAACAATATTTATAAGTTATGCGATACATGATACAACAACAACAAAAAAAAAAAAAAAACAAACACGAACAAACACTCACTTCCTGACCTCTGCGAGACCATCCGCTCGCCGACCAGCCTCCCCTCGATGTCGATGGTTGAGCCTGCAAATAATTCTGTATCAGTAATCAGTTTCATTAAAGTGCAGGGATATCGGTATCATTATTATTACTAAACGTACCAAGTCTATGGCTCCATCATCATCCCCTGTCCAACCGCCTGTAGATGGCGAGGGTTGCGGTTGTTCCTAAACATTATTCGAATATTACTAAATATATCAGTAAACAGTATAACAGTTAAAAATTGAAATTATTGCATGACTTACGTCTTCACGGCCAGCGGATGCGACACTCAGGAGTGCCAGTATTACCAGCAACACTGTGGTGTTGCCGATCCTGGCTCTGGGGGCACAACACAGTACTCCCAGCATAACCACGAACATGGCAGTGGCCACCAGGAAGCAGACTATGGTAACCGACGCCAATCGTTCACAGTCGAACATGATAGGAAAGTGCAGGATACACACGCGTCCTCTGCTTATATGCAGCCGACCCGCTTCCTGTCATATGTGCTGGTACAAGGTGACCTTCGTTCCACACCACCCATGAGGTCAGGTCTTAGGCGCGTTCTTTTTGTTAACCGAGAGCATCCCCAGTAGGCCTAACCTCTCGGGTGATGAGCCCCAACCATCGCTCATCACAGGTGGTAGCCATTCCATGACAAATTTGCTACCTCCCAACATATTTTTTTTGTACCTCACCAACGACAGGGCCTCGGCAAAACCCTGTCTCTCGGTGATATACATTTTATACTTTATTTATTTTTTTTATCCTCGCGAGTGTAACAAGCAACTTTACTTGGAGAAGCCTT
The DNA here is from genome assembly GCF_021130785.1 of Homalodisca vitripennis. Taxonomy (NCBI): domain Eukaryota; kingdom Metazoa; phylum Arthropoda; class Insecta; order Hemiptera; family Cicadellidae; genus Homalodisca; species Homalodisca vitripennis. Next base: position 167,388,638 of record NC_060212.1, on the reverse strand, counting down.
TCAATGTAACTCGTAAAACACTCGCAAAGACTTTTTTATTTTTTTATTTTTATTTATTTTACAGCATCTACATAGAGCGAGGTACATACCCCTGGACTTACGGAGTTTAGGCCTGCCATAGAGGTATCTGTCTCACACACACACACACACAACTGCTCCCGGTCTTACGGAGTTTAGGCCTGCCGTAAGAGCAGTTGAAAGCCCCAGGTCTTACAGAGTTTAGGCCTGCCTTAGGAGCTTACCACTCACTTACTCACCCCGCTCTAGAGCCTTTTTTAAAGCACAAGCATAAGTGACGTCACTATTATGTTGAGGCAAAATACAGTGAGTATCGAAAACAATAGCCTCCTTACTATCTACAATATTTCTATCAACTACGTTATTATGAAAATTAGATAAAAATTCAACTTTTTCTAACCCCTTAGTATACACAGTGACAAAGGGTTTACACAGAGCTCGTATAATCCCCTCGTCGTACTGGATACCACCCTCCTCCCACTTGATATTGTGAAAGTGGCGCTCCAGCCACCGAGCGGTTCTGGCCATTTTAGAATTTAACTCCGCTTTATCGTATGGAGGCTTGAATACGATGTGTGCACGAAAGACATGACTGATTATTACAAACTCTTTTACAATAAATCGATTGTCATTATCTTTAAAAGCGTGGAACTCAACTGCCTCCATTTGGCCACCGTTTGAAAAGTTCAATTTCGAGAGACAGCCTGTGAGCTATGGGACTAGGGAGAGCCTCCGCACACTCCCTCTCACTGTCACTGTTTTCAATTGTGGCTTTAACAGACTCCTCAATCAGAAACAGATCTCTCAATACGATGTGGATCAGTGGGAGGTTGGCAATGAACTGATTCCACTCGTTTTTGTTAAGCGTTAATGAATGTTCACCGTCGTAGATGAACACACATTGCTTACCAAATACATTGATGACCTTGATATCCTCCCCACCATCCGCCTTTAGGTAAAACCTATGTGAGGCCTCCAAGGCTAGACTAACGCTATTGAAGTTTTGTGAAAACTGATTAAACACATCGTGTGACCAATAAACGCAACCCTTTTTACCCTTAAACAGTATCCCGAGAGAGTCATCCCTGTTTTTAACAAAACCCACAATCACACACTTTAAAGAAAGATCACAATCAATAAAATAAACAGACTTAAGAAAAATTCCCGTTTAACGAGTTTATAGGCTCCTTGCGTCTAGGGATCCTCGTAGGCTCCAGGTCCATAGCCGTTGATGGGTCCTCCATGGTCTCGGTCTCGGTCTTGTATGACCGTACCTTCCACAGTACCCCTTATATACTTTTAAACCTCCAAATTTAGACCAATCAGAGACGAGTTTATTCTGACCAATAGGAGGGCTAGGAAATACGGTTGGATTTAAATTTTCTAATTGCAACGGATCTCGTATGTGTAATCGCTACAATACATGCAGTACTCTAAACCATCATCAATAGTGTGTTGTAGATACGCCAACACGAAACCGTCAAAGGCGGGAAAATCCTTGACGTAAAATATTTTAGAGTGGAACAGATTCCACTCTTTTACATTAATGCTTAGTTCGCCAACAGAGCGATCCTCTTTCTTGAATATTACATTAGCAAAATCCTCAAGAACAGTCTCGTTGTATCTGTCACTAACAGGTTCATATCTCTCAAATATGATTCTAAATGCATCAAACTCTGGGAGTTTGCTTACATGGTAATCATCTCCGTAATCAGACTCACCCTCTTCTACATCCAACTTATTAGTGCTAACAGTTTCGTTATCTTTAAGCAGTCGAATAGTTACGGTGCATTGATTAGGACACTCCCGGTCAGACATGATTGAGCTAATGAAGTCTAGCATCAGGAACCCTCAATTTATTACATCATACGTTTTACGTTACCGGTAAGCAGGGTGTACGCCATGTGGGAGTCATGCAAGAGGAGGCAGTACGCCGTTGTGTTTGCCGGAAAATTATTTTTCGCCTCAAATTCCAATCTCACATCTACAGGTCCCGACTTGATCGAATCGTTCTGTTTAGAACAATCAATCACATAGAGAGGCGCGTGGGACTTGAATTTTCCAAAATCAACAGTAGGCGCTCCCGGTTTCTGATAGTACGAACTTTGGAATCTTGTAAACATCTCGTAAAAAATGCACAAGTCACCGTGGACATTGTCGTAAGGATAATATTGCGAATTCAAATATAGTCTTACATTTGTCAGGTCGCAACGGTCAAAAGAAGACGCATCTATTTTTAGATCATTTTTTCTTCCTGTCTGAAATGCTAAAACAACGTAACGGGGTTTCTCAATTTGAGAGCTCGTTTTTATCGTCCAACTCTGACGAGTCGTTTGTGGTAAAGAGGGGTGTTCGTGAATTTCCCAGGACCGAAACGGCAGATGAATCAGAGTATCTTTCTCAATAACACGCAATAATTTCAATTTGTAACTGTCGGATACAGTAATGTGTGGAACACGCCAGTAGAGCGAGGTTATTTCAAAGTCGAGGTTAGCCGCATCCGTGCTTTTTGACCGCGTTAATGTCGGTAGCCGACCTCAAGATAATCAGTTCCTGTCTGACATTGACCACGATCTTTTTATAATCCTCGGCAAAACCCAGCAACAGTTTTAGAGGCACTGAATATGTAAATTCACTGGCCTGACCGGTTTCACCCGGACCTAGCCAACATGCATTGAAGAGACCCGCCTCCTCCTCTTTCCTCATGGAGATCAGTCCTTTTATTGTACTTGTAATACCTACATTTTTCACCCTGTCAACCTCTATACCGCCGATCTCGTACCTTATATCGTCGAATAAAAACGCAATAGCGTTGTTTATTAATGTAACAACGGCCGCGGTCCCGTCTGCCTTCTTGGCACGCACTTTTCCACTGATGTATAAACTGCTTTCGAACGGTGCTGTAATTATATCCTGTTGACTGATTGGAATCCTGATTTCGTCGTTATTCTTTAGAGTTGACGAGGCGTACGGTTTGTGAGAGTGAAACTCCCAACCGGTTATTGCCTCATCGTACTCGACGGCCGATTCTATCGATAGCAGAGCCATACTTAAAACCCAGCGATCTAATAAACTTGATGTTCTTAGGTGTTAACACCGCGGTCTTTTGTGATCGAATGAGGGGAACGGTGTACGGCACTTCTCTAAATACTAGACCCATTGCCGTTTCCTTATGTGCATACGTAACGATAACGGTTCGTTTCTAAAGTTTATCAATTCACCGGCCTGGTCTTTGAGAGAGACAGATATATTGTTCACCCTACGGACGTTCACAGGTAAATAGATGACTGTGCTCGGTTTATCGACTATTTTATACCCTGGAGCAACTTCAGGGTAAAACCCATGCAGCACGTGTCCTTCTACACCGTTTTGAAAGGATCCTCGGGCGATATTACACTCAACACGTATCGTGTTTACCGCCATAATACTGACGGGGAGGTCGGACATGTGGACTCTATTAGGCTCGAGCATTTTCGCGGTGAAACCTAGTACAGGAGCTATGGATTCCGATATTTCGAAATGTATCGCTTCTCTGCACGATACTTCGGACCTTAGAGTGTTATTGTTTGCCTTAAGACTGAACGTCACGCCTCCGTCAATGTGCGACTTGATATATTCTTCAATGTTTTCAATTTCGTACGACCCTTCATCTATTACTATCTCTTTACCGTTTCCGTAGTGAAACTTGTCATTTATACCCTTTTCAATGTTCGGAATTGTATAGTACGTGGACAGGTCAATTAGGCCGATTTCGTACTCCCCATCGCTCAAATCCATTGGTGGAAAGACCTCACAAGATACGTGCGGAGCCACACCGCTAAGTGAAAACATTATTTGCTAGAAACTTCAAACACAAGTGTCCGCAGACTACTGAGTCATCAGACTGTTTACGCTCATAGTTATACTGTACACTGACACCGGACCCAAAGTAAGATACGAGTTCTACCGGCGGTCTCAGATTACCAAAACTGTCAAAGTAGTACACTCTATTTCCTAGTTTCTTATAACAGACCAAGTGCGTTCCTTCATCTTGTGAACTGTCCAGATTTACTACAGCCGACTCGTACAGCCGCGGGGTCTTGGGCAGTGTGTCCCTCATGTATACATCTCGAAAGTTCGGAATATTGAGTAACCTAGCGTAACGGATCAATTCGTGGTTTGTTAGAGGTTTTATCGGTATCGAGATTGTTGTTTTTTTTTACAACACCTCTTCCTTTTCCTCACCCCACCACCTCCCCTCTTTGGGTAAGGTTTCAGGTAGAGGCCTCGCCCTTTTGACTCACCCCTCCCTCGCTTTGTCTTTGTTTTTTTCTTTCTTCCACCCCCAAACGCTGTTTTAGCTTTCATGGCTGCAGTCACTGCTAAGGCCGCAGCCTTTTCTCCTACACTAGCGTCTCCTGATTTCACCCTTTGCCAAGCCCTTCTAGCCAATTCTTTGTCGGCCTCTCGCCGGTGTTCCAAATCCGTGTATTTCGAGTACGCTATATCGTGGATTTTACAATATTCGTCCAAGGGATTTATACCCTTCTCGCCACGTGCAAGTCTTTCGGACAATCGGGTGCCCGGCCCACAGTACCGAAAACCTCCGGGAAGGTGTAATTCAACTGGTAAAGCGTCAACAGCACGGTTTATTATGGTGCCTACAGCGGGCAGTGCGTTTTTCAGCGCGCTGGTCACTATACCTCTACCCCGCTTGACAGCTCGTTTCACTCTGTTTTATTTACGCTTGTGATTCGCCATTTATATACCGTATCACTTTATACAACTGTTTGAGTAGCGATTCACGCACACAAGTAATCTGCAATACGTCGAAGATGTCCGCCTCGGATTTCGTGACAGTACCGGTAAACTCGTCAAACTCCAGCACGTAACTGTCTGTTATAAAGTAAATACGACCGTTTATATACCTGAATCCACCCTTTATAGATCCTGGAACACCTGGGAGTACGCTTGAGGTCATCCCTAACATGGTGCCTGTGAGGGTGCATTCGTTCAACTCTACAACAAACTCGTCATCGACGAAGACGTAGGTCTTACCCATATTACTGTTTAATGCTGCATTGACTTTCTTAACTCTGGTATGTACGATTCTGCTAATGGGTCTTTGATTGGACAGTCTAAGTGACGGGTAATCTATAACGTATAAAGTCCTGTCCACAATCATGACTACGTCTCCGTTCGGTCTCTGGTACACGGCTGAGACATTATTAAAGTCTGACGGTAAGAACGTCAACCACTCTGTAATTATCAGAGGATTGGTAAACTCTTCAGGCGTTCTATGGGCTTCGTTCAGGCTGAGTATCCAAACGTATTTACAGTAAAACGCGTACAGTCTGTTTCTCACTACTAAGAACGTGTTGAGTTTGTGCCGTAAATGACAAATGTCCAATTCTGTAGGTGTAGGCGTGGTAGGCCTAGTGGTAGTCGATGTTGTTGTCGTAGTAGTAGTGGATGTTGTAGTGGATGATGTTGTGGACGTGGAGGAGGAGGAGGAGGAGGAGGGGACAGGCGGTCCGTACAAAACCTGAATTGCAAGCTGATCGTCTCTGTCCAAATGAAATTCGTACAAGTTGTTGATACCCGATGGCGGGTAATAGGACGGAAACATTACGGATCGTAACACAGACGAATGCTGAAGACCGAGAGCATGGCCTATTTCATGGACCATCACTACAAAGAACGAAGTCTTCTCCGGTGCGGGTATATTCATTGTAAAGTCCCAGTCCTCTTCGAAATCAAGGTGTATATCCGATTGGTTCAGCCACGGTCGAGGGAGAAAGGCGTGGCCGAGAACGCCGCCTGGACCGTCAAAATCGTAACTGCAAGTGCTTTTAAGGTAGTACGCCACGTGTTTCTTAGGGGAAATCACTACCATTATAGTGGGATCACTGTAACTTCTACGGAATTCGAGAGCAGAGTGTTTGGAGTACAAAGAAAACGCTCTCTCAACGATGTTAGCATACTGGATGCCAGAGCCAATCATGTTCCACGTGACCCGAGTTGAGTTCCATTTAACTAATGGGGTCACGGAAAACGGGGCTATGCCTTCGTCCGAGTTACCGCATCTGGGTGTGTCCATCACCTTCAGCGTCTCCTCGTTTTCATATCCGGTCACCTGTAGTCCGAAGACCTCCTGGAACCTCGTAACGGCGTGCTTAATATTGTTAGTCAGCGATGTTCCGTTGCTGTTGAGATAGCCGTATTTCTCTAAGTAGGTCAGGGTCTTGTTTGCTGCGGTCAGGTGGACCAGTACAAGTACAAGTAACCGCATCTCGCCAGGTTCTAAAGTAAACTGACGGTAAAAATGTCAACAACCTACTTATATCTCGATCTCACCCTGGTCACCGGGTTCCTAAAGTAAGGGTCGACAATGTTCCACTCGTCTTTATCGGTTACGTGTATAGCGTCTAGCGGCGGAGACTGTAGTTTGTACATACCGTGCACAACATTACTCAGAACTCTCACTAGGTAATTCACGGTCACCGCGTCACTCATTTCGGTAGGATCTCCCAGATTAGTGACTTTACCGCCGTGCGCGTTCCAATTTCGCCCCGCTCTGGTCATGGCGTGTTTTTGAAAGTATTTGAGATTAACAGCTTCACCCTCGTATAGAGGCTCTTCAATCTCGCTCAGACGCTTATGTCCAAAACTCCAATGCCTGTCTTTGCCAATTTGGGGTATATGGCTATCTACATATCGTTTAGTCGTAGCGTCCGTAGGTTCGACCGGCCATCCAACGCTGCGGAGTCTGAAATTATTGAAAGTAACGGTAGAATCTCTAATATTCTTGATAGGTGTAAGGTTATGTAGTTGTGACAGAGTGACAGCGTCGTTTAATCCTTCACCATCGCTCAGGTTGATTATTCTTCTCTTTTTAGCGTCTATTATCTCATTATGGAACGTTAATGGTTCTTTTATTTAGCGTTCGCAAGTTGACGGCATCCGCTTCGTTCGTAGGGTTAGCTACGTTAGGTATTGTATTATTTCTGGCATCGAGTTTATTCACATTCAGTGTCTTGAGCATAGACCGGGTCATATCTGTTTTAGTGCCATTTAATTTCTTGTCCAAGGTCTGCAGGTTTATAGCGTCTAGACTCTGCTGGGCATCGGCCACGTTACATAACCGCTTGCCCTTGATATCGTAATTACCGTCTACCATTATGCGAAACCCGACCCCAGGAGGGCCTCTTTTACCGGTCTCGCCACCGGTGCGACCAAACTTGTCCACGCTCATTTTGAAACTGTAATCTAAGAGAACATCCTTTACTTTTTATACCAATGCTCTATACCTGGAATTTCCTCTACCACGGATGAGTTTCAACTCCCTCAACTCTTCCACGATGTTTATAATTTCGTTTTTATGACCCGTATTACCCGCCTCAGCTGAACCTATTAAAACCTTTAATCTCTCACACAATTCGTTCGGATCGTCGTAATACACGGGATCAGGGTTTGACATATCCTTGAAGCCTTTGCCCGAGTAAGCTTTGGGAAATAGTTTTGAAATGACAAGTTCGTATTTTGTTGATTTGTTACGGTTTATGGTACTTTTATAATTGTAACCTCTTTTGTGAGCGTGTGTCCTGTTCAATATATCCTTGTAAGTGACCAAATCATTTTCATCGTAATGTAACGGTGCGCGTTTAAAGACCAATTCGTACAGACCTTTCGTAGGTTTGTAGTACACATCATCTATGACTATACTACCGTTACTATCGAAATTTAACACTTTGTTTCCAATCATTAGTGTACCGTTATCATAGCGTGGTCCGTATATGGAATCAATCTTTCTTTGACTAGGAATGTCCTTCATCAGTGACTTCATGTACTTGACTGTAAGTGCATTTTGGAATGTGTTTTCCACCCATTGTGAAGCCTCTAGTTGTCCTTTAGCGGTGGAAAGGATATCGCTAGCTTCGGGTAAAGGTGGATCACTAGTCTCCAACACTTCGTCGTCCTGTAAGTAAGCGGGTACTCTCGGAGATGATGTTACAGCGGGAGAGAACTTGGTCGGTTCCTCTTTTATCTCCTGCTCTTCCTCAGGTTCGATTTTTATATTTTCGGAATTCTTGGTTTTCTTGCGCAGTTCAGATAGGAGTGGTTTGTACTGGTTTTCCAGACGTATCTCGGTAGACAGAGTCCCTTGTTTAAACTCCTTATACTTTCGCCTGATGGCCGTTCTCAACTTTGATATCTCAGCTGTAAGCTGTTTCTCGTTCCGCTCCATTTTTATCAATGATGACACCATCTGTCCGTTTAACATTTATATACGCTTTCCTCATTTGCTCAAAAACATGTGATACATCAATACCTCTGCACTCATCGTATCTTGGAACGAAATGAACCTTCACTCTGTCGTCAAATCTTACCTTCTTCTTGTTTGGCTCCATATTGCACACTGACCGTGTCTGTGTTGAGTTGACACTTTTAACTACGGTAGTTCGACTTGTCTGAAAAACATTGCGCGTTTCTTGTGTTTTCTAAGGTAGTGTATAACGTCACTAAGTGACGCTACCGTACCCAGTTTCCTGAAGTAGATTGATCTCGGTATTTGCACTTGCGCTCGTGATCTAAATACAAACGTTCTCTTCCATCCGTCTCTCCACTGCGGGATATCGGCCACCGTGTACTTGTCATTCTCTACCGCCTTATCCATATACTCTTTTAACCGAGCGATAGGGTTAATCACCCTACCGTGTATATGGATCAGGTATGAGTTGAGTAGCCAGAACTCACAAGGATTGGCTCCTGTAAATCTCCTCCACGCCTCAAACTGATCACGGTTTGTAATACTATACACTCCGTCAATCAGACTTATTCCGAACCTTTCACAGTACATAGGGACAGTTGGTAAAGCCACCTTTAGAAATTCTGAAGTAAAGAGGCTCTGGCACAGATTATTTACAGCCGCAAACTCTTTGTTTCTCTCGCCTCTCGGTAGTCCACCTCGGGATCGGCCTCGTACGATCGTTTACGTACGCCTCATTATAGCTGATGTCGCTGTAGCATTTTGAGGCCAGTACTTGTCTGTAGATTTTAACGGGTCTCCTAATAGGTATAGTTCGCTCCGTGAGAATGAACATCTGTAGAACATCTTTATACAGACTTGGGCAAAGTATATACCGCCGTGCGCGTTTCTCAGCGGTACAAGCTTACCGAATTGGTCTGGAAACGGTCTGAATCTGGACAAGAGGTTCTGCGATTCCCGCACAGTACACTTTAACATGTCTTCGTGGTATACAACGAGTTCAAACGGTACACCTTTCTCCTGGCTCCTTTTAAAAAATTCTATCCAGATATCGCGGTTATAAAACCGTTCGCTGGACGAAATCATTAACAGAATTACAGGAGGAATGGTTGCACTGTACTGTCCTTGGCGTTTGTGTCTCCAACACCTTCTATTGAAAAGGAAACCGTGTGGTGGTCGTCTGCTACAGTAATTACCGCAAAATTTTTTCTTGTCCGGGTAGTACCATGTACACAGATTTGAGTTGACTTTGTGGAGTCTCTGGTCCGAGAACCCTCTGATGTCGTTATAAGTGTAGATCCTCACCATTATAGGTCTTGAACAAAACTGTCTATACCTACTCGGTACCGCCCTTTATCAATGTCATCGTCCTTGCTAATGACGATAAAACCGTGTTTGTCCTTCCACGCCATACTGCACAACTGTTTGAATTTTTCAAATCTCATATCAGTATTGAAATGATCACTGTAAGCGTGGTGTAGGTTCATGTCATCCTGTTTGAAGAGTATTATGAGATTTGCATTGTCTCTGATCAGCTGTTTCGGTATGTGACTGTAGGTTTGACTGAGATAGAATGTATCTACGTTCTTGTGCCTCCCCATAGCGAAGTAACTGCGGATATTGCCGTGCTTTTCGCAAGCTATATCGTCAAAAATCACCAAAGAGTTTTCCTTAGCCTCGTCCGGTTCAATGACCAGGGAGCTATCGTCATACGCGAAATACCCTACTTCCTTCGGTATCATTTTAGCCAGTAATTGATACTTTGGTTGGTACAATGACTTTGAAAATACGTACACATCCTCGAATCGTAATCCGTTCGGATCGGTGATCAGATTAAATAACACGTTTGTTTTACCACAGTTTGAAGGGCCTACAATGAAACCTCTTATCGAGTCTGGTAAAAGCGGACGTTTTTGTTTTTGCGAATTAAACCTCTACCTATATACTCGTCCATGTTGTGGACATTAAACGTCGTGGCTTGCTTTACGAGCTTCATTTTGGTAATGACGGTTCCATGGTATTGCATCATGTTTTATAATTTACTTTTTTAGGTTTAATAATATCTTTGGAGTTTACCCAGCTATTGTGAGTATCGTCATAACCGCGCCACCGCACCAAGACCTTGGAGCCTTTCCTCCGGAGTACTTTATCAACGAGATAGGCATTTCCTGTTGCGGTTCTTATCAGTTCCTGCTCATAGAAACCGCCTTGCAAAATATCACCTCTTATGTCTTGTAATTTATACGTTACAGGTTTTGTAGGTTTTATCGCAAATATTGTAAATATTTCATTTGACCAGTTGGGTAGATATCCTTTTTTAAATACACCTTTGTATTTGCTAATCCTAACCTGATCGTTTACACGGAAATTGGGATTTTTTGTTTTAACCACTTTATTATGTTTATTTATACGGGCGAGAATCTGTTTTACGTGTTTTCGTCTAACATCTTTTGGTTTCATACCGATTGTCCTGTGCACACTACTGTTGTACTCCTTGACTGTGTCTGGTAAAATACTTAACCACTCGTAGCTACCGCGTGCCGTAAATCTCTCATACATTTTTTCTTTCAGGGTTCTGTTTAGACGTTCCACAATGGAACTTTTCAAATGTGAGTAGGTCGAGTGATGGTTAATGCTGTGTTTGTTTAAAAGTTTTTTTACGTGACTGTTGTACCATTCTTTACCGTGGTCCGTTTGAAAGTTTTTCATCTTGTGTTTAGACAGTATAGGTTCTAGTGCATGCGCGACTTCAGCACCGGTCTTGTTCTTTATAGGAACGGCAAACGCAAATTTTGAGAAACAGTTTAGCATCGTCAGTATATACTTGTAACCTCTGTTTACTCTCGAGTAAGGTATCATCTCTACTAGGTCGGCCTGGTATAGATCATTAATTCCTTTCAGCGTAACCCTGCGTCTGGGATAGTTACGCCTAGCCGGTTTGTGCAGTTCTTTCGCTATCGCGTCCATTTTGTAAATGAAGAAAAAATAATCTGTATACCGGTATTTATATTCGTCTAAGTGGTGTGGTTTGGAACACCCACATCGAACACTCGCATGCTCGATGCCCAGGTTAAACAGTATTTGATTTTGAGGGCCAATCCAGAAGTAACTGGTTGTCGCCCGGTGATCAAATACTGTCCCATTAGACGGTTTAGCGGAAGCAGTTGCATCTACCTCTCCACGCATTTTTGAGCAGAGACCTTCTGCACGTTCTACAGCGTAATGTCCTGTCTAGATGTTCAACATCATCGCTAGATAGCGAAAAGTAATATACATGTTCCGCATCGATCAAAACTTCCGGCTCTAGCGTAAGGTTTCTTTCCGTACGGAGAATGTAACTGTTGGGGGTCATACGGTATCTTCTCAAATGGATAATGGAGGCGTTGGGGCGTAGACTTTCAAAATACATCTGGAAGTAAGGTTCTATAGCAAGATCCGTGATGACACACATTAGACCGCAGTAAGAGTGTGCACCTCCAAGTGGTGTGTACAGTACACACTCCGCACTGAGGCAGTCGTATTTACCGTGTTCCTACATGAGAGCGTCCATGACCGTCAGTGGTACCTCTAAATTCATAAGGGCACGGAAGTCGTTACGGAACTGCTTGACCACGGTTTTTTTAGCGAGGCCAAACAGGGAGCGTGGCTGAAATGGTCTAGACTCGGCCATGGTTTGAGTTAGAATGAAACACTCGCACCTCCCCGGCGACATTGACTTGAGGTCATGTGACCTCTCCCTTCCATAAAGCTCTCGCGTTCTGTAACGCAGTCAGTTACAATGTTGGCAACGGTGCTGGTGGTATTGTGGCAGTACCTCGCCAAGGAGCTACCGCCTCCTCCGTCATCGCCTCCTCCGCCACCGCCTCCTCCGCCACCGCCTCCTCCGCCACCGCCTCCTCCGCCACCGCCTCCACCGCCACCACCTCCTCCGCCACCGCCTCCATCACCAACCGTTAAAGGTAAGTAACACTTGTTTCGAACGTTTACTAGTGATTTTCAATCTGATAGATACTCTACAATCTAAAGTATCGGATTTTTGTTCAGCATCAGGGTCTCGTGTCCCTTTCGAGGGACCTATAGAGGATTACGACGTCGGGTGGTACTCCGACGAAGAGGAGGACAACGCGATGTTCTTAAATATTTGGAGGCTTTAGGTAAGTCCTTAAGATAGAAAGAGACCGCACTCTAGGTTAGGCAGCGCCAGTGAGGTGCCTCCAGGGGTTCTGTCGTACGCACAACATTCAGGTCCCAGGACTTACAGGTTTTACGCCGGCCTTAGAGACCTTCATTCGTGACCCCAGGATTTTCAGGAGTTTAGTCCGTCCTTAGAGGTCTCATTCACATACAACATTCAGGTTTACGGGCTGTTAGGCCGCGCCAGTGACCTTCATTCGTGACCCCAGGACTTACAGGTTTTACGCCGGCCTTAGAGGTCTCATTCACTCGCGCTTCCAGAACCCCTGAAGCTGTCCGGGGCATAGCCTTAAGATTCTCTAAAAATCAATATACTCTGAGGACTCCAGGAAAATACATTACGTACGCTTGCGGTTGGTGACGGTGATAGTGGGGAGTATGCGTCACCATGTCAGAAAAAGTTCACTGTTATGCGGAAGGCGGGTCTGTGAACTTACGGAGGATCGGAGGAGCGTACTTAGAGGAGAGCTCTCAGTGATGGAGGAGAAGCAGCATCTACTCGAGCAATCTCGGGAAAAATTAAAGAGGACGAGGGGGAAACGTATTGAATTACGAAGGTTATTGTTTGTGGTGACGGTGTTTAGAAGAGTGAAGGAGGCTATATTTACACCCACTGTGAGTATACTATAATATACTAATATTTAGAAACTTTACTATAGCCATACGGTAGTGTCTCATACTCTCCTTCCCGCTTACGCTTAGGACAGGTAATTTTAAATAGTTTAGTCTCTTCTACGGTAACTATGTTTTTGTCTTTTGTCCGTCTAATACGGTTTTCTATTATTTCTAGGCAATTGTTTGTCTCACTGAAAACCATTTCTTTTAATTTTTCAAAATTTAAACGTTTACTAGTTTTTAAATTTAGAGTGAGACCTTTTATTTTACAGACTTCAACTAACGAATTTTTATTTGTGGACCACACTAAGTAGGCATAGGTTTTAGGACCACCAGAAACGAATTCTACAATGTATGAACCGGGACCGTAGTCGACCAACTCATCGGTCATCTCCCCTAGGTAGTCACCGGTAGGAACTTTGTACATTCCCTCCTTGTGTATGTACAGTACACTATCTGTGTCATAATACAGAACTTGATTTTCTAGCTGATCCAAGTGCTCGTATAATTTAAGTCTAGCGTGTGCAGTGGTGAACGCGGCTAAGACGACATTCACGGTTCTGAGGGATTCGCCAACTTCCTCTATGTTTTCCCAATTTACAAGGAGAACCTCTTCGTTAATTTCTTGAACAGTATTTTCTTGTGTACCGGGGCTTGTCAGTAATTTGAAAAAGGCGTCAGGCGTTCTTACGATTGAGGTTTTAGTTTGGTTCTCCCTCTGTCCAAATTTTCCCCAAAACGAATTTAACATTAATTTTGCGAGAGAGCGAAGACCCCCGTTTTTTACAATTTTGGAAGGGTCTAGTCTAATACCCTCGCGTTCAAGGTAATTTTGAATGTACGCGGCCTTGTTCTCTTCGGTGAGACACCAGGAGGGGTAGCCCGATGCCTCCTGTTTGATTTTTAAAAATTTATTTACAAATTCCGTGAACAGACCTCCGTCTTCGTAAGTGACCACCTCGTACTCCCATAATTCATACATTTCTAAAATGGTATACCCCTTCTCTACGGCCTTTCTCATTTCCTGCATTGTCCATGTCCCCGTTAATGTTCTCTCTTCCGCCTCTTCCGCGATGTGGGTGCAGTCACCCGAGTACATGTTCTCCCCACATGTCCTACATAACACAAACATTAATTTATCATTCATTCGTGTGGGAAGAACCGGGTGGTACAACTTTAGCGGAGGCAGAGCCTTACATTTTAGCAGACCTTCAACCTGCATGCCTCGCCCCCTACATTCCCTGTCACCCACATATATTTTTGGATGTTTAATAATATAATTGCATTTTTTATTTACAAACGGATAAAGAGAACATACGTCCACATACTGAATAGACTCTCCGCTCTCGCACTTGTGGAAGGTTTTTGCGTTGCCAGTCCTTCCCCCGAAGAAGGCATCTCTTGGATTGAGTGGGAGTGTGTTTAGAATGGGGATAGAATTTAGATATGCCAGTGTAGGGTCTTTCTTTAACTTTCTGAATTCGCACTCCCACATTTCAATTACTACATAGTCGGATGCTCGGAGACGAGCTATTTTAGCTTTGGTCCTTTCGTACCTTAAGTGCAGGGAGTCTGAGGGGTCATCGGGCAAGGGCACTTCCCTCTCGTACTTGTAGCATTTAGGACACCCGTGAAAGTAACATCCTTGAAACTCATAAACATGTTCGCCATCAAATCCGTCCACCCGCATCCCGGCAATTTTTACTTCTCTTTCCCGCCCCGCATGCTGGATTCGAACGCCGCGCTGGTCCTCCTCCCAAGTCAACCATTGCAAAGCAATAGGCGATTGGTTATCGACCAGTCGGTATCCGTTTTTAGGAACCAGGCCAATAGTGTTGGGTTTTAAGAAATTCCGTCTAAACACCAAATTACAGGCACTGGCAATGGTGACGGCCTCCATGAACGGGTCTACTTTACACTCCTCAAGGAACATTTTTCTGAATTTAATGCACGCCTGGGCTAAAATATCCACATCGGAGATACAATACTCGATAAGTTCTTTTTGGAAATCAAAGACTACGTTTTTGTTGACCTGGTCATTGTGCCAATTTTCAAAATCTTTTTAAGACTTCTCAAACATTGATTCAGGGCAGTAGAACTCTTTTGACGGGATAGGGCCTACATAATTTTGATTCGCTAGGGTGTTGAAAAGATGAGGGAAGTAACCCTTCTTCTTCTCTGGGGGTAGGTCAAAGGCTTTGTTCAGTGCTGAGAGGGCCATGGGGAAATAGTTCAGTGAGTCTATGAATCTTACGTTATCCAATTCCATCAAGATTAATTTAGTTCCACGCATGATCAGATCAGGGGTGAGCTTTGTCTGTTCCAATACGTATTTTAAGATAAATTGGAAATCGAAACCCTGTCCGTTGTGAGCCATTACACAAACGTTTTAGAAACTTTTCCTAACATCCATTACATAATCCATGAATCTTACTACAGGGTCTTGTCTAAATACTCTAGTGCGGGTGCTACATTTTTCATAATTTTCCCCACCGATGCATTTCCAGCAGAACTGTTGGGCGACACAGAGGTTCACCTTGTGAACCCTTTTATCGTCAATGTACTCGTCTTGGCGAGTTTCTAAATCGAAAAAGATGAACAGAAAGTCTTTGGTTTTTGGTTTGTTTGTGTCAACCCGCATATAGCATTGGTGGTTTGGTGGCATGAACTCGCGACAAATTTTGCAGAAAACTTCCCCGCACACGTGTTTAGATTTTCGATTTTTCAGAAATACGAGTCTTTGACATTTTTCGCATTTTTTCACGGATTTACATTGTTCACCCTGATGAGCGGCGAAACAGATTTGATTTCTTAGTGTAATGTTACACTTTGGACAAGTAATTCCCCCATGCTCCTCTTTACAAGGCGGAGAGACTGTCTGGCACGCAGGGCAGACATTTGAACATCTGTGTTCACCTTTGTGGTCGTAAGGGACATGGCACGCTTCACAATAGAAATGGCAAGAAAAGGCGGCAGTCAGACTAGTGATTACATTGTAGTGATGGTTATGGTACATCAGAGTAATTTTGTACAAAGCACTTTCGTTGTTGCCACTAAAATATACGTCCCTACCCTTATTATCGTAACTGTGATGTTATATATTTTGAGGTGGTCTTGAAATTTTGACAGCTCGGGGACCCCCGCTCCCTCTCTCGGTATTTGAACTCGGGCTTTGGCCATCAGTTTTTTCGCCTTTGTTGTTTGTCTCTGACATCTGTCTTTTTTATCAATTCATACTCGGGATCTTTTTTAACGTTAGCCTTAGCCACTACCAGTGCACGCGCTAGACACAGATTATCACTATTCTTAATGAATACGATACCTCTACATGCTTTACATTCTTCTTCAAAGTTATTATAAAAACCTGGTCTTACTCTACCACTACCTACAGGAAGATTAATTCTAGTACACTCTACTCTAAACGTATCGGTAGATTTTACTGATTCTGAGTTACTCTGGATTATCCCACCAAAAATTTCGAAAAGCACATCATCTTTGACCTGATCAGCTGGTCGAAATGCCACGTAGCCCGGATCTTTACTTTTTAAATTTAGACTGTGAAGTGTAAATCCGAGGTAGTCTGAATCTGAACAGTTTGATTTCATGTCATTTACTATTTTAGAGAATCCCGTTCTTAGCCAATCGATTTCACTTACGTTATCTGGGTACTGTATTAAATTGAAGGTGGTCTTAACACCGTATACCCTATATTTTTTATGTAAGGCTCGTTTTTACCTAGCGTTTTTACAGGATCCAACTCCATATCCATATATACATGCTCAGGGTCCACTTCAATAGGTTGAGATTCCATTGGTAAATTACTTACAGTAATATATTAAAAATAATATCTGGATAACTACGTAAGTAATGTTTTATTTATTTTATATTTATATTAGTAATTAGCGAGTTTTTCTTGTCTTGATATCGACTATGTATGATAATTTTACACAATGTTGTGCAATATCAAGGAACAGAGCGACATAGGTCTTACCGCTTTGACGTCCACCTCCAAACTGACGAGACAGGGAAATCTCTGCTGACTGTGTAGAACACCGACCAATCAGAGTGCTTGGCGGCTATTTTTGACCAATCGGAGACGCGCTTATTCCGACCAATAGGAAGTTTGCGGTTGCAGTCGTTACATGTCTGGGTTTTTTGCAGGTAACCGCAAGTGATCACGGACCTGAGGCTCCAGACCGCAGTCACTGACCACTGATTAGATTATGTAGTAATAAATAGCTTATCTTTATTAAGTCGTTTTATTTGAAATTCCCCCGAGAAAAAGTGTTTCTTCTTCTTATAGAAAAAAACTATTATTATTATACATATACATATATATATATATATATATATATATATATATATATATATATATATATATATATAGATAACCCGCCAACGCGCGCGTGCCACGGGCGCCGCCGCCAGAAAAAGTGAGGTTATGTTTACGTGGGCGCAGCCATATTGGTTTTTTTGATCACGTGATACATGGGCGCAGCCATATTGGAATTCCCCCCGTCCCTCGTTTCTCCCTCACAAGAGTGTGAGGACCCACCGAATCACCGATTTTGACACCCCAAATCACCCCAAAACACCCCAAAACACCCAAAACACCCAAAACACCCAGAATTCGGAACATTTTGATAGGATAAGAGTGTGAGGAGGGAATTTCTCCCGCACATGCCCCTCCCTCTGCGCATGCGCGGCCGCCATCTTGGATCACGTGAACCCTCTCGACCAATCAGAGCCCTGTCCGCAAGAGGCGGGAGATCTACTCTTGTGAAGTTAATAATAAAAAAATCATATTTAGAAAAATAAAATTTACAAACCTAAAAATTGTCAGGAAATTGCTTGTAATTTCAACTTAATTTAATATATAGAAATAATTTAAAAGCCGTTCTACGCAGTTCAAATGTCCATTTTTTTTATTAAAGATCCATTATGTTATCTTATAATTACATTAGCATGGTTAGTGGGTATTATTTATCTCTGAATTCAATTTGAAAAAGTTTTATGAAGGTAGTAGACCTCGCCCCCTTGGGCGCTAACATGAACTCTTATGGGAGGGAGAAATTCCCTCATGTGCGCGAGAAATCCCCTCATGTGAGGGAGAAATTCCCTCCTCACACTCTTATCCTATCAAAATGTTCCAAATTCTGGGTGTTTTGGGGTGATTTGGGGTGTCAAAATCGGTGATTTGTTGGGTCCTCACACTCTTGTGCACACTACGTGAGGGAGAAACGAGGGACGGAGGGAATTCCAATATGGCGGCGGGGGCGGGAAAAATTGGCGGGAACAGGGGAAACCTAACCTCACTTTCTTAGATGGCGGCGCCCAGTTGGCGGGAACAGGGGAACATAACCTCAATTGTGAAAAGGGCGGGAACAGGTGAACCTAACCTCACTTTACGGTTTCCCGCGTAATCAAGATGGAGTAAACATTACATATTAAAAATAAAGACGAATCGTACCTTATTGTGTGATGTGGTGATGATTGAGTCGATGTGGGCCTGGATGTGGTTTCGGAACATCCGCACTACGTATAGTACCCAGGTTAAACATTGTCCAGTATAAGAATCGGTCCAGAGAGCTGGTAGACATCCTACGACTGGATAATGTCCCGTCCCTTGAAAATTAAATTTGGAATATAAATTTTGAATGTGAAGCCAATTGAAGAAGTTTTGAAGAGGTAGAACTCGACAGAGAGAGATCTACCTGGGGAGATATATTGTGAATCTTCCCACAATCAGCTCACGGCTCGTGGGGCATCTATCCCCCACTCTGTTGGAGCATGGACGACAGAGTGTATGCCCACACAGTCGAAGAGCGATTGTTGGTAGATTCGCAAAGCAAACGGGGCAGGACACTTCGCGGGGTTGAGTGGCAGGGGTTGATCCGTTGGACGGCGCAGCGGTGTTTCTACGTCGGGAGTCCTCCTCCATGCGGGTAGCCGTCTCGTATAGGAAATCCGCGAGGATGCTGCGGATTTCCTCCCAAGCGGCTGGAGCGGCGGCACGGAACTCCTCCTCGGGTCTCCGCACTATCCACCGTTCGCGGATTTCCTCCCAAGCGGCGGCACGGAACTCCTCCTCCTCGGGTCTCCGCACCATCCACGGTTCGCTTTCGTAGATGGCCCCCTCACCGATGTGATGCACCTGAGTGACTATACTCAGGGACCTTGACACCGCCCTCATTGCCTCCCATTGGGGATCTCTGTTCTGTAACATAGGTAACGAATTAAACAGATGAAACACTACGGAGTGGCATGGATAATGTAGGGAATGAAACGTACTGCAGATGGTGAGAGCAGGGGTGGCGAGCCGACAGCCACTTCCATGGATATGAGGGACTCCTGTGAGGCGGGGTCGGGGGAGAAACCAGAGTGGAAAGAGCCAATACTGATGGGCGAGACTGTTGGTGGAGTAGACTGATTCAACCTCCGATAGAACTGAGAGAGATCCTCAGAGGACTGTCTACGGGTCGAGGGGTTGCGTCGGAAGTCCCAAGAAGTACTCAACTGTCAACAAAAAATATCCATGTTTTGATTCTGTAAACAGAGCAAAACCTGCAATATAATATGAATGCATTGCCCTATATACTAACCGAAATCGCCTCATCTGAGCTGGAATTAGATTCCTCCATCACCATCCTTTGAGTCGCCTCGTCGGGAAAAGTCGACGCCTCAGCTATAGCCCTATCGGCAGCAGCGATTAGACTCGCCTCAGAGATGTCAGAGGGGAGAGTGATGTTTGGGGTAGCATCACCGGTCCACCCGAGAGTCGATGGTTGAGACTCGTCCTAAAGCACAAGTGAATTAATACATTGCCAGACTAGCGACGGCTAGTGGCTAAATATACTACAACACTCACCGTGTCAGTGATCTGCCGGGTCCCGCCACCGGTTTATGTCATTGAAGTTAAATACACATTAGCAGACAAGTCTATAGTTAATACTGCACGAATGGAAAATAGGATAATGGTAATCACCTCTTCAATGCCGGCGCTTATGACATGCAGTCGGCCGCGTCGAGTGGTCACCCATTGCCCAGACCTGAACATCCTCTGGATCTGGGCCTCGTACTCGTTCTGAAATAGAGTTCGATTATAGAGACTGCAGCAATGCGTAATTAGTACAATGCAACGGTAACAATGGTGTACTGACCCTGGTCACCTCGCGCTGAAGGACAGGGAGTGTAGCCCGATCATCACCATTATTCTGAAAAGAGAACAATAAAGTTAGAAAAGCTGTCACACACCTAAGGAGTAAAAATTAGAGTATTGAAATGTGAGCTAACCATATTCAGGTGGACTATAGACCCGCTCTCCGTAGTAAAGTATCGATCCCGGATAGCCCTGGGCACAGGGATCGGTTGACTCCTACGCAAACCGTTTGAAGTGGATGTTTGTTCCTAAAAAACACTTTACAAGTTAGAAACAGTGTTGAGGGACAACTCGAGAGAACAATAAATAATCAAAACAATAATTACCTCGAGATCGTTGCCAGCCACCACCAACAGCAACATGGCGAAAAACGGTAAAACTAGTTGCCACAGACATAGCAAAGCTATCACAAGAACAGCAAGTGCAGCTGCAGTCGATGCACCGCGCTTTTATACGCGGACGCCCCTCCCCACCGAGACTCGCACTTGCACTGCATTAACTGCAATTTGTGACCCACGTTTCCACACCACGGTAAGCCAGAATGGCTAGGCCGTAGGGGTCCCAGTGCGTTTTTGATTATAGTGAGTTTCCCCAGTAGGCATATTCTCACTCTTTCACTTTACTAATCACTTTACTCGGTGAAGCCTTTCAATGTGACCAGTATTTGTGTACAGCCCCAACCACCGCTGTACACGATAGCGATTCACTCCATTACAATGTATCGCTCCTCAATATATTTTTGCCTCCTGTAAGTTTCAATAGCCACTTTACTCGGTGAAGCCTTTCAATGTGACTCAAAAACTTACCGGAGAATTTTATATTTTATTTATTTTTTTGACATCCAGAGCAAATTTTGCAGGATGGAGGCGCTTACAGGTTTACGGGTTTTTACACCGCGCCAGTGACCTTCATTCACACCAGTAACTGTTTCCGGACTTTTAAGGAGTTTAGGCCAACCTAGAAACAATCATCCCACACACACATTCACACCTTCCATACAGAATCTGCTCTAGAGTTTTTCGTATCTAACCTACAGTCAAAAGTCACTTTACTCGGTGAAGCCTTTCAATGTGACTCGTCGGCGAGTCCTTTCAAGCCAACACGTCGGGATTCTCAACTAAATGCCGAACCCCTCCGCCCCTTTACTAATCACTCGCCGATACTAATAAGGATTATTACTTGGTATTGTGCAGCTGTTTGTTAAGGATCTCGAAACGGCACTTTGCTGCAATCATTGCACATTTCACATTGGGATCCTCGGTTGACGTATGTTGTGGCAACGAGCAAGCAAACCTGTGTTTTGTTTTACAGCTACACGGATTGCCGGCCTCCTCGCACACTATATTGTCCAGTTCACGGACATCGCCGTGAAACTTTCTCAAGAACTCTGCCTTCTCCAACCCGCGCGTGTAAATCACGGCAAAGGGTTTGCATAGAGTGCGAAGTACATTAGCTCTGTAGGGATAATCACCCTCCTCCCAAGAAATCTTATGGTAGTTATCTTCAAGCCAGCGAGCTGTTGTACGATTTTTGGCGCTCAACTGTTCTCTAGGAAAAGGTGGTTTAAATATAATTTGACATTGAAAAGAGTTTCCCACGATCGCGAGCTCTTTAAGAATAAAGGGTCTTTTATCGCCTTGAAAGGCGTGAAATTCAACTACTGCCACATCCATTGGGCCAACGTTTGTACAAGGCCACTTCAAGAGCTAATTTATGAGCTGTGGAGCAGAGGAGTCCCTGACTATCTGCTTTTGCAAATACGTCCTCCTCTACCAACCCTGATACTAGTGCGTGAATGGTAAACCGTACAGACTCTTCGATAAGAAAATTGTCTCTGAGAGCAATGTACATCAGAGGAAGGCTGTTTGTAAACTGAGTCCATTCGGCCTCGTTAAGTGTTAAAGTATGCTCCCCGTCAAAGAGAAACACTTGCATACGACCGAAAACATTTGTGACCTTGATATCCTCCTCCGTGTCTGATTTAATATAAAATTTGGTTTTATTCTCCAGAGCCAGGGTTATGGAATTGAAATGAGGAGTGATTTGATTGAACACATCATGTGACCAATAAACGCATCCCTTTTTACCCTTAAAGAGAACCCCGAGAGAGTCACCCCGATTCTTAACAAACCCTACAATTACGCATTTTGAAAGATCACTATCCAAAAAGTAGACAGATCTAAGAAAAACCCCGGTTAACGCATTGATACGCTCTTTGCGTTTTGGAATCCGCGTGGGTTCCACGTCCATAGTCTGCGACTCCATCTCAACGTCTGACGTAAATTCTCAAATTTTACTTTTAGACAGGAGAATTTCGACCAATGAGAGGAGAGATTATTTTGACCAATAGGGGGCTAGATTTAAATTTTCTAATTGTAACGGATCTCGTATCTGTAATCGCTACAATACATGCAATACTCTAAATCATCATCATTAGTGTGTTGTAGATACGCCAACACGAAACCGTCAAAGGCGGGAAAATCCTTGACGTAAAATACTTTAGAGTGGAACAGTTTATACTCTTTCACATTAATGCTTAGTTGGCCAACAGAGCGACCCTCTTTCTTGAATATTACATTAGCAAAATCCTCAAGAACAGTCTCTTTGTATTCTTCACTAACAGGTTCATATCTCACAAATATGATTCTAAATGCATCAAACTCTGGGAGTTTGCTTACATGGTAATCATCTCCGTAATCAGACTCACCCTCATCTACATCTAACTTATTAGTGCTAACAGTTACGTTATCTTTAAGCAGTCGAATAGTTACGGTACACTGTTTAGGCCACTCACGGTCAGACATGATTGAGCTAATGAAGTCTAGCATCAGGAACCCTCAATTTATACAATTACCCCCACCACTATTACACCATCCGCTTAACGTTACCCGTGAGCAGAGTGTATGCCAGGT
The DNA here is from genome assembly GCF_021130785.1 of Homalodisca vitripennis. Lineage (NCBI taxonomy): Eukaryota > Metazoa > Arthropoda > Insecta > Hemiptera > Cicadellidae > Homalodisca > Homalodisca vitripennis. Next base: position 167,365,492 of record NC_060212.1, on the reverse strand, counting down.
GTGAGTCATATATTACTAAGCAGTAAGCCGCAGTATTTGCAGCAATAGCGTTTTTAGTCTCAAACTCCAGACGCACGTCTACAGGGCCAGTTTTTATTGAATCATTCTGCTTGGAGCAGTCAATAACATAGAGAGGTACGTTACTTTTAAACGTGTCAAATTCGACTGTAGGGGCACCCTGTATCTGGTAGTATGAGCTCTGGAATCTGGTAAACATGTCGTAGAAAATGCGTAGGTCACCATGGATGTTATCGTACGAGAAGTACTGAGAATTCAGAAACAGTTTGATATTGAGTAGATCGCAGTGATCAAAGCTGGAAGCGTCTTTTTTCAAATTGTTCTTCCTTCCAGTCTGGAAACCTAAAATCACGTAACGAGGTTTTTCAATTTGGGTACTCGTTTTTATTGTCCAACTATGACGTGTTGTCAGCGGTAAACTGGGGTCCTCGTGAATTTCCCATGATCGAAACGGAAGGTGAATCAGTGTATCTTTCTCGACCATACGCAACAGCTTTAATCTGTGGCTGTCTGATATTGTAATGTAAGGAACCCTCCAGTACAAGTCAGTTATATCAAGATCAACAGTAGCAGCGTCAGCTGAAATTACAGCATTGTTATCAGAGGCGGATCTCAGAAGAACCAACTCTTGTTTACTGTTAACCACTACCTTTTTTACGTTTTTGTAATCTTCGAAAAATCCTATCAATGTCCTAACGGGAACGGCGTAATTGAACTCTTTAACAGCGTCTGTGGATTTATTCGCCCCGAGCCACCGTCCGTCAGCTAGACTCATTTTTTCATTTTCCTTAAAAGATACCAGTCCTTTGATCGTCGTAGTTATGCCGACACTGCGTGTTTTATCGATTACTTGACCGTTCAACTCGTAACGAATCTCATCAAATAAATGTGTCATTGAGTTGTTCACTAGATTTACATTGCAAGTACTGCCGTCAGCTTTTTTAGCCTGCAGCGTTCCTTTAACATGTATGAAGCTTTCGAACGGTGCTGTGATTATGTCTTGCTGACTAATCGGTATTCTAATTTCATCGTTATTCTTAAACGTAGACGAAGCGTACGGTTTATGGGTATGAAATTCCCACCCCGTTACGACTTCATCGTACATTGCTCCGGACTCTATCGATAGAAGCGCCATACTTAAAGCCTAGAGACTTTAGAAACTTTACGTTCTTTGATGTTAACGCTGCCACTTTTCGGTGATTACTGATCAGTGTGTGACTCGGCAACTCTCTAAATACTAGACCCATTATCGTTTTCTTATATGCAAGCGTAGTGAGACTATCTCGTCACGGAAATTAATCAATCTGCCGTCCTGGTCCTTGAGTGTTACGGAAATGTTGTTCACTCTACGAACGTTCACCGGTAAATAGATTACATTGGCGGGTTTCTCAACTATTTTATAGCCTGGGGCCACTTCAGGATAGAACTCATGCAGCACGTGTCCCTCTACACACCGTTTTGAAAGGATCCTCGGGCGATATTACACTCAACACGTATAGTATTTACATTCATTATGTTTATGGGGACATCGGATGTGTGTACCCTGCCTGGCTCAAGTGGTTTTTTACTGAACCCTAGTAGGGGAGCGATTGTCTGTTCTCTGTCAAAGTGTATGATTTTATTACAAGTGATTTCGGATTTTAGCGTATTATTGTTTCCTTTCAGACTAAATGCCACATCCGCGCCTAAATGGGATTTGATGTATTCTTCGATATTTTCAATTTCGTACGACCCCTCTGCTATCTTGATTTGTTTATTGTCACCGTAATAAAACATATCGTTTATTCCCGTTTCAATATTTGGAATCGTATAGTATGTGGAGAGGTCAACTAGACCAATTTCGTAATCACCATCGTTCACGTCCATTGGAGGAAATACCTCGCATGATACCTGTGGAGCAGGACCGCTAAGTGAAAACATTACTGCTGAGAAACTTTAAACACAAGTGTCCGCAGACTACTGAGCCCTCACTCTGTCTTCTCTCGTAATTATACCGTACGTTAACGTCTGGTCCTAGGTATGATATAAGCTCTATTGGTGGTCTTAGGTTACCAAAACTGTCAAAGTAGTATACTCTGTTACCTAACTTCCTGTAACACACCCAATGTGTACCTTCACCGGTCGAGCTATCCAGATTAATTATGGCCGATTCATACGATCGCGGGCGTTTGGGTAGAGCGTCTCTCATATAAACTCCACGGAAATTCGGAATGTTAAGTAGTTTCGCGTAGTGTACTAGCTCGTAATTTGATAACGGCTTTATTGGTATCGACGTTTATTTTTATTGCAACACCTCCTCTTCTTTCTTACCCTACCGCCTCTCTTTGGATACGGTTTGAGGTACATACCCTGACCTTTACGTTTGGGCTTCCCTCGCTTGCTCTTCCGCCTCTTCCCTCCACCGAGGGCTGTTTTGGTCTTCATGGCTCCTGTTACAGCTAAGGCTGCGGCTCTTTCCCCAATACTTGCGTCTGCCGATTTGACTCTTTCCCAGGCTCTTTTGGCTAATTCTTTGTCGGCTTCTCTTCGGTGTTCGGAATCCTTGTATTTTGAGTACGCTATATCGTGATTTTTACAATATTCGTCCAAGGGGTTTATACCCTTATCACCCCATGCCAATCTCACCCCTAATTTGGTACCTGGACCACAGTATCGGTACCCACCAGGTAAATGGAGTTCGACAGGTAGAGCGTCAATTGCACGGTTCAAAAGATTTCCAGCGACCGCTCCGGCGTTTTGCAAAGCGCTCGAAACCAGATCTCTTCCTCGCTTAACGGTTCGTTTCAATCTGTTTGGCTTTACTTTGTGCTTTCCCATTTTATTCCCTTATATACCGTAATACGTTATAGAGTTGCCTTAGCAGGGTCTCCCTAACACATGTGATCTGCAGTACGTCAAAGATATCCGCTTTGAATCTTGTAACCACTCCTGTAAACTTGTCGTACTCCAGAACGTGACTGTCTGTTATAAAGTACAGACGGCCGTTTATATATCTGAAACCTCCTCTAATTCCATCAGGGACTCCTGGCAACACGCTACTGGTCATACCCAACATAGTTCCTCTGAGAGTGCATCCGTTAAGTTCTACAACAAATTTGTCATCGGTAAAAATAAAGGTCCTACCTGTATTACTGTTCAACGCTGCGTTCACTTTATTTATTCTGGAGTGTAAGATCGTATCAATTCTTTTCTGTCTCAAAAGTACGAGTGACGGATACTCAATAATGTACAATGTTTTGTCCACAATCAAAGCCACCTCTCCGTTCGGTCTTTGGTACACAGCCGAAATGTTTGTAAAATGTGTCGACAAAAACGGCAACCAATCGGTGATTATTAGAGGATTGGTAAACTCCTCACGTGTTCTAAGCGCGTGATTCAGACTCAGAGCCCATACATACTTGCCGTAAAATGCGTACAATCTGTTTTTTACAATCAAAAATGTATTGATTCTATGTCTCAACGTACAAATGTCCAACTCTGTAGGTATTGTAGGGGACGTGGAGGTTGTTGTGGAAGGCGTGGTGGTACTGGTAGTAGTGGTAGTGGTGCTCGAGGTTGTTGTTTTACTAGTTGTAGTAGTAGTGGTGGACGTGTGTGGAGTAACAGGTGGTCCGTAAATATACTGTACAGCCAGTTGATCATCTCTGTCTAAATCATATTGGTAAAGATTTGAAATACCATGTGGTACAAAATAAAAAGGATACATTATAGACGACGAAAGTGATGAATGTTGCAAGCCTAGAGCGTGTCCAATTTCGTGTACTAGAACCAAAAAGAATGAAACTTTTCCGGGTGCAGGTAGATTCATTGTATAATCCCAATCTTCTTCACCGTCCATATGAACATCTGTCTGGTTCATCCCCAATATAGGGGAAAAGGCGTGACCCACTAAACCACCCCTACCATCAAACTCTCTACTGCAATTTTTCCGTAGATAATACAAAAGATGTTTCCTGGGAGAGATACTTAAAATTATTGTGGGATTTATAGGGTCCCGCCGGAAGGTCAGGTTGGAATGTCTTGAGAATAGGGCGAACGCATCCCGACATAGTTGGTCATACTGATAATTACTTCCGTACATAAACCAGGTAATATCGTTTTTCCTCCATCCGTAGGTTGGGTTTGCAGTGAAAGACGCTATTAACCCGTCCGAATTGCCGCATCTGGGCTGGTTCATTAAGTTAGTCGTCTCCTCATTTACATATCCGGTCACATTCAAGCCGAACGTCTCCTGAAACCTAATGACCGCCTGTGTAATGTCTGTGGATAGCTCTGAGGTATTAGTATCGAGATAGCCGTATCTCTCCAAGTACAACAAAGTTTTATTAGCAGCTATCAGAGGAGCTACACACAGAATAAATACCAAGAACCTCATCTCGCCAGGTTCTAAAGTAAACTGACGGTAAAAATGTCAGCAACTCACATATAAATAAAACCATCACGGTCTCGATCTCACCCTGCTCACTGGGTCTTTAAAGTATGGGTTGACAATGTTAAACCTAATCCACTCGTCTTTATCGGTTACGTGTATAGCGTCTAGCGTCGGAGCCAGTAGTTTGTACATACCGTAAAAGACTTTGCTCACCACTCTCACCAGATAATTAACAGACACAGCGTCACTCATGTCGACAGGGTCGCCCACAAGTTTCAATCTTTTATTCCTACAATTCCACGTGTCACCGTCAAGTATCGGAGTGTTCACTTTAAGGTATCCTCTATTAACAGCATCTCCGTCATACAGCGGAGAAGCTACTTGACTTAATCGTTTATGTCCAAATAACCATTTATCCTTATCCGAATCCGGTGTTCTTTTCTTCACATAATTTACAGTGCACGCGTCGGTATCTTCTTTAGGTTCGGCAACATTAGAAACTCTGTAATTATTAAAGATAACTCTTCCGTCCGCAATACTTTTAGTAGCAGGCAATAGATTTTGAAACTGAGAGAGTGTAACGGCATCGTTTGGTCCTTGACCATCGGCTACATTCACTAGTCTCCTCTTTTTAGCGTCGATCGTGTCCTTGTCTATCGCCAGCGTTTTTTCATTCAGTTTCCTGTTCAAAGTCTGTAGGTTTACACCGTCGCCAGCGAGAAGAGGATCAGCCATCTGTCCGAGTCTTTTGTTATCACATTCCCAGACATTACCATCACTACTTATTTTTAGAGTGTTCGTTTTAAGATATTTTAGCGTTACTGCATCTGTATCCCCCGCGGGATCACCTATCATGCGCAACCTGTAGTTGTCAAACCTGTAATATTTGCTGTTCGTGTCTTTATAGGGTACCTCACTAGCAAGACGGCGAAGAGTCAGAGCATCGGTCCAGAGTAGAGCATCACCTATGTTGCTAATTCTGTTACCTTTAGCGTCCATCACATTTTTCTTGGATACAAGCGAAACGTCAGACACAGTCTTGAGGACTGCGCTATCCACATTATTTTTCAAGGTCTGCAAGTTTATAGCGTCTAGACTCTGCTGGGCGTCGGCCACGTTACATAACCGCTTGCCCTTGATATCGTAGTTGCCATCGACTGTGAGACTGAATCCTTGTCCAGGCGGACCTCTCTTACTTCCTTCACGGACCGTATGACCAAACTTGTCAACACTCATTGTGCAAGTGATGAAGACTCCTCCTGTACATTGCTCTTTATAAATATCTTATCCCAGTCAATATATGTGTTTTCATCAACATCTAAGACGCCGTGGAAGCGAGCTGGAGGTACGGTAGTGTGTATCTTATTGATCCAGTGAAATAGTTGAACTGCTAGACGTCTTATAGCTTCTTCATTTGTATTTTGTAAGCTGTTTATTTGATTCTGCTGAATAAGCGCTTGATTCTGAAGGATTGCAATTTGAGAGTACAGTCTTCTTACATCTTTCTTTAGCTTTTTGTTTACAGTATTCGTAACTCTCTGGATGTCTTGCTTCTTCAGAGATTGTGGCCTCTGACCAAACTTATTGACGGTCATCTCATCAATGATCTGAATCTCGCGTTACCATCACCTGATATAGTCTTTGATTCTTTGAGTTCTTCGATAATGTTTATTATTTCGTTCCTATGTCCCGTGTTACCGGTCTCTGCTGAGGACACGAGGAGTCTGAGTCTGTCGCACAGTTCGTTTGGGTCATCATAGTAGACAGGGTCTGGTGCTCCTACATCCTTATACCCGCTACCGGTCTTTGGGAAGAGTTGAGAAATAATGACTTTGTATTTCGTTGAAGCGTTACGGTTCACGTGATTTTTATAATTGTAACTTTTCTTGTGAGCAGACGACTGTGTCAATATATCCTTGTAAGCTCTCATATCGATTACGTTGTAACGTTTGTCATCAGGCAGACGATTAAAAAGCAATTCATAAAGTCCCGGTGTAGGTTTGTAGGACCGTTCACCTACGAGTATGCTACCGTCATCTCCAAATGATAACTTCTTATCTCCTACCATTAGCGTATTGTTGTCGTAGCGTGGTCCGTACGTGTGGTCGATCTTACTATGTTTACCTGACATATCCTTCATCATACTTGTCATGTACTTTTTGGTTAGTGGATGGGAGAACGTGTTCTGTATCCATGCAGATGCTGAGAGTTGTCCTTCTTTCGTGCTGAGTATATCACTGACGTCTGGTGACGACGGTCCTGCTTCAAGCACATCATCGTCCTGCAGGAACGCAGGTGTTTTGGGGGTTGACATAACGTCCGGAGTGAACTTTACGGCTGCCTCATCTTCATTTTCCTTTTCTTCTTCTTCTTCTTCTTGCTTTGGTTCGGTTTTCGGTTCAGTTTTTACAGATCCTGTTGTTTTTCGTAACTCTGACAGGATAGGTTTGTACTGTTTTTCTAGAAATACGTCTGTGGCCAGAGTTCCTTCTCTGAACTGTTTATACTTTTGCTTTATAGCTTTCCTCAAACGAGTTATACTGAGAGTAAGGTCCTTCTCCTTTGAAGCCATTGTTTAAACTGACAATGTGACTCGGTTTTAGTACTTTAATACTAACTACTTTATGGCAGTTCAACCTGTCTAAAGAAGAGGGCTCGTTTTTATGCTTTCTTAGAAAGCGTACGACCTGCTTTAGTGACACCACGGTACCTAGCTCCTAGCTCTCTTAGGTAAACTGTTCTCGGTATCTGTACAGGTCTATCAGGGTCCCTGAACACAAAGGTCCTTTTTCATCCGTCTCTCCACTGGGGTATCTCAGCTACAGTATACTTGTCACTCTCCACGTGCTTTTCCATATATTGTTTCAGATGCTCTATAGGTCTGTTCACCCTACTGTGTATGTGAATCATGTAAGAGTTGAGTAACCAGAATTCACTTGGATTAGCTCCTGTAAAACTCCTCCAAGCCTCAAACTGTTTGGTATTTGTAATTGAGTAAGTCCCGTCACGCAGTGTTATGCCGAACTTATCGCAGTACATTGGTAGGGTCGGTAAAGCCAATTTGAGAAATTCTGTCGTAAACAGACTTTGACAAAGATTGTTTACACCAGCAAAATCTTTCTTCCTTTGACCTCGCGGTAAACCGTCTGGGACGGGGCCGTAACCTACGTTGTAGCTAATGTCAATGTAGCACTTTGAAGCTAGAGCACGATTGTAGACCTTGACGGGGTTCCTAATTGGTATTGTTCTCTCTGTAATGAGAATACAGCGAGCTGCATGCGGTATGTTACACCCGTACTGGAGCATCCTTATACAGGTCTGCGCAAAGTTTACACTACCATGAGCGTTTCTCAACGGTACGATTTGACCGAATTGATCGGGAAACGGTCTGAATCTGGATAACATGTTCTGTGGATTTCTTACCGTACTACTTAGCATGTCCTCGTGGTACACCACAAGTTCGAGCGGTACCCCTTTGTTTTGACTTCTTTTCACAAACTCTATCCATATATCGCGATTGTAGAACCGTTCGCTTGCTGAAATCATTAACAAGATTACGGGTGGTAGACTAGCACTGTACATCCCTTCACGCTTATGTCTCCAGCACCTCCTATTGAAGAGAAAACCATGTGGTCCGCGTCTGCTACAGTAATTACCGCAAAACCTTTTCTTATCGGCATAGTACCAGGTGCACAGGTTTGAATGGACTTTGTTGGATCTCTGGATTGAGAAACCTCTGAGGTCATTGTAGTGGTATATCCTTACCATCATAGATCTTGAATGAAACTATCGATTCCGATACGATACCTGCCTTTATCAATGTCACAGTCCTTGCATATGACCAGGAAGCCGTGTTTGTCTTTCCACGCCAGAGCACAGATTTGTTTAAAACTTTTCAAAGTCTATATCGGTATTGACGTGGTCACTGTATGCATGGTGAAGGTTTGTTTCGTCTTGTTTGAATAGTACGATAAAGTTGGCATTGTCTCTAACGAGCTGTTTGGGTATATGACTGTAGGTCTGACCTAGGTAGAATGTGTCAATATTCTTGTGTCTACCCATGGTGAAGTAGTTTCGTATATTGTTATGTTTTTCACAGGCTATGTCGTCGAATATCATTACTGAATTCTGTTTAGCCTCACTCGGGTGTATGACAGATGCATTGTCATCATAATCGTGGTATCCGATCTCTTTCGGCATAATCTTGGATAGTAGCTGGTACTTTGGTTGGTAGAGTGATTTTGAAAACACGTAAACATTTTCAAATCTCAAACCGTTAGGATCAACCAATAGGTTAAACAGTACGTTCGTTTTATCGCAATTGGACGGTCCAACAATTAATCCGCGAATCGTGTCAGGTAGCAGAGGACCGTTTTTATTTGTACGATTCATACCACCACCTACAAACTCGTAAAAGTTTCTCACTGGTAATTTGACAGATTGACTAATCAGTCTCATTGTCGAAGATAAACTAAGTTGCACATTATTATGACATAGTATATAAAGTAACAGAGCTGAACTGGTAGCCCTCCTGGACGTTGGAGCGCACAGCTGCATCCGCTCCCACGCAGCGGCTGGTGCAGCTGCATCCGGTCCCACGACTGCAGTTGCAGTCACACACTCAGTGTGTGGTGATGTCATGCTTGCTCACCCATGTGTCACTGTTTTTATCGAACCCTTGCCATCTAACAAGTACTTTGTCTCCTTTCCGCCTCAACACTTTCTCAACTAGATATACATTACCAGTTTTGGACCTGAGCAGTTCTTGTTCATAAAACCCACCTTTCAATACTTCACCTTTAGAGTCTTGTAAAATGTACGTTACGGGTTTTGTAGGTTTTATTGCATATACTGTAAATACTTCATTTGTCCAGTTGGGCAGATAACCTTTTTTAAAAACTCCTTTGTATTTGCTAATCCTTACCTTATCGTTTAGCTTGAATTTAGTAATTTTAATTTTTTGTTTTCTTTTTGTGGTTTTGTTTAAACGGACAAGGATTTGTTTTACGTGTTTCTGTTTAACGTCTTTTGGTTTCATAACGATTGTTCTGTGGACATTATTATTGTACTCCTTGACTATATCAGATAGAATACTGAACCATTCGTAACTTCCACGTGTCGTGAATGTTCTATACATTTTCTCTTTTAATGTTCTGTTTAGACGCTCTACAATAGAGCTTTTCAGATGTGAGTAGGTCGAGTAAAGGTTTATTTTATATTTGTCCATTAGCTTTTTGACGTGAGTGTTGTACCACTCCTTACCCTGATCAGTCTGAAGGTTTCTCATTTTGTGTTTTGCTAAAATGGAGTCTAGAGCATGAGCGACTTCTGCACCTGTCTTGTTCTTTAAAGGAATGGCAAACGCAAGTTTACTAAAGCAGTTTATCATAGTCAATATATACTTGCAGCCTTTGTTCACTCTTGAATACGGGATCATCTCTACTAGATCAGCCTGATATAGATCATTGAGTCCCTTCAGGGTAACCTTACGTCTCAGATAGTTTTTCCTAGCTGGTCTGTGCAGTTCTTTCGCTATCGCGTCCATCTTTCAAAATGAAGAAAAAGATCTGTATACTGGTATTTATAACTGACCGCGTTGAGTGTCTTTTTACAGTATGATGTAATGGAGTCTCGGTGGGCGTCCGGTGACCTTCATCCGCTACCCACCAACGCGTGTGTCTCAGTTCAGGCCACATCTAGCCACTCGCGTACGCTCTGCTATTGACCCTTCTGTTTGAGTTTGCGTTTAGATGTCTTTTAAAACGCTTGGACAACTGTGCATCCAGAAGATTTGTGACAGTGTCGATACCTGTAGTTCTCTTGTTGACCTATGTTACGAGAACCGGGTGATACAACTTTAGCGGGGGCAGGACTTTACATTTAAGAAGACCTTCAGCCTGCATGCCTCGCCCCCTACATTCTCTGTCACCCACATAGATTTTAGGATGAGATTTTACGTAAATTTTAAATTTATTAACATAAGGATAGAGAGAGCACACGTCCACATACTGTATAGACTCCCCCTCTGCACACTTGTGGTATGTTCTTGCGTTGCCTGTTCTACCACCAAAGAAGGCGTCTCTTGGATTAAGTGGGAGCGTGTTTAGAATTGGTAATGAATTTAGGTATGCCAATCTAGGATCTTTTTTCATTTTCTTAAATTCACACTCCCACATCTCGATAACTTCGTATCCGGAATTTTGGAGTTTAGCTATTTTGGATTTGGTCCTTTCGTACCTCAGATGCAAAGAGTCTGAGGGATCATCTGATAAGGGCACTTCCCTCTCATACTTGTAACATTTAGAGCACCCGTGGAAATAACAACCCTGAAATTCATACACACGTTCACCGTCGAAACCGTCTACTTTCATACCGGCAATTATGACTTCTCTTTCCCGCCCTGCATGCTGGATTCGGACGTCGCGCTGATCCTCCTCCCAAGTCAGCCACTGCAAAGCGATGGGGAATTGCATGTCAACAAGTCTGTATCCATTGTTAGGGACCAGGCCAATAGTATTGGGTTTTAAGAACTTCCGTCTAAACACCAAGTTACAGGCGCTGGCTATGGTGACGGCTTCCATGAACGGGTCTACGTTACATTCTTCGAGAAACATTGCTCTGAATTTTATGCACGCCTGCGCCAACATGTCTACATCTGAAATACTATACTCAATCAGTTCTTTTTGGAAATCGAACACTACGTTTTTGTTGACCTGGTCATTATGCCAATTTTCAAAATCTTTATAACTTGTTTCGAACATCGATTCAGGGCAGTAGTATTCCTTGGGTGGGATGGGGCCTACATAGTTTTGGTTTGCCAGAGTGTTAAACAAGTGAGGGAAGTAACCCTTCTTCTTCTCTGGGGGTAGATCAAAGGCTTTGTTGAGTGCTGAGAGGGCCATGGGGAAATAGTTCAGTGAGTTGATAAATCTCACGTTGTCCAATTCCATGAGAATGACTTTAGTGCCACGCATAATTAGCTCTGGACTGAATTTTGTCTGTTCCAGTACGTATTTTAAGATGAACTGAAAATCAAAGCCCTGGCCGTTATGAGCCATTACACAAACGTTTTTGAAAATTTTTCTAACATCCATCACATAATCCATGAATTTAACTACAGGATCTTGTCTGAAGACTCGAGTACGGGTATTACAATGTTCACAATTTCCACCACCGATACATTTGAAACACAATTGTTGCGAGACACATAGATTTACTTTATGAACTTTTTTATCATCAATGTACTCGTCCTGTCTTGTTTCCAGATCGAAAAATATGAATAGATAATCTTCTGTTTTGGGCTTGCCTGTGTCGACTCGCATTGATGGTTTGGGGCCTTGAAATCATTACAGATTTTACAGAAAACTTCCCCGCACACGTGTTTCGATTGACGCTGTTTCAGAAATACGAGTTTTTGACATTGTTTGCATTTATTAACAGATTTACACCGTTCACCCTGGTGAGCCGCGAAACATATTTGATTTTTTAGAGTGATGTTACAATTTGGGCAAACTATTCCTCCATGCTCCTCTTTACAGGGTGGAGAAACTGTCTGGCACGCAGAGCAGATATTTGAACATCTGTGAAAACCTTTGTGGTCGTAAGGGACATGGCACGCTTCGCAAAAGAGTTTACAAGCAAAGGCTGCAGTGAGGGAGATGATCACATTATAATGACCGTTATGATACAGTAGGTTAATTTTATACAGAGCACTTTCATTATTACCGCTAAAATACACGTCCCTACCCTTACTGTTATAATTGTAAACTGTAATATTATACTTTTTGAGGTGATCTTGAAATTTTGAAAGTTCGGGGACCCCCGCTCCCTGTTCAGAAATTTGGACCCCGGCTTTAATCATCAGTTTTTGGGCTCTGAAAAATTGCCTCTTACCCTTGTCTTCACGTATAGCCTTAAGTTGAGGATCTTTTTTAGAGTTGGCTTTGGCTACTACCAGAGCACGCGCTAGACACAGATTATAGCTATTCTTAATGACTACGATACCTCTACGGGTCTTGCATTCTTCTTGGAAATTGTTATAAAAACCAGGTCTTACCCTACCACTACCAACAGGGAGATTGACACGCGTACATTCGACTTTGAACGTATCGGTAGATTTTACAGAGTCCGCGTTACTTTGAATTATCCCCCCGAAAATTTCAAAAAGGACATCGTCTTTGACCTGATCAGCTGGTTGAAATGCCACGTAGCCCGGATCTTTACTTTTTAAATTTAGACTATGAAGGGTGAAGCCCAGGTAGTCCGAATCAGTGCAATTTGCTTTCATTTCATTTACAATTTTAGAAAACCCCGTCCTTAGCCAATCGATTTCATTAATGTTCTCAGGGACGGGATTGAATTTAAAGGTGGTCTTAGTACCATATACCCTGAATTTTCTCACATAGGTCTCGTTTCTTCCTAGAATTTTTACAGGATCCAACTCCATATCCATATATACAGGTTCAGAATCTACTTCAATATTTTCGTACGACATGTTTAAAACTAAGGATATATTATTTACAATAAGGTATTATAGAAACGATATTACGTTAGAAAAGCAACTAAAATGACTAAAAAGCCAATATCCAAAACTGCTACTAGTAACGATAATTATTATTTAGATTAAGAAAAATAATTACAAGAATAGTGTTAACGGTAATTAAAATAAATATTAGTAAAAGTAAAAATATTTTATCGTATTAGATTGAATTATTTTACTCCAGTAATATCAAAAGATCGTAATTGTTTAAGTAATTGTGTAAAACTCAGAGCGACACACGTCCTATCTCCCTGGCCTCCCGCACGGATCTGACGGGAGAGAAAGGAAGGAGTGCCGGCCTCTCAGGTTCCACCAATCAGAGCGCTTAGATACTATTTACATCCAATCAAGGACGCGCTTATTCCAGCCAGTGGGGAAGCGTGAAATTTTCTTGTTCAGAAATGGCTAACTCAGGTCTATTTATGTTACAGGTTCCCGCTGATGACGTCACATATTGCTATCTGTGTGGCGGAAGTGAAGAGTGTCGGTGCGAATAGGTTCACACCCTATATGATAGTCTATATTAGATTATAGTTTAATAAATTAGTTTTTTCCAAAAAATGTTTTATTTTAAACTCCTGGAACCCCTATGCTCAGCTCTATACATCGACTCAATCATCACCACATCACACAATAAGGTACGCTTCGTCTTTATTTTTAATATGTAATGTTTACTCCATCTTGATTACGCGGGAAACCGTAAAGTGAGGTTAGGTTCTCCTGTTCCCGCCCTTTTCACAATTGAGGTTATGTTCCCCTGTTCCCGCCAACTGGGCGCCGCCATCTAAGAAAGTGAGGTTAGGTTCCCCTGTTCCCGCCAATTTTTCCCGCCAATTCATGGGCGCAGCCATCTTGGATACGCGGGAAACCAAGAAAGTGAGGTTAGGTTCCCCTGTTCCCGCCAATTTTTTCCCGCCCCCGCCGCCATATTGGAATTCCCTCCGTCCCTCGTTTCTCCCTCACGTAGTGTGCACAAGAGTGTGAGGACCCAACCAATCACCGATTTTGACACCCCAAATCACCCCAAAACACCCAGAATTTGGAACATTTTGATAGGATAAGAGTGTGACGAGGGAATTTCTCCCTTACATGAGGGGATTTCTCACGCACATGAGGGAATTTCTCCCTCCCATAAGAGCCCAAGTTAGCGCCCAAGGGGGCGAGGTCTACTGAAGGTAACTGAATAAAGTAGTAAATAATTAACGTAAATAATAAATAAATAACTTTGAAAGTAAAAACAATATAAAAATTAATATTAAATAATACAAACAATTGTTTATGTAAAAACTTGTTTACTTCTTAAAAATCTAACATCAGCGTACACAGTTTCTTAAAATGAAGTTGTTGCTATGCGGGTACTATGTAAGCTGAAAGCGTATCAGAAAACTTAATAATGAGAGTTGAATTGTTAATGATTTATTTATAAAAGGATACGCTTAGGAATAAACTTATATTGTGTTCATGAAATCGAAAAAGTGCAGCTGAACTTAAAAATAAATATAATATTAGTAGACCATAATTGATAAATATAGTTACCTATATCCATTTGTTGTCATTTTTAGACTCAAAAACCTTTATGCAGTTCAATCACTGTATAAAAATTAACTAAAAGGTTGAGGATAGTGGTTTTAAAAATATGTATGATGTTGTTAAAATTACAGTTTGTCTTAGATATCAGCTATACATTATTTGCTGTATCTAACTGTTAATAATTGCTAATGCCCGATGTATTTGTGGTAGTTATATTGTACGGACTAGTTATCATAGTACATTAAGTTGATATTTATTTTCCATAAATATAATTAGAAATGCACTATCAAAAAATAAATAAACGCAAAATTATTGCTATAAATAACGACTCAGCAGCGACTACTACAGTGAACAGATTTATGTTGGCCGCTACGGGAAATGAGAACGCATTGCAGCGAATTGAATCATAACCGACATATTTTGTAATGTTCCCGTATCAGTGTAATTCCGAATAAGAATTGGTATAGGTGAAGGTTTGAGCTAGTGAACCTTTTTGATTAGTTGGCCTTTCATAAAGTAATATAGCCTAATTCATTAAATATAGTGATTTATTAGCCAACTGAGAATATAATTGATATTATATATAATTGATAATGTCCTCATGTAGTTCTACCAAAGAAATATTGTCTAACCATATCATAAAAAAGTAACAATCCTAAAGATATTTATTTTACGTGATTATACACCAGTAGTGTAAAAATACCTTAATACTTAATAAAATACATAATTATCATTCATTACATACAGTATATTATATCACTAATATAAATGAATAAAGGCAAAGTATTCCTAACAAGAGTCTATTATACAGGGTGTACATAAAGTCCTGCACAGGTATAATATTTTCTGAGCGATAACAGATAAATCAAAAATATTTGGTACATCAACACTACACCTAAAAATCTACTTTTTCAAGGAACTATCAGTTTTCTGTAATATCATGGGGACGTCCCGCAAGGAGTCAGAAGGAAATCTTAAATAGGAGCATAGATCAATATGCACATCATTTTAAAGGGCTTATCTAGCAGAGTTTAATGCCGCAAACCGCACTCAAAAAGATTGATCCAGTACAAAATGGCGGCTGTTCAAAGGTTTTACTTGATTACATTTTATTAGTAGCCATAACCCCAGTAAAGCAAAACTGCAACCAAACGAATACTGCAGCTATATACTACATTATCCTTGTCAGTTGTACAGAAGTGAATTATGACGTTAGTTAACCTCAAGGGTTACAAATTTGGTCCTAATATATTGATAACGGGGAAAACCTGATAACAGTAACAATTAGAAAGGTCTTATCTTTGGGTCGCAGTTTGGAATTTAATATTAGCCAATCTATTCATAATAGGCTATTCTAGTTTTCTTGTTTTAGTAGTGCTGTCCAACCTTTCTATCAGTGCGCTTAAGTACAAAAGAGTTTGTCGTATTGCTTGTAGTTCTTCAACTACAAGTTGCTTGACGAACGTGAACGTATAACACTTCTTATGATGGTTGGTTGGGGAAACAACAGACGATCACACGACGAAGCATGCCATTTATTTAATGACTACTTTCAGCCAATTTCTAGAACAACTGTAGGGAGAACTTTTCAACGCTTTATGGAAACAGGAAGTGTTTCCAATCGTCATACAGGTAGGTCAGGAAGGCCCGCTACTGCGACAACCAAAGACAACTCTTTAGATGTATTGCATTCATTTATTGAGAACCCGCAAGAGTCCCTACGCTCAGCAGCACAAACTCATGACATCTCTGTTACGTCTGTTAAAAAATTCTGAAAGGGTCTAATTTTAAGCCTTATAAAGTTCATTTGGTGCACGAACTCAACGAAGATGATTTCGATCGACGTATAGAATTTTGTGAAACTATGATGGCTAAAATATATCGCAACGAAATTGATCTAAACAATATTGTGTTTTCAGACGAGTGTCCATTTATGCTGAATGGAAGCGTAAACAGGAACAATTGCCGTTATTGGAGTAGCAAAAACCCTCACTGGATGCGGGAGGCACATACGCAGTATCCACTAAAGGTGAATGTCTGGCTTGGTGTGATAGGTACCCAGTTGGTAGGTCCTTTCTTTATTGAAGGAAATTTAAATGCAATATCATACCAACGTTTGCTGGAAAATGGAATTACACCAGCTCTTCGAAACATGTTTGGAGAGCATTTCCAGAATATCTGGTTTCAACAGGACGGACCACCCCCATACTACGGCATCGACGTAAGAGCCTATTTAATCACTGTTTTTTGGCAACGGTGGATCGAAAGGGGGGGGACTGTAGAATGGCCAGTGCGTTCACCAGATCTGTCTCATTAGATTATTTTGTTTGTGGTTACCTTAAGGACAACGACTACAAAACAAAGCCTCAAAGTTTGAATGAACTGAGACAAATAATACTTTACTTCAAGAATGTCAGACGATTCCTCAAGTTGCCCTGCAAAATTCTGTTATTAGTTTTTATGTGCGTCTTTCCAACTTTGAAATAACCGGAGGTGAACAATTTGAACATTTACTCTGAAAACATTTGGTAGGTAAACATCTTTTTTTGAACAGCCGCCATTTTGTACTGGATCAATCTTTTTGAGTGCGGTTTGCGCTAGATAAACCCTTTAAAATGATGTGCATATTGACCTATGCTCCTATTTAAGATTTCCTTCTGACTCCTTGCGGGACGTCCCCATGATATTACAGAAAACTGATAGTTCCTTGAAAAAGTAGATTTTTAGGTGTAGTGTTGATGTACCAAATATTTTTGATTTATCTGTTATCGCTCAGAAAATATTATACCTGTGCTGGACTTTATGTACACCCTGTAGAACTAAACTAATGACTTTCTTTAAATTAATTAAACGCAAATAAAGAGAATGTCATACATGAAATTAAAATTCAGAGGTTACTCTTAGATTTATAGAAAGCAAAAAATATGGATAACTTCTATACCTTATAGTTTAATAGCTTTGGCTTAAAAAAACTCAACATATTTTAATAATATTAATTTAAAACAAACTCACCAATAATATAGGTTTTTTATTTTTGTTTTTGTTTCTTTGCACATATTAAACCTATTCGTTGTACAAAATTAAAAAACCTATATTATTGGAGTGTTTGTTTTAAATTAATATCTAATTTCCAATAAGAAAAGAGCTTCAAGAATATATTTTAATAATGTTTAATATGTTTATTTTTGTTAATTTTTGCAACTTCGCCTATATTCTTAAAAAGGAAGGGAACCTAAACTGTTTACGGCAACCCCTATCTTCAAACAAAATATGAGTAATTCGTATAAAAATGCTCTATGTTTCGTCTCTATATAAACTAATTATATAGAAGAAAAAAAGATCTATAATTAGAAAACAACATAATAAACACAACTAATATCTTAATTAAATTAATTTTTAATGAAAAACCCTGAATAATTTTGTATTGTATAAAAAAATCTAATTACAATTTTTATGCTAATTGAGTCGCTGTTGAATTTTTAATTCTTAGTTTTATATCTATGATTATACATTTGTTAAATACAAAACTTTAGTAAGATTATTTGGTAGAAAAATCTGTTGAGCTATTTTTAAATGATTTTGAATTTGGTTAGTAAATTTGACAGGAAACATTCATGGAGTTTTTGTTATGCTCAGTTGCATGAACCAAATTAAAATTTTTAATAGCATAATGGAAAATGGTAATTTTGTAATGGTTTACTTATAACATGTTAAAACTGTGTAGTCACATTTTTAATAGTAGTAGTAAGTAATTTACAACAGCAAGGGGACAAGACGAGCATGACAAAAACAGTGCAAAATAAGAATAAAACTAAACATACAAGGGATCACAGACTTCTATGAGTGATATTATTCATAATTCTAAACAAAACATGTCATATAAACTAAGATCGAGAAATGTTTCGTTTAGCCACTAGCCGCCTTTTGTATTTTGTATAAAAGAAATTATTATATCTGAAACTAGTGAAGCTAAAAAAAAAATAAAACTTGGTACATACGTTTCAATAGGAAAGAGGAAAAATAGTTGCGTCTATTGCAAATTTGCCAGGAGGAGCAAACAACTGATATGTCTCAACTGTGACATGTTTGGCGCTCCCAGCTTGTGCAAGCGTATCTTTAAAGTGGTCGTATCCGCTTATGCGCCGACCAATTTCGTTTGGAAAAGTAACGTTGAAATTTTTATAACAATTAAAAATAATTGGTATTTTGCAAAGTTTTTGACGTGACAACGTCTTAAATTAGGTTGCGGCTCGGAGTCACTCATGAAAAAGTGTAACGCCCGGTAACGTTACGATGCCCGTCCAGTGGGTCCGCCGCACGGGATCCGCACGGGATAAAGCAGCAGATAACTGTGGGTCCGCCGCACGGGATAAAGCAGATAACTATGTTTATTCGTGAAAATGTGGAGTGCTTAGATTCGTCATTTACAACAACTACAACAATAAAGGTAAATAATTGTACACTGATATTTCATTATCGTAAACTATGATTGATTGATTAATTGTTAGATTGACACAAAAGTTGAGAAACTGAGTTTATAGGTTATGTCATACTATTGACAAATGTTGATAGTGTTAAGTAAATTATTAGTTTAAATCACTCTGCAATCAATCGTAATTCAGTCTATTGAGAAGAAACAGCGCGTATTGCTAGTCAAACATTTAAAATAACAAATTATAACCTCTAACCTGTCATAACAGTGCGACCAAACAAACGAACTAAACCGACCAATCACCACGCGCGAAGTTAGAATTTAACTGTGTTTAGCAAGAATTTCAAATTCCAATTTTAGTAAATGTTTTATTCAACTTTACCATTTACAATAACAAATTTTAATTAATTTCAAATTATGTACAATGTTTTAGTAAACAAAATATATTTCTATAGTTAAAATTTGTGCAATTCTTATTTTCATTCAATTCCTTGTTCCTATTGTGCAATTTAATAATATTCATATCAATAAATATTCTACCGAGAAAAAGACGTCACGTAAAATCTTCGCCCGTAAAACCGACTTTACAGGCAACCATAATTTTTTATAATATATGTAAAGCAGCTGATGCATATCAAGAGACAAAATGTTAGCTGTTCCCTGATTGTGCAAGCGTACCTTTAAAGTGGACGACATTTTGTTAATATTAAAGAAAATAACACAATTATATTATTTAATTTCATGTTATCTATTCAAACGTATGTGCAACATTTTGTTTCTTTACCTTAACTAGTTTTGGAGATAATAATTTTTTTATTAGAATCCCAAAATGGCGGCTAATGGCTAAATAAGATATTTCCGACGTATGTTTATTTGACATTTCCATGCCCGTAGTAAGAATGAGGTTATCAATACCAGAAATAAACAATAAAGAAATCAATCACCGACAAATATACTGCGAGTATCAAAACACCGAATATAAATTTCATATATTGTTTCAATGATAAATAACAGCAAGAATCACGTTTGCAGAGCTAACCCACAGCACAGGTGCAGTTTGGCCACGGACTGTCAGAGGTCATACGGCGGAGCTTAACCAGTTGCAAGAGAAAATGTGGACCGTAGCCACCCACATTGTTGCAACTTTAACTTTTTTTATGAATTTCTAGTTATTATGCTACAAATTGGAGAAAATATAAATTTTCATTTCTAACTGAAAAAGAGTTTTCTCTTTCAAACCCTGTAAACTGTCAGAACGAGTAAAAGCCAAGAAACTGCAAGACAAGACAAATAAAGTTCCGAACAAGAATAAATTACTGAGCAACTTACTGGGTCGGTTCTATCGGCAGCCCTAATGGCAACAAATGGCTTTGATACAATCCTGGCTTGCTCCCAACAGTTGGTTATTTCTTGTCCACACTATACAGAAAATTGTTCAGTCTACATAAAAAGTTAAGTGACTTAAATTAATGCTGCTTAAAATGTAAATCATAATTTAACATATAATATATAAAACGAGTCTTTTAACAATCATAATATTTTGCCACTTTTGCATTATTGCTACGTATTGTTATTGTCGAAAGTATCAAATCGCTTCTCAATACATTTAACTTCGCCATCTATATGAATTTTACAAACCTTTTTTTATACTATATTGAAATATGTAATTTATTATATGTATTATTACGCATGAAGTAAAAAAATCGTAAGTAAATAAATTGTCTACCTTCATAGGTCTCTCAATCTAATTTATTAATTATTAAAAAGATAAGGTTTTATAGTGTATGCAAATATTCTTTAAATTCCTAACAAATTTGAATGTGTAATGTGCTAATTGAAACAGTTCATTGTTTAGGAATGCAGTATTTTGTACTTGTGTAATATATAACAGTTTTATAGTAACGCCTTTCAATATTCTTCTAAGAGAACAACGATAAAAATTGTGAGTTTTCTCGGTGTTAACAAACCTGAGGTGTTGAACAAATTACAAAACAATTACGCAGCGAGGCGGGGAGTAAATATTGCTACAGTCTTAGCCTCAACAGAACCCAAGTGTAAACTTTGGCTCAGATTTCCTTAGAGTACCGATGAAGATTATAATTTTTCACAGCTGCTTCAACACACTAATAGGTTTAATTGTATTTAATGATGTCCAAAAGTAGCACTAAGCTCCTGTCTGCGAAGAGTCGATCAAATATCGTTAAGAATAAATATATCAAATATATATTGAATAACGATTTAAGGGATATTTCAGATTTGCAGTTACCTCATATAGGCAAATAAGATCAGTTGCAGACATGGATGCTCCTTTTAATATAACTTATCGAAATGATGCTTTTACGATTCTTTCTGTTCTGTCAATGGTAAACGAGATGTAAGGCTTCCATGTTTTGTTCTGCGAGATTGAACAGAATGTGAACACTAACTCGTATTTTGTGTAAAGGGGTTCAACTGAGAAAGAGGGTATGGGGATTCTTCCTACATCTGTAATTTATTAGGATATACACAACCATTCAGACGACGGTCTCTATTGCACTGTATACCTAAATCAAAGTTGATGATTGTATTGCCTGAACATTAAGCTTATCACTCGAGGTGCTTGAAAAATTCATTTCTGTCTGTCCGTCCACACGATATCTCGAGAATGAACTGATCTATTACTTGAAGTTTTATAGTAATTTAAATATAAATTAAATATAAGCAAAATAGAGTTCCATTAATGTGCGTGTCACTCCATAGGATGTGGCTTACCTTCATCTGTGTCTATTACCTAAACCTAAACCATGATGGCAAGGAGAAATAAGAGAACAAATTAAATGTTTTTAAGCGAGCTGAGTTCAGTCGTTCATTTTAACACTTGACACAATAACATATGCAGCCTAACTTATCCGTAAGATATATATAAAGTAAGATTTCAGACGTAGATTTTAAATTTTGTGAATAACGTTGTACATAGTCTAGACGGGATTTGGCTGAGTCCATTAAAGCCTATCACTCAATAGGCTGGCATAATTTCTGTTTTGCTTACCGAGAGCATATAAAAACATTTTTTCTATATAATTATTTTTCTGTTTGTTTGTCTGAAAGATATCTGAAGAATTAAATGAGCGTACGACTTTAATTTATGCATACTCAGAGACGCCTGTTAGGTGACATGTGGCGAGACGTAGCCTACTTCTACCACGTAACATAATGGTAAAAATATGAATAGAAATAACCGATAGAATGAATAAATAGGAACTGTACGTTAACCATTATGATATATTAAAATATGAATCATTTATCATAAAAACGAAACATTCAAAGATACAGGCCTCCTGTAGAGAGTAGTTTAAGTTGACATAAAATAAAACACTGTTTTAATTTACAGCATATTTAAAAGGTTTAAAAGATATTTTCCTCATAATTCGCTTAGAAGAAATATATAAAGTGTTTGAATATATAGAAAAATATACTATAACTCTAGATGTAAAGGAGACAGGCAGGAAATTTACATTTATCCCACATTCTATCATACGCCTCAGAAACGCTTAGAAGCTTTTCAGCGTACAAGGAAAACATTCCTCATCAATTTCGCTGTTAGAAAATATATTATTGTGGGCTTGGTAAATCTAGAAGCAGTGCATGTCTTTACAAAACATTCCTCATCAATTTCGCTGTTAGAAAATATATTATTGTGGGCTTGGTAAATCTAGAAGCAGTGCATGTCTTTACAAAACATTCCTCATCAATTTCGTTGTTAGAAAATATATTATTGTGGGCTTGGTAAATCTAGAAGCAGTGCATGTCTTTACAAAACATTCCTCATCAATTTCGCTGTTAGAAAATATATTATTGTGGGCTTGGTAAATCTAGAAGCAGTGCATGTCTTTACAAACGATTCCTGTAGTAGATTACTAGAGCGAGTTTTGTGATCTATGCTTAGGTATATCTCTAGATTCACTGATGGTTTAGTTTTAACTTAGTAAGGAACATAAATCAAAACATGCAAAAGAAGCAAAAATTCATATTTTCTAACATTGTTTATAAAATATGGGTTTTTAATTGACTACTAAGAAATATGTACATGTACGTTTTAAGAAACTTGATAAGGATCTTCAAAAACATTTTATAATCCGTATCTAGTAGGAATTGCTTCTTAGAATGGTTGGTTTATGGCAAAGATATCGTAAATGGTCAATAAAACAAGATTGTACACTTAAGAAACCATGAAACCGTGTTTCATAATGAAAGCCTTTATTTGCATGTTTTGTTAACTCTTAGTAAATACTAAGAGCCAAACAAATGATTAAAATGTAATTATTTAAATTCAATAAAGTATTTACATATTATATCTCAAATACCCTTTTTGAGATTGGTTCAATTATTGTACCCGTAATAACTTAAGCAACCTCTTTATAATTAAAACATATTTTTGCAACAAAATATTAAGACTATTAAACTTAAAACTATTAAGATAATTCAATATATTCTTTACGCTCAGAAACGAAGAATAATAGCAATACTTTAGTGTAAAATATAGATTCTCAATTACAGCTTTCAGCACATCGTAAATATGTTTTACTGCAGTAACAAATAACGAGATAAGAACTTTACTAGACAGAGAACTTAAAAGTGATTTTTACTCTTGGCACATTCAGTACAGAATTATTATTTTTATAATTTGTACTGAATATGAAAGTAAACATTTGTGCTTCATTATTATTTTTTTGGTTTTACTCTCTAATACGAGTAATATATAATTTTCTTTAAACCATATTATAATTGGATACATGGTTTAGCTTTCAATGATTAATAATACTTTCTTAGCTAAATTTACAAAAGCTTTCAATTTTAATGACAAGAATAGACAGTTATTTAGGGTCCTTTAGTTAATAAACGTAAAATTTACCAATTAATTATTTAGATCTAAATTGGTATAGGAATGGTATGATCAGGACTTTAACATAGAATAGTGTGAGAAAGTGTTGGTGATAAAATATTGCATACAAAGGACAAATCTTCCGTAGGGACATTTTCATCATAACTATCATGGCTGTTTGATCATTATAAAAAATTTCATAGCAATATTATTTTAACGAGGAGTTTATTTATAGAAACGAACAACAACTGAAAACAGCGACCGTTCCTCAAGTCCTTATGATGTATGGTTTTTATTGTAAATGGGCAAATAAAGTGACTGGAGGTGGATATTTGTTAGCATATTTGTCTTTATTATGTTTGGGATTTTTTAAGGAAAACTGACATGCCATGTTATGATATTGACATAGCGAATTAATGAAGAAGATTAAGTACATGTTTTTTGAATAAGAGGTGGTGGTTTCTAGGCATAAATAATTTACTTGTCTGCAGGTGTTAATGTAATAAAAATATTTTACTTCAAGTCAATTTTATTTCTGAATTTCATGTAGGTTCTTAAAGAGTACAAACTTTCAGAGACGGAAGCCTTCCAATGCAGAATCCACCAGGAACCGGACGTTAGAGGTCGACTACTTCTGTATGCTGGAACCTGCCTGAAACCATAGTCTTTTAGAGATCGGGAGATCCCAGAAGCCGGAAGCTTCCAATCACAGAACTGGTATTCGAACTCGTTGTGTCCATAGGCGTAAAGCTCTTAAAAGCTTTTAGAGCTGGAGCGGTAGATGAATAATGGAAAACTAGAAAAAGAAGATTTTGAATATGTGGAACCAGATACAAAATATTCATATTCGGTATTCCGGGAGAAAGATATTAGCAGCTGTATAAATTAAGGGAATAAGAAAACACGTTACCAGGGGCTGAATGCTTCTAGAATACAAGTGGCACATTATATCAAATGAATTAGTAGTAATACGCAAAGTACATTGATAGTATAAGTACAAGTAAAATAATAGACGCCCATAAAGTTTAGAGGATAAATTAAAACGAGAAGAGAATCTTTTGTGTCACTAATAATATTATTAAATTGACTACTGTACAGTAATTCGAGTTATATTGTTTACATTTGTAGAGGAGAGTGGGATTTTATGCCTGAGCTACTCTTAAACACCATCATTAACTTTAGAAGTAATTATCAGAGACTTTAATTCGCTTACTTACGAAGACTGGGTTGGATGCTTGTGCTACCGAACCTTTAATAATGGATGTATTGGTAAGTAGGCTCCTTGTTCCTTCTGTAAGTCTTCTCTTGGAAGTTTCGTAAAATTTCCATATACTTATTTCAACAAGTGGCCAGTGAGAAGACCATAAGATTGTTTGTTGGAGTTACTTTAACCTTCAAAATGGGGTGCTTTTTCGCGTACATATGAAACATGCGTGTGTATCTTTGAGATTTGTTAAATGTGTGTATTTATTGTGTGTAGTCTAGTTCAAATTGTAATACATTTTGCAATAGTTATATAGCAAATTCATTTCATCAGAAGTTATAACACAAAATTATTAGTTAATGGTAGGCCATATAAGTAATTATATATAAAGCATTTTGCAATAGTTATATAGCAATCAGAAGTTATAACACAAAATTATTAGTTAATGGTAGGCCATATAAGTAATTATATATAAAGCTTACATCAATATCTCCTGTGTAATACATTTTGCAATAGTTGTATAGCAATCAGAAGTTATAACACAACATTATTAGTTAATGGTAGGCCATATAAGTAATTATATATAAAGCTTACATCAATATCTCCTGTGTAATACATTTTGCAATAGTTGTATAGCAATCAGAAGTTATAACACAAAATTATTAGTTAATGGTAGGCCATATAAGTAATTATATATAAAGCATTTTGCAATAGTTATATAGCAATCAGAAGTTATAACACAAAATTATTAGTTAATGGTAGGCCATATAAGTAATTATATATAAAGCTTACATCAATATCTCCTGTGTAATACATTTTGCAATAGTTGTATAGCAATCAGAAGTTATAACACAAAATTATTAGTTAATGGTAGGCCATATAAGTAATTATATATAAAGCTTACATCAATATCTCCTATGGTGTACATATTATAGATATGGATTTAATACTAATACTCTGTTTTTGTAAGCAATGTTTAACTTACACTGCATTTAGTTTTTGAGTATTTTGGAAGTATCCAATTTATGTTATATTATGTTGTATACTTTACATAAATAGCTTATTTGCTCAAGGTTTGAAATTAAGCCTTTAAACACATGCAAACAACATACTAACGTTTAATAAATTAAAATATTGATTTTCCTGTTGAGGAAAAAACAATATTCAATTATTGGTCCTATTATTATCAATCGATTTATTAACATATAAGATAAACATATAATTTGGTATTAACGTATAAATTGATGTTTGCAGATAATTAAAATTGAAACATTATATACATTTACTATTTATTGGTATTTATTAGCGAATTCGTTATTTTATTGAGTTATTTACAAGAATTATTTAGTTTACAAACAAAACCTCTTCAATGATCCGTAGAATATAGCGTTATACATTAGCTGAAGAACCTTTCTATACCCGATAAGAAATTTACTGTATGGAGAAAAATTGAATAGATTCTGTTAAAAAATAATGTGGTATATAATATTAGGCTTGTATTCAATTCATAAGGGATGGTAAACACTGAATCCATGTTGATATTTAAAGAATTTTGAATTAGGTACAGAAAAGCAATAACTAAGCTCCAATAAGAAGAGCTCCTCCTTCAATGAAATAGCTAAGCTATTTATACTTACATGAATTACTTTAATTTCACTGCAGTTTGGAAATAACCTGCTACAAAATAAATTTGGGCTTTTATTCTTTTTCATTCTGTTAGGAGAAGGAATGGGTGTAAGGAAATTGAAAGTTATAGAACCACATAAACACACATTCTTATTTTAAGGCACTTGGAACGTAAAACCCGTAGAGTTAATACTGATTTTGTAGTAATAGGGAGTAAGTAACAAATCTATAATATTTTATTATATTATATTGGAGAGTGATAGAGGATGAAAAGAAACAGCCTTAATTTGATTGATATTTTATAGCACTGAAAAGATCGATTAATTAAAAATATATTATTGTAATTGAAAGATGTTACCTTCACCAAAAAAGATGTTTAGCAAAATAGATAACAGTTTGTGGAAAATGTATTCCTTTGCCATCTTCATTCTGTCCTAAATGAGACCGCTACCATCTCCTGTTTCTATACAAACTGCTGAGCTTAATTATTTGTATTTTAAAAGAAGTTACAAACACAATACACTTAAATGCTTGGGAAACATTTTACATTAACACAAATCAAGAAAAACTTATCAATAATGAAGACGGACCAATTCAAAATTCAGTTTTACTCTCATCTCAATTTATAAAAAAAATAAAATTAAATTCTGATTAAATATTTTAAATATTTATTATTAAATATTAAATATTTCAATATTTTAAGATTAAATATTTCAATTTGGATGTACGGCTAACCGTACATCCAAATTGTTTACCATATGTTACTATAAAATTAATTATTATTACAAAAATGTAAACATTTGTTAATTTGTGAAGTGCCTGATGATGGAATCTTTGATTCAGAAAGGCCTTGCACAAAATAAAAAATTATATATTGGAAAATGTTGTATTCCTTTATCTAGTGATACTATATAACCCATAATGTGAAATTAAACCAAGGTTTGTCTTAAAAACAGTTTGAGAGTTTTAAGCCTTTCCGAGCTTGTAAAAACATTATTTGGAGTTTTTCCTACACTTCTAAACATTATTACCTTCTTCATATAATATACTTGTATGTGTAGAAAAGAAGCAACTCTGTAATTCAAGTCAGATCAAGGCATGAATAACAAAATTTTTCAAAAACTGCTTTAAAGATAATATCTAGTTTTATTACTTAAAGCGCACCCGGTGGTTAAGTGATTTGGGCACAATTAAGTTCTTTAAAAGCTATAAAATATTAAATTAAACTATACCGATCGTCTAATTTTGAAGATATTTCGTAAACAATTTTAATAATTCATAAGTACTTCCCAAGAAGTTCATTTATACATATTTGAATATTCTTTATCAATAGATTTTTCCAAATATAAAATATATCTAATACAAATTTAGTAATTGCAGAGCTTTATCGTGTGTTTGCAGTGTTAATTTATGTTAATTTAAAATTATTTTGTATAAATATTTTGGATAATAGAAGTATATTTTAATTTTTCATCCAGAACTCCAGAACTACAGTTTATTTTCACAGATTTGTTATCAATCCCTACCACTTAACAGTTTTAGAGGTTCAAAAGTTTTATTAACTGTAATATATTTTACAGATATTTTGTAGATATTTTACTTGAGATCTTATTTAAAAGGTCTTATTTCAGTTAATTTTAGTAGTTATTTTTAATCAACAAAAGAATCTAGCACGATGTCAGTAGTTCTTCACGTCATTGCTAAGACTTATTTTATAACGTTCATCCTGTCTATAGCTTCGTTGATTTGCGAGTTATCTCTACACGAGTAAGATTTAAACTAATACAGTTAGATCAGTTCGCTGATTGAGTGATTCACTCCGAAACTGAAATAAAGATTGAGTAAATTTAAAGCAATATTTTAAAGGAAATTTAAAACCCTTTTTTTACAAAAGTAGATCTCTAAGAAAATGGAACTCCGAGTTTGATGATAATCCGAAGATTAGTACTAATTGATTTATAATGTAGCAATTTATATTACACTTTGTACACGTTTCAGTAACATTTACCTAATTTGCCTAATAAATTCATTTGTAAGGTACCATTTTTCCAATTATAATTAGTATATAATATTTTTAATATTTTTATTTATAAAAATATAATTCTGTAACGGGTTATGAAACATATTAAGCATTGGTACAGCAAGTTTACTCACATTCGTTGTACAAAGAATGTTAAACCAGCTCACTGTATTCTTCTTGTTTTCGCATGTCATGTTGATTTTGTACTTTGGTGTCAAATATAATTCTTTAGAATTATTATTCATAGATTAATTCATAGATTTCCCGTGTTTAAATTTATAGTTTTTAAGATTCCCCCTCCCTCCGAGTGTAATAGTGTTTTATGTAATTAATTTAATGTATAATTGATTGTAAACATAATATGCTAAGTTAGATTATTATAACTACTAATATACTTAGTGTTTATATTTCTCTAATTTTCTTCACTTTATTTAGAGATATGTTTCAAGCAAATAAAATAGTGAAGTAGAACAGAGCATTACTACTGTATTGTTATGTCTTGCACCATGATGGGCAATAAACCCTCCTAATCAGACTGCTTCTGAGCCAAATAGCTAACTCCTGTGAATTAGTTGTTTTAGTATAAATGCCGCCCCATACGTTGTTGTCAAAGAACATACTTGTAATTTAATATAATATAACAGAATGTAACAATATTGGATTCTTCAAATCTCTCAGAGAAGTGATGGGATACTCCTTATACTCGTAGCATTTTACAGTCTGAAACCTTTTTCATAAGAATCATCTAATTTCTAATTTTATCAGATCAATTCTACATCATAAATAATTATTGATATATTCAGTACCTTTCAATACGCTTTCCTTAGAATAGTATTTCATATGCGTGATACATTTTATAACATTGTAGACGTTATTTATTGTTAATAATGATAACACCCATAAGTTAATAACTCCTTCTTAATGAATAACATGGAGGTCTGGTGGGTTTTCGAAGTTAAGGGGCATCTATTCGGTATTATCTATTAACATTCTATTTTTAACAACTTGCGTTTTATTTCATAGAAACATATAAATGTGTATAAATAAAAATTGGGAACGAAATGACATTATAGGTAACTTTAAGCGCATAAATATATTATAACACTCTCACCCAACGCAGAGAATTTTAGAATAACATATTAAAATTTGTTGTTGAAGATTTAGTATTGCATCGATTATTATTGCATATTATTAAGAGAATTGTTTAATTGACGTAAATTACAAGGTCTATGGAATAAGACTGGAGTCCCGAGGTAATGGAGATTAGGATCGTCAATAATAGTAAAAAGTATCATCTTATAAAGATATAGTCAGATGTCAATTTGTTTGTATTTTAAGATGGATGTACAGAGCTAAACAACATACTCTGTTTTGCTTTAATACTAAAAATTCTAATTATTTATACAAAGTTAAAAGAAATCACAGCTGCAAAAGTAGATACTTCTCCACTAACAAGGGTGTGTGATAGGGAATAAAAGAGATATAGGTTACAATGTAATCATTATACTAGTTCTGGAATAAGTAAAACAATCTTGTGGTGACCAGTAGTGCTTTGTGTACAGTTATTTAACGTTAAAGGTTGTCGTTGGAACAAAAAATCTATCTTTAGCCATCAGAATTCGAACACACCATTAATCTCTGTACCCTCTTCCCACTATTACCTTCCTGTTCTATTTGCTTTAGATAATGTGCCACGATACTACAGGAAGTACCGAAATTGATTTTCTTCCCAGATTCCCACCTTCTGTGGTGTCTGTGGCTAATGCTGTGTGGTACACCAGGCAAACTCTTAGTGTTTTCACATATTACTTGTTCTATTTGCTTTAGATAATGTGCCACGATACTGCAGGAAGTACCGAAATTGATTTTCTTCCCAGATTGCCCACCTTCTGTGGTGTCTGTGGCTAATGCTGTGTGGTACACCAGGCAAACTCTTAGTGTTTTCACATATTACTTGTTCTGTTTGCTTTAGATAATGTGCCACGATACTGCAGGAAGTACCGAAATTGATTTTCTTCCCAGATTCCCACCTTCTGTGGTGTCTGTGGCTAATGCTGTGTGGTACACCAGGCAAACTCTTAGTGTTTTCACATATTACTTGTTCTGTTTGCTTTAGATAATGTGCCACGATACTGCAGGAAGTACCGAAATTGATTTTCTTCCCAGATTCCCACCTTCTGTGGTGTCTGTGGCTAATGCTGTGTGGTACACCAGGCAAACTCTTAGTGTTTTCACATATTACTTGTTCTGTTTGACTTGTTCTATATTATAGTGTAAGTTTGACTGTGACGGGTTGATCGTTACACTTAGATTTGATTCTATTTTTTGTTTATGCTTCACCAAAGAAGAGTGGTGTAGAAGCTAATCCTCTAAAAGTAGTTATTTTGTAACATTAAGAGGTAATATCCGAAATCCTCTACTCTCTCAAACCTACTGGTTTGGTATTAACTACTGTTAATACGGAATAATTCTTATTGACGAACTCGTTTACTAAGTTCTCTTTGTAGAAGATTTGTAAGTAACATAGAAAAGAAAATAATACTGTTAAAACAAAGTGGTTCTAGAGTCTAAAATGCGTAAATGGCTCTTTTATTGTATAGACCCTCAAGTAAAGATTGCCCAAAGTTTATGGTAGTCATTAATTTAAAAGCTAGAGTAATATATTTAGTTTACAAACTTTGAAGATTCTAAACAGTCTTTGCCAATACTGCCACCGATAAAATATATAGTTACTAATAAGGTATAAAATATTATTTGGTAATATTATTATAATATATAATATTATTATGTATCAGTGACAATAAAGTATAACGGGTATATTTTAATATTTCTACAAAATATTAATACAAGATAATAGTTTAAATTTGTATACATTTGTGCAAAGTTAAAAAAGGATTTTAAGTTCTTCTTCCTATAGTGTAGTAAGACATGAGCAGACTATAGTGTTTGACTGTTAGTTCGTTCGGGTTGGTAACAGTGATAACACCACACAGGTCTGGTCACCTGAGTTTCACATAAAACTTTACGATCCCACAAGATAACACAGTATGGACCTCTGGTATTGCAACTCATGTGACAAGATCACTCTCTATTTAAGGGGAGGATTCTAAAATACTCATCAATCAGCGTTTTCCAAATTAACTGTAACAAAAATTAATTAGGAAAAATATCCTTTGATTGTAATTGGAAATAATTAAGAGTTCTTAACAATAACCTAACGTATCTAAAACCCGTTTGTTGAGTTGTCGCTGTTGAAAATGTTGTAAAACTAGGGTAACCAACATTATTACGTATTATTACAACCTAGATACTTAATTTTTGTCTGTAAACATTCAGTTCGATTTTTCTACCTACATGCAATTCCTCATTTAAATAAGTTGTAATTGCATTCAAATATTGGGATTTGCAATGAAACTGTAAAACATACTTTTGTCACTAAATGAATGTGTCAATAATAATCAATTAGAAATTGTCCTACTAATAAAATTATATATTTTCAGTGACACAATTTAAAAGTTTATTTTTATTGTAACTAAGATGTAAATAAATCGTCCATAAGCAACGAATTATAAAACGAATTAAATTATCTAATAATAATAATAATGTTACAAAGTAATTTTGTCAGTTGGTAAAAGTAAATAAGTACCAACAAATTAATTAATCAACAGTACGTGCTTTGTTTAATAGAAGATTAGGCGTTCTAAATTAAATGAAATTTCTTTACCGCAAGTAAATCATAACAACTGACCATTTTTAAAAGTGTGAATACTTGCTTAAATGATAATTTAGTAGAAAAACTATCGTGAAAAACGATCAACATTAACGAGTAAACAAGCCTATTTAACACTGAGAGAATGCTGTTATTTCTTCGATCATATATCGGTTGTGGAAATAAGTGGCTCGCTTTGAGAGTTTAAACTTATGTTTTTCTTTGCAAAAGTATATTTTGAACGGAACAAGGAAATGTTTAGTCAATTCAGTTCTATTTTATTTAACACAAAATAAATTATTAGTTTTTGGGAATTAGAAATTAAGATAAGACATAGTATAAACTTCAACTAATGTTGAATTTATATCAGTGTGGTGTAAGGATCTAAGATGTAAAATAACATTTGCTAATTGATATTTCAATTGGCAAATGTCCCGGCGGAGCAAGTACTTTTTGCGATTCAATGTTTATTGAAATTATATGTATATATATATATATATATATATATATATATATATATACATCTAATATACTATACAGCCTCTAATATATATACAGCCGCATGTGTAACTCACTCACGTATACAAATTCTAAGGTACTTCTAGAAGTGCTAGAAACTTGAAATTTGGCACGCAGGTACCTTTTGCCGTATAACCAACAGGAAAAGTCTGAAAAACCGGGAATTTTTAAATTTTAAACCCCTCAAAAAAATTCGAGAAAAAAAAAACGCGCATTCCTTTACCCTTTGCAGGCCTTTTTTTGTAAGCCTAATAGCGGGTGAACCGTTGGAGATAGCTTCAATCTGACGAAAAATTCATAGTCAGGAATGAAGTGATCTACAAAAAAGGTCCAGTAACTTTTTGCTCTATCTTCTATGGTTAAGCGACAAAACGCTCGAATATTTGACATTCCAGAGATTTTTTCGATAAAAATAATGTTTCGAGCCCGATAGCGGCCGAACCGTTGGTCGTAGCTCAAATCTGATTGACCCATTAAATTAGGAAAATTGCGCGATCTACAGAAAAGGTCCAGTGACTTTTTGCTCTATCTCCATTGGTTTGGCCGAAAAACGTGATTATGCGTAATTTTTTTGTAATTTTTCACTTGAAAACTTTGTTTTTTGGGGTCGATAGCGGCGAAAAAATTGGTTCGGAGGTCAAAATAAAACAGAGGTTAGATTTAGGAAATAAGATGATCTAAAAAAAAGGTTTAGTGACTTTTTACTATATCTCCATTAGTTTGACCGCAAAACTTGGTTAAATGGAAATATTTGGAAATTTTCGCCTACAAATTTTACATTCCGGGCTTGATAGCGGCTAAACGGTTTTGGTCGTAGTCAAAACAAGTTTCAATGGGATTTAGAAAATCACGTGATCTACAAAAAAATTTCAGTAACATTTTGTCCTATCCTCAACGGTTTGGCCGCATAAACGCGTTTTAAAGTTTTGATTTTTTTGAGTTTTACATGAGATTTTGTTTTCTGGGCTCTATTTCAGACAAAAATCTTAGTTCTAGCCCAGATTAAGAATTTTATTTTAATACAAAATAATGCGATCTACACAAAAGGTCAAGTGACCTTTTACTCTATCTTCCCATGATTTAGCCGTAAAACGTGATTATATTGAAAATTTCACTTAAAAATTTACTTTTCGTGCTCGATAGTGGCTGAACCGTTGGCCCTAGCTTAAATGTAAAAACTTTTTGCAAGTAGCTATTGATAGGATCTACAAAAAAGGCCCAGCAGCTTTTCTATCGTTTATCTTTCCGTAAGCCTGATAAATGCTCTAAATGGCAAATTCTTTGTCGTCACTTTTAGGTGTGTTTAAATTTTGCAACTATAATTAGTGCGATTCATGCTGGTTCCAGATTGACCTTGTATTACTACGTTAACGAGTGACTAAAACCCCCCTCCACGTCGGGAATTGGCTGAGCGTTGGTGAAGCTTCAATAGTAGATAGGGACAGAGTGTTTTTATTTAATTTTATGAAATATTAGTTCATTGCCAAAACTCTGGCGTGGAATGATAATTTCCGGAGTAATTTAAACCCCCTGATCAACAACGTTTTATTTTGATAAAAATTCCTTGTGCCCAGACACACATTTACTAGAAAAGTACCACGTGTTCCTTAACCCCCGAGAACATTAACCCCCCTCCCGGGAATTCCCTGGTAGACGAGCACTCTTGATTAAATTACACCGACTGATCTACTTAATAATCTGCTAAACGTAGTTTTTCTTTTCTTTACACTAAATCTGTTTACACCATAGCTGACCAATGCAGACTTTTATGCCAAGCGTTGTACCGACTAAACCATAGGTCGTAGATCAAATCTGACGACGGAATCGAAAGACAAAATTAAATTTCTGACAAGAAAGGTCCGGTCACTTTTTCTTGTACCTCTAACGGTTAAGACACAAAATGCCCTTAAAGTCAAAACTTTTGATAAATTGGGATAAAAATCAACGAATTCTACTTCTGTCATTAACCCCCGGTAACATTACCCCCTCTCTGGAATTTTCTGGTATGACCAGATAATCTCCTGAGTAAATTAAAACCCCATGATATATTAATCCCCCGGTAACGTTAAACCCCCCCCCGGGAATATACTGGCTTAACCTCATGTCCGAATTTTTACCAATCACCAAATTTCTTAACCCCCCTTGGGAAGTTCCTGGTATAAACCAGATAACCCCCACATGTCTTATCTCCCGGTAACGTTAAACCCCCCCTGGAAATTTTCTGGCATGACATCATGTCCGAATTTTACCTATCACCAAATCACTCTTATCCCCGAATTTAGCAAACACCCGAAAGGGGGCCTGGGGTGTGTCATTAACCCCCGGTAACATTAACCCTCCCAGGGAATATACTGGCTTGACCTCATGTCCGAATTTTACCAATCACACCAAATCTCTTAACCCCCCTTTGGAAGTTCCTGGTATGACCAGATAACCCCCGATGTCTTAACCCCCCGGTAACGTTAAACCCCCCCTTGGGAATTTCCTGGCATGACCTCATATCCGAATTTTAACCAATCACCAAATCCCTCTTATCCCCGAATTTAGGGCACTTACTTTGGGGGCCTGGGCGAGCCGAAGGCGAGTATATATATATACACACATTTACTTACAAGTCTTACAAGACAATTTATTAATACATGTAAATTTAAACAATAAAAACATAACATAATTCATAAATATAATGTTAAGTCGTTACTTGCCGTTTTCTTACCGTTTTCGGTTGGTTGACTGAAATTAAATGTTAAACTTTTTCTCACACCAATTATTATAATTGGTGAGAATTATTATTATTGGTGGTTATTTGGTTGGATTGCTATATTTATACTCCACGATATATTGTGGAGTAGAAATATAGCAATCTTTATACTCTTCTTGGCTTTGATATGAAAGAAAATGGTGTTAAATAGTGGAAGGTTACACCCCAGCTATATAAGGGAATTTCCACAGTAAATTAAATAAAAAACAAGCTGACAGGTAGTTTGTTAGACAAAAGACGCCTAATGGTATTTTAATGAATTGTCTTTGTTCATGATGGAAAAGTTTCGTCATTCAAATATTTTTTTAGAAATTTCATTACTAAAATGGCGTACAGCATATCACTAGGTGACTAAGGCAAGACTAACTGTAATGCTGCAAGTGTTATGACTGTTCGTGAGAAGGGTTTATGAATCATTCACCACTGCGGTTACCATGCCAACTGTTATGTATGAATGGCCCTTTACAACTCGGCTTTGTTTTTGTAGAGTATTTTCTCAATATATAAAACTTTGCGCTATAGATTATATAATAGAATATCCTTGTTGGAAATAAACAATACCGTTTTCTTAGTAAAATACAATTTATAACAGAATAAATTATAATATTATTTACATTAATTTCTTTCAGGTCAGAATTAATCCGCTAGCTAATTAGAATTTATAAAACCAGTACAACACTATATAATATTAAAGTTAAGCTGAAAATGGAAAGCATTATTCAAAATATCATTCTTTATGATATTTTTAATTATGTTTAATGTGTAATTACATTTAAAAACGTTAAATTATACTATTTATGGGAAAATTTGTAAAAAAACATATAATTATTTGAGAAATTTAGTATTATCAGAATTTATTTAATATCCCATATACTGTAAGTAGATACACAACTGTTTCCAGTTTGAAATTTAGTATTATCAGAATTTATTTAATATCCCATATACTGTAAGTAGATACACAACTGTTTCCAGTTTGAAATTTAGTATTATCAGAATTTATTTAATATCCCATATACTGTAAGTAGATACACAACTGTTTCCAGTTTGAAATTTAGTATTATCAGAATTTATTTAATATCCCATATACTGTAAGTAGATACACAACTGTTTCCAGTTTGAAATTTAAGTTAAAGCAATAATTTGTCTTACTTAATTTATTAAAAATATTATTCTTGAAAACATTATTAAAGATTTTGTTTTCGTATGTGTTAGGATCACATCAAGCCATTCATTTATACATGAATGATTACACTAATTTGTATGTATATTAATTACTAATATTTTAATTATCACTTAAAATTTATCAATTCATTGCATGAATACAAATACTATAGTAAACAGCAAATTCAAGGAGGTTGGAAACGAAACATAATTGAATGGAAACACGAATTTTCTATACCAGATTTAAATCCAACATTCCATGTCCTGTTGGTGATAAAGTGTATCCATACCTGCGGTCCAAATAACTGGATTACAACAGAATGCTCTCCATTGCGGGTTGTGGTTTAAAGGGCGGGGTTGATTAATAGCGGGACTAAAAAGATTACACAAGGCTTTTTGTGAAATAAATTACACAGGACACAATTAGTGTTTCATTAAATTCTCCAAGTATCATTGAGACGAGAAGGGGATGGAATTACATTGCCATATGGTTATTTTAGTAGTACACACACACACACACACACACACACACACACACACACACACACACACACACACACACACACACACACACACACACACACACACTGTTACATTATATACATGTTATAGTTATGATGATTAATTTTGATCCATGATAATTAAAAAAGATTCACTTAGGTTTTAGGTGTATACTCTTTTAATGTACTTGTATAACGACTGGTACAGATGGAAAGTAAAAACTGTAATCAAAATATATTGCTTCCAAGATTATTTACTAAAAGACTTGAAATGTCCATATATTAAATTAACTCTGACTGTTGAATATAAAATATCTATTGCAAACCACCTTTAACTAAAGTTACAGTTAAAAACTTTTCTTAAAAAAGTCTTACTATAACTTGTACTATCTTGCAATGTGCCCTTAATAATTCACTATGCTTCAACTATTTTCTTAATCCAGTTGTTTTAATGAAATACAATATTTGCTGTAAAGATCTAACATTAGTTAACAAAAAGTTTCCCCACATGAAAATAGTAATTGGAGTATAAAACTTCTA
Source organism: Homalodisca vitripennis (assembly GCF_021130785.1). NCBI lineage: Eukaryota > Metazoa > Arthropoda > Insecta > Hemiptera > Cicadellidae > Homalodisca > Homalodisca vitripennis. The sequence continues at coordinate 167,327,703 of NC_060212.1, read as the reverse complement.
CTTACAAGATTATACGAAGAACGGTTTTGGAAAAAATGAAAGCACGGGTGCAGCAATAAAATAAAACGCTGAAAACAGAAAAATACGCAAAGATTTGCGAGTCTGCGTTTATATACTGCCCCCTTCTCTTCATCTACTCTATTGATTGGCCTCCGACTATCGCATCACGAGGCTAGAGAAATTATTTGTCAACTGTTGTACCTCTATTGTAATTAGTTATTGTAGTCGATTTTCAGATCAATCCTGTCTTTCTATACCAATCTAACCTTCACAATTCTAACATATTTTCGTGTATATTTTCTTCTATCATTATTTATTAATTAAATTTTAATTTGACAATGTAGCAAGTGACACAACATTCATGTGTTGTATGGGAAATTTAAAATTATTACTCAAGTAGAAAGTACTTTTGGATCACATCACATTTGACAGAACAATGGCTAATACCATTGTAACCCCAGAGAGCAATAATTTAACACGTCAAGACCCGTGAGACAGTGCAGCTGACATCCATTGCTGGTATATTCATCACGTCCTAATATTATTATAAATTATAAAGTGTCTTTGATTCTTTTGTTTTCACACATACACTTTTAACCGATTTGTAATGATGTTCAATCTTACAATTCCTGGAATGATTATGGATATATTCTTATTTTGAAAACCCCTCCGGGCTACGCCTCACTGGTCTTTAAAGCAGCGAAAAATCCCATCTTGGTCTCAAAAGTTGTGAAATATGAATTAAAAGAGCCTGTCAAGTGTATTAAACTGTTCTGCACAGAACATTGACTTGTGATAGCACAAACATGTTTAATTAATTGCAACAGTTAATAATATGATCGATAATTTATTTTTCTGGTTACATTGTTCCTAGCTTGATACATTTAATACCGACCGTCATTAACCAAACAAAAGTTATACCACTGTCAGTCAACAAGAAAAAGGTACTAAGAAGTGTCATATAGCAATTAATTGTTCTAAACCAAATTTCTTCAGAAGAAGAACGACACATGGAATGTTCCATCTGAACATTATGGTTCATACACTATAGTGCAGTTCACAATTAGTGTGAACATTGCTCAAGGCGGATGCTGATAGTGACCGTTATGTTGCAAATTGTTCGGCTTTGAACGATTTTCGCCGACTGGCTATCAACACGCTGCGTAGGTGATTAGGTGAACCCTCTAATCCACATACCTTATAATGAGATTAGGATTTGATGAGTTTTTCATTATCTGAGCATCATGCATCCAGAGGAATTGGAATATCCAAACAAGGAGAAAATCCCCTGGAACCTATACCACTGTTTCGACCTTACAGGTTAACTTCAGACGGACGCAGACTCTAGATTTCAGGAGTGAAGTCTGTGATAGTGTCGGTTATTATACGTTGAATAAGGGGAAAGTTAATTGGAGTATTATTACCCAAAATACTTGTTGCTAACCTCTCCTACCAATAATTTTGCTCTCCAAATATGCACACATTGAATAATATAAATTGGGTCTCAGCTACTGGACTAGAAGACACGGTTGGAATAATAATAATAACACTAAAAATAAATGTTCATCTCCTTGTGGTCTCATGTTTTCTAAAGCTACTACTGGAAGCTTATGAATTATGCTTATCTAAATGCAATGTAATGTTTTGAATTGTTGGTGGAATCTCATAGATGATTTTTAATAAAGCGTTTCATTATCTTAGTTAATGTCCCAAACTAGTGGCCGCAAATGTGCGACAATCAATGATTTCAAACTATTTTCCGAGATTTCTTCTAACTACTGCAACTTATCTCAGAAGTGTTGCGGATTTTAAGTCTGATAAAGAGAGACAGAGAATCCGGTTCGGAGACCAGAAAGTAAAAATGGAAAACATTCACATCCCTAGTTGAAAGAACGAGTTGAGCAGAGAGAGGTATTATTAGGTAGAGAGAGTTGCATGTAATAAGGATAGATGCTAATTCACCGATGTTGATATTATTGATTGCCTGGTATATATATATATATATATATATATATATATATATATATATATATATATATATATATATTTCTGATATGATATATATATTTAAATGCATAGTAAGTGAACATAACAATGTTTACTTAGTCAGTGATAGTAGAATGTCCTTGTGACAGAAAACTGGGCATGAATGGCTTTTAATACTTTTTTATTGTGAATAATCCTTAAATTTTATAAGCTTTCTTTCACTGTTGATTGATTCTGTTTAAAATTTCTTTAGGTAACGTCTAGACAATCAATGTCAAAACAGAGCAAAATCTAGTTTTCGATTACAAAATGATTTTTAGGTTAACATTGTATTGTTAATAATAAAATTGATTCACACAGTTGAAAAAATATATTACAGTGAATGGCTCCTAAGGATTTGCATGGTACAAATTATTCATTTCACTCTTTATAAAAGAGAACATGACAGGAACTATATAACAATAATAAAAAATATCGAGTACTCTTTACAACACAACTTGAGTATGCACAATCTTAAATACCTTTATTTCACATTAGAAGTGCAGACAATACTTATGAAATAAAAGTGCAGCGATTCGCTGGATAGGTGACTGCAATAAAGGTACTCTCTATTGTCTGTCGGAATTCATTGTTTTATTGTTTACTCCAGGCAGAAGAGCAATATACTACATGATATGGGTTGTATATACGAGTTCTACTTAAAAATTTATTCATGATATTTAACTCATGATACCTTAATGGTAGTATATAAATGTAATGTCTTTTCAATATTTTATTTATATATATAAAAATATATATATATATATATATGTATATATTATATATATATATATATATATTATATTATATATATTATATATATATATGTGTGTGTGTGTGTGTGTGTGTGTGTGTGTGTGTGTGTGTGTGTGTGTGTGTGTGTGTGTGTGTGTGTCCATAAAGGTATGGATTGAAAATAAAATTAGCATTTGCGCAATCCACAGGGACATGAGCTGCATAATCTGAAACTAAAAGACGGAGTGCGATTATTGGGAGGGGGGAGGGCAGACGATTTCCTCCTACTATTTTATATTCGATATTAAGTCCATATTGTGTATTCTATTTTTTAAAACTGATGTTTAATTAATTGTCTTGAAAGTTGTCATACGTTTTCTATTTGATAAGAAAGCCTACTTTTGTGTCTTGTCCTTATATTTTTAACTCTCAGATTAAGTGGTATTACTGTCTCACTAATGCGTCTCACTATATCTCATTATCTACCATAAGATCATTTAATACTGTGAATACAGAGCGTGCCATTTTTTTGAATGGTTTCAAGGGACTTTGCCTAATAGCATAGATTCTAAACGCGGCACTAATGTATATCCTACCTAATTTTCTAGTATCATGCAATAATTCCGGCAAGGAATCTACATGTACGCAAATTCTTCTTTTTACTCATTTTTCAGACTAAAAATGCTTCCTGTAATTTTATGTTGAAGTGTTGTGTAATATTGGAGTGTTAAAATCTACCCAATTTAAAGTTTAAATGGACAGTTACTTATAAATTACAACATACAATTTAGTATTAAGACACAAATGTAATTATTTTATTTGTAAAAAGATTACAAAAACAACTTTCTAGACGACAATATATATCCCAAAGGAATTTTAATTAAAAACGATGGAAAAGATTAAAACAATGAATTTTCAGATAAAATCTATGAACATGTTTCTGTAAATTTTAAAAGAATAAATAAATGATTTTTAAATAAAAATTTACTTTATGGAACTTAAGGCAAAGGAGAAATACAATTTCAGAACCTCACTGAAGAAGTAGCAGACTCCCAGTAGGGTTCTAAAATTAATGTTGTATCTGTGAAATCGGTTTAGGAGTAAATTACTTGTCACATAACTTTCTTTCAGAGCAGTTTATAAAGACCCTTGAGAGTCTGTTTCGTTACTTGTTGAGTAGCGGACGTTTATTTTAAGAGTTTATATGCTTTAAGAGGCATATTCGTTCATACTGGAGGCTGACATTAATTTGTATATAAATCTCTAAAATACATTTTATTTCTTAAGTCACAAGGTGTACACTCTTTTTATACCTAATCACTAGTCAAAGTAATAAAACAAGATTCTTATAATAGATATGTGAGACTTCTTGCATTAAAAATTAGTAAAATATCTTGTCATTATTTATGAATATATTACGCAGTAGTTCTATAAAACAAAAAGAACTTTATTGACATAACTATTTTTCTAGAAAGGATTGTATTTTTAAACTGATTACAGTTCAAACACAGTTCATTGAAAAATATTTTAAATCAACGTTTTTCCTTAATGAACAGAAAATGATCTTAGTTTAAGATGTATGTATTAACCAATGGGTTTGATTTATAATGAGTCTTATAGTAAATATTAATAAGTTATAGTTTTCATGCTTATAGTAAACAGTAAAAATTTGTAGTTTGGCTGATTTACGTTTAAAACTGTTTCTAGATTTCAAAATGTTCGTATATTAATTATTTTTGGTACCCAAAATGTTATTATATAACTGTCTCTTTATTATGAAATAACACTATAACCACCTAGATTGTTCAGGCTTATAACTACAAACATGAAACTGGGATAGGGTTCATGAAATTTACATGCAGCTTTCATGTAATAAAATTGTCTTTTCTTAAAAGTTTGTGAAGGAATTGCATGTAAAAATACATTTTTTTAATTAGCACTTTCAAAATTACTTTGCAGGGTATAATACATAAATATTATTAAGTAATTACTGAATAACTTAATTTTTGAGACCAGTACCTATTAAATGACTACTGAGTTTATTATAAAAGTATATTTATTTAAAACTGAGCCCACACAGTATTAAATCCTCAATGAGATTTTTAATCTTAAATTCTACAAAATTATAAGTAGTATAAACGTTTACAAACAGTTTCAAAGTCCGAGTGGCTAGCCATCACTTTGTTTCGCTGTGGATTCTACTTCAGTGTGTAAACATCATTCCGTTGTGCTATGTGACCTTCCGTCATCGCGTTACCGTAGATTTGTGTATTCAATACGCCTTCACATGTTAACAATCTATTCGAAGCAGTTTGGACGTATTGTGTTGCATCACCTTCAATAGTTCCTGATTGCTGCGTATCACTAAGTTCACACGGTTTGCGGAAAACATTTATACAAGTATAATCATACCTTGTGACAAGCAAAGATCAACGTCAATAGTTCCTGATTGCTGCGTATCACTAAGTTCCCACGGTTTGCGGAAACATTTATACAAGTATAATCATACCTTGTGACAGGCAAAGATCAACGTCAATAGTTCCTGATTGCTGCGTATCACTAAGTTCCCACGGTTTGCGGAAACATTTATACAAGTATAATCATACCTTGTGACAAGCAAAGATCAACGTCAATAGTTCCTGATTGCTGCGTATCACTAAGTTCCCACGGTTTGCGGAAACATTTATACAAGTATAATCATACCTTGTGACAAGCAAAGATCAACGTCAATAGTTCCTGATTGCTGCGTATCACAAAGTTCACACGGTTTGCGGAAACAATTTATACAAGTATAATCATACCTTGTGACAAGCAAAGATCAACGTCAATAGTTCCTGATTGCTGCGTATCACAAAGTTCACACGGTTTGCGGAAACATTTATACAAGTATAATCATACCTTGTGACAAGCAAAGATCAACGTCAATAGTTCCTGATTGCTGCGTATCACTAAGTTCACACGGTTTGCGGAAACATTTATACAAGTATAATCATACCTTGTGACAAGCAAAGATCAACGTCAATAGTTCCTGATTGCTGCGTATCACAAAGTTCACACGGTTTGCGGAAACATTTATACAAGTATAATCATACCTTGTGACAAGCAAAGATCAACGTCAATAGTTCCTGATTGCTGCGTATCACAAAGTTCCTACGGTTTGCGAAAACATTTATACAAGTATCATCATACCTTGTGACAAGCAAAGATCAACGTCAATAGTTCCTGATTGCTGCGTATCACAAAGTTCACACGGTTTGCGAAAACATTTATACAAGTATCATCATACCTTGTGACAAGCAAAGATCAACGTCAATAGTTCCTGATTGCTGCGTATCACAAAGTTCACACGGTTTGCGGAAACATTTATACAAGTATAATCATACCTTGTGACAAGCAAAGATCAACGTCAATAGTTCCTGATTGCTGCGTTTCACTAAGTTCGCCTATGAAAAAATACATATAACACTTATTTACATATAACAACACTTAAGCTACATATTTCTTAATCAGTATCTTTCATAACTCTTACGTAAATGTAAATACTTGTCTTAATGTAAATTTATGTTACTTTAAAGAAACGTATATTATTTCTAGTTGTGTTATTGGATGGGGCTATTGATAGTAATTAATGAGGTGTATTTGGGAGTCTGGTTTTGTAGATACATTAATTTGCATAATAATTGTTAATTTAAAATAACTGTTTTTAATATATTTAACCATTAAAACATGAACATTTTTTTAATTGAACCCTAAATGTGTTTAATTACTTAATAAACGCAAAACCAAATAATACGTTTAAATGCTAATAATGCTAATTTTCTTGTTTATCAGATTTTATAGTTTTTCATAAAAAAAGTTCCATAAATCTGTAATGATAAATATAATTAATATAATTATAGAGTAATGATGTTCTAATTGTTACAGTAAATATATATTAATATAGTGTTTGAATTTATTATATAAAACTACTGTTTCCAGTGTGGTATATCTGGAGCTTTTCATATTTTTATCATGCATTTCTTTAGAATAACAATGATTGAACTCTAAATTTAATGGCATGCGTGAGGGCAGTAATAACATTTATGGATTTATTTATTCAAACTATTTTTTTCATGCACGTTGAAATTAGGACTATGAGAAATAAAACTATACAATATTACAAAAAATATTATTGAAACAAAAACGTTGTAATTTCAAAATACTTAATCAAACAGGACACGTATAAAAAGATAAGTTGGGTTTCTATAAAACTTCTTGATTTAAATCAACGGACCCTAATTGCATCCATATCGCAAATCTAATAAAACATATGAAAACAGGGATTAAATTAAATGCAATTTTTGCTTTAACCCTTTCAGGACAGTAAAGTTGACTGAATACTGAGAGAAATTAAATCGTGATTGAGCGCGCAATCAGTTGATATGGATATTGAAAAGGTTGTGATATTTTTAATCCAACACGATCATGGGAACTTAAAATGTAATGCTTTTAGTTGAATCTGTTTGAAATCAGTTAAACGAAATAATTTGAAAAGTTCCATAATTGTTTTAACATTTCTTTAGAACTGGAAAAAACTGAATTATTGTCGTTTGGTATTTCTTAGTTTCAACATAATTCACGTTTAGTCAGCCAGGTTGGATCCGATAAATAGAAATCTTACGTATATAGTCGTATACACTCTAGAGTATTAATGCGATAATCAATCGAGGAATCACCTTTTACACAAATTAAATACGATAATCTCTAATCTTTCGTTTATTGATAGAGATGTGATCCTCCCAAAGTTCATACAGTTTGTAATTGAACATACTTACAAATATAGTCAAATAACGTAGAATTTATAACACGATTGTAAGTAAAAAACCCCTCATGCAAGTTTGTAGCGAGCTATTAATTTTTTGAACACTTGAATATATTCATATAAAGTTCAGGACATAATTCATTGCAACCTTTAATGGCGTAATATGTCAATGTTTGTACTAATTTATTTCTTCTGTTAGTAACAACAACTCTCTTATGTTAGTTTGTCACTAGTTATTAAATTGTTAGAATAATTGTTTCATTTCACTTACAGTATAAGAAATACATTATTTAAAATCTTGCTGGTAGATTTGAACAAGATTATTTTCAAAATTTGTTATCGAATTCTTGTTTTCCATGAAACATTATAAATTTATAGATTTTTAAGAAAGATTATTGCCCAAGAAACTATAGGTAAACCGCTTACAAAAAAACCTTGTTTGATTTGAGTTCGCGCAGGGAGGAGTAAATACTCCTCCGCCGCCCCTCCAAGTATCCCCACCACTGCTCAGCGCGCACTCTATTTGATCAGCTGACTAATCCGGCTCAGTCGGTATCGTTCACTGCTGCGACCCGTTCAGTTGAACCGGTCAGTACTGAGTTACTAAGCCTTCCCGCTAGAGCGAGTTTTACTGGCCATCGTGTTGACCGAACAAAATGAACGACTGAACGGAATGATCAAGTGAACGTAAGGATCCGCTTGCAAAAGAGTGTTCGAATATAGGAAGAAACAACATATCTTACAGCGAATGTTATTATAACTAAATTATTCTTACAAATGATTAACAAAAATTTTTTTTTTTTTACTATGTACATTATTAAATATTTTAAATGTTAATACTTATGAACAATTGACTTGGTTGATTGATATGCCTTTGATTTATCATAAGGTTATTTCACTCACTACAAATGTTTCAATAAATTACTAAACATCAAACAGACACATTACTCGTTTGAAAATAATTTATTTTTATAAATAACAACACATTTTATACATATAAGCGATTAAGTTCCCACCACCAGTGTGTATGTTGTGTTGAGCTCATAATACACAGGCTGACTATAAGTTTTAAGGATTTATTAAAATAATATTACGCACAATACTACACAGAACGCCTCCTATCAGATCGACCCTGCACATCGCACCTATATCAATCACGTGATACCACATGATAACCTTTTAAATGCTAATTGGCAATCAATTTTTAACAGCACTAATGTAAATGTTTTTGCACTACAACTTCAGAATATTATTACAATTTCAATAGCCAGTCGAATAACTTTAAAACTAGGCCAAAAAAGCTAAAACCATGGATTACTTCAGATTTAGTCCAAGCTATATGAGAGAAAGAGATAAATTAATTAAATTGATGAAAAAGCAACCATTTAATTTGGAGTTTAAAACCCGCTATGTAAATTACAGGAACATGTTAAGCAGAAATTTAAAGCAACTAAAAGTATTATTTTTGTGTTAAATTCGGCCGAGCTAATGGGGATTTAAAAATGTTTTTTTTGGGGGGGGGGGGGTTGTAAATAAATTGAGTGGTAGAGAGGTTAACAAAGATTTTTCCAGCTAAATAAATATTTGCCAAATACAAAATTATTCAGTGACAAAATTAAGCTTGAAGTAGCCAACGAATTTAATGAACTCTTTACTAATGTGGGTCAGAACTTGGGGAACTCTAATGGCTCAAATATAACAATTTTTTTCTAAGACCGATCTTATTGGCATAATTTGACCTTCAACTTACGCACTTACGCAACTTACGCACAAGAGGTTATACGTTACGTATCCAGATTGAGAGGAAATTCCGCTCCTGGACACAATTCAATACCTGAAATTATATTTAAAAATTCACATCATAACGTGAATGTGTCAAAATACATCAATTAACACGTTGACTGCCACCAAGGAATATATTTTTGCTGTATCTGTAGGCCAAGGACTAATTTTAATGAACTTCCTCTGTGCGCCATGAGGACCACCGGTGGCTCTCAACAGGTGTACTGAACTACGCCGTGAGGACCACCGGTGGCTCTCAGGTTATACATTTTTTCAAACTTTTTTTCACAGTATCTGTAAACACATTCCAGCAATTATATTTATACTAACTGATAGCTTATTAAATGAAGATAAAAAAAGGTCCATATGGTTATTGGATACTGTTTTTACAACTCAAAATAAATAGGCTGAAAAAATTGGGGTTTGTTTATTGTGGTTTACACTATAGGAATAGACTAAGTAAAACCCAGTTGTACAAGAACTTGTTTTATAACATGAGTAAAAGTTAAAAATTATAAAACCTCTACAGCCTTGAAAAATTAGATTATAATTAAAATAATTGAATGTAAATAAGTACAATCATGTTTGTATTCAGAACTTTAGATTACACACTAATATTACATGAATGGGCTTTTATGGGTTGCATTGAAACAGTTCAAAACAAAATAAATACATTGCACATGACACATTTTGTGGTTTACTCTCTTTGCACTGTTTCTGGGCATGTTCACGACCATAAGACTTTGAGAGAGTTTTGTAGCAGTTGCCGCATCTCCGACGTACTGAGCGTTTAGGACCCTGGATTTCGATAAGCTTATGTTTGGGAGTTCTTGCAGCTTGAGGTTCATCTTTCCTCTCCCTCTTTGGTTTCAATAAGAGAATCTGCGATTTCCTGTCTGAACTGGGTGATTTTGCATTTTCTTCTTCATTCACAATGTTGTACAGAAGAAGTGAGTTCACCACTGCTGTGTTTAGAAGTAGTTCAAACAGTACTTTCTTATTACCATTTTACGCAGCGTCGCAGAGGTCTAGAATATGAAGCCATTTGATCAGACAAATCTATGAAAGATTTGGCCTTGTTGTAGTCAACCACACATCTTGGTTTTATTTTGATTCCTCGCCTTTGAGGAATCTCAATACATTCATCAGTAATGCTGTGTCGTTATCATCATTACTTCTCTCTTATCTTTCCATTTTATCACGACGACATTGCTATTGCTTTGTTTCCCCACAACATCACCCTTGTTTAGCTTTGCATTTGCAATGCATGCTGGGATTCCTCTTCTGTTTTTACGAAGTGTTCCAACTAAATGAGTGGAAACGCTCTTTCAAGGTATGGGCTAGAGCTATGCTGCTGTACCAATTGTCAACATACAGTGTTTCGACCAGCATCAAGTAACGGGGAAATCAACTGCATCACAATGGCCTGAGCAAGACCAACTCTCCTTCCTTCGGATTTTACCTGTGTACACCTTAAAATTCCAGGTGTAACCCTTTTCAGTGCATAGCTTAAAGATCTTAATGCCATAGCGGCTGGCCTTGTTAGGGATGTATTGTCTAAATCCCCACCCTGCCACGAAAGGGAATCAAACTCTCGTCAATACAGAGTTGCTGCTGAGGAGTCAGAGCAGATTTAAATTTTTCATTCAGGGAGTCAAGTATATTTTGTATTTTGTATAGTTTGTTTGTTTCATCTGCATTTGTATGTATCGCTGAAATGAAGCATTCTAAAGTAACAGTTCAAATCTGTTACTAGGCATTACTTTGCACATTTCATTTTTGTATATGTTTTTTGTGCTCCAATACAAATTTAAACTTGGCATTTAAAACTAAACCCCATCCATATTATGAGACCAAAAAATTGCTTAATTTCCTTTTCGTCTGTTGGAAGCCATGGATTTTGAGCCGAGACTTATCAGAAGGTACACCAGATTCAATTGTCTGCTGTGCATATAGGTTTGTTTGCAGTGCAATTTCTGTAAAAAAAGAGTTGTCAACAAAGACTTGGTTGTAGACTTCAAATGGGGAAGCACCCTCAATTTTGTCCCTTATTTCTTGTGAGATAAGAGGTAATGCATTGAACTCGAATGATGATAAGTTGTTTTGGTTAGTATTTCCCCAGGTCAAGGCTAAGTAATTTGGTTCAATGTTTTGGTTTACCTGTTGGATTCCCATTGTCAGGCTGTGGTTTGTGGGTTGGGCTGCTGCTGAATAAGTTGGTTGTGGACGAGCTGCCTTTGGTCCAAGGTATTCATATCGTTATCACTGTCTTCACTACTATCCTCTGAAGGAAAATATTCAGGGTCCATATCTGAATCATGACCTCCAAACAATTCACTTGATTCACTACCATTGTCGTCAAATTCACTATTATCCCTCCTCTTCAACACCCACTGGCTCTGTACCTGTACTCGCAGGTTCCTCTAATATTCTGTTTCACAAAAATCCCCTAAATCCTCGTCATCATGTCTCAATCGACCCGCACTCATTTTTTGTAACAGCACTAAAACTCAAGATTATGATCTAGACAAAACGAATAGAACACGAATTAGCTGGAAACTAGATATAGAGACTTGGCTGTGCCATGAGAGCCACCGGTGGTCCACACAATAAAACAAAACAACAGGGTGACGAGAATTGGCGGGAAATTACATAACCAAACTAAAAACAGCTGGTTAAGTTAAAAAAATCCACTCAGATGGAAGCAGAAAAAGATTTTGCCCAGGCCATGAGAGCCACAGTTGGTCCTCAGCTACAACTTTTAATACAATTGTTGGCCTAGGACCGAATCTTGTTGATTATAATACTCAGGAGGACCCGTATTTGATCACATGGGATGTATAACCAATGATAGTTCAGTTATGACGTTCCTGGCCCAAATGCCATTGGCCTCAGATGTAAAAACCAGTGAGAGCCACCGGTGGCTCTCATGGCGTCACGTATAGAACATAGTGAGAGCCACCGGTGGTCCTCATGGCACGTGTTTAAAAAAAATCAGCAAGTACATTTTTACCTTCAGACAATTACGAGAATTACTCACAGTTAAGGAAATTAAGTGGCCTATCGTTCAATCCCAACTTTCATTTGGTATTATAGTCTATAGTGCTGCTTTCAAAACTATACTTGAGCCATTAATTATTGAGCAGAAAACAATACTAAAAAAATGTTCTTTAAAAGAGTACAGCATATTCTTCAGAATTACTTTTCTTCGAGGCAAAACTAATGACTATAAGACATTTGTTTCTCAAGAAAATTCTTATTTACTTTTACACTAATTTTCATATTCTTTTTGCGTAGCCAACTTATAATCACAACACACGATACTCGCAACAAGTCGGCATTACAGTTTCTTTATTAAAAAAAAAAAAAAAAAAAAAAAAAAAAAAAAAAAAAAAAAAAAAAAAACATTCAGCGTAACAAATTTGTACTATATTTCTCATGTTTTGCGCCGTAACGTGTGTTTAAGTTACAACTTCGCTTATGTTTTTCAATTACCTAATCTTTACTGGTTTAAAAACGCGTGAGGGATTGGTTACTATCGTTAGATGGTGAAGAAGCATATAGACTTATTGTCCCTTGTTATCGCTGAACTTCTAACCCTTCTTCACTATTTATTGTTATGCGATCTGTCCTTTACTATAATTACCATAACTAATGCTTCATACGACAGTGCAGCAAAACTAGATTTATACCCGGTTACGTATCATTATCAATGTGACTCATCAACTACCTGCGTGGTCACTGTTGTCATTACCATCCAGCCGGATTAAAAATAAATTCTATAACCATTTAATAATCTCAAAAATTAGAAAACTACTATTTTTTTACTTATAATATCATTAATTGTTATAGTATTAGTTTTGAGATCCAATATTCACGACCAGAGCCTACGCACAGGCCCTAGGCCCATGTAGGCTCTTCCCAGTTATACTACTCTTCCTTTTTTTAAATAGTAATTGAATTAAATATGATTACTACAAGGTTTATATAAGAAATAATTAACTACGTACAAATACCGTATTGTTACACTCTGATACATGGTTTCAGACATTGTATGTATGTGCATACGTTTGTTGCAATACGTGTATATGTACGTTTTATTGTACTATTATTGGGAAAATAAACCATTTTCATTTCATTTCATATACCTGATTTGGAAAAAAGTATCAAATTTATTCAGTTGCCAGGCAAAATTAAACAAAACTTTTAAAGTGAACGGGTCTTTTGAAACACACTGATCCGGATCACTCGTTCATCTGACTGACTCGTTCGAATTGAATGACTCAATATCTCTAATGGCCACTGCCACTGCACGGCTAACCTCAAAACAAAATACAAGCTTCCTGGATACATCTATGGCTACATTAATCTGTTCAATTAATATTTTACGCTAAGACTGCGATATATTTATATGTCTACATACAAAAATATATAGTTATAGAACAGGTAAAGTAGCTGAAGTGTAAACAAAACTGTGAGAGCGAGACACGATCCACACAGCTGATAAACAGATACAAGAAGGTGCTTGTCCCACTCCCCACCCCAACTCCCCGCCGGAGGGGAGCCCCTCCTGCGCGGTACTGTTCAGAAATTTGCTTCTGCGCAGGTTTCTTTAATAGCGGTTGCCCTATAATAATAGACGCCGATCTCTATAGTATAAAATCAATACAATCGTACTCCTTTTTCACAGTAACGAATAATTTCCTAACAGTAACTGAAAAATATTGATAAAATCAAACCAGAGCGATTATCCGAAATTATAACTACGTTTGATCAAATTTGTTATACACTAAAGGTACACTACGTTATAAAAGATGGCTAAAATATATTTTAATTGCTCTATAGTCTATAACAGGTTCCACGTTGGGAAAAAAACACAAATAGTGCTGCAATTAAAGGGATACAGGTTTCTACTAAGTTAATAATATTTTAAATAATCAAAAATATATTGAAATAGCAATGAAAACTTGTAAATTGATATTAAGAAGTGTCTCCTTATGGTTTACAAGGCAAATTATTAAAGAAAAATTTCTAACGTGAAATGTTGATCAAAATAATACAGTAAACCACAATTCCAATAGTAAGCCACCAGAAGGAATATTCAGCAAAGTATAGCTATGCTGTATCGGACATATCTCGTTGCGTGCCAGTATCAGAGCAGAGATATAACATGTATCGATTAAGTGTTCTTTAGCAGCACCAAGTGTTTACACAAAGTATAGCTATGCTGTATCGGACATATCTCGTTGCGTGCCAGTATCAGAGCAGAGATATAACATGTATCGATTAAGTGTTCTTTAGCAGCACCAAGTGTTTATACAAAGTATAGCTATGCTGTATCGGACATGCTCGTTGCGTGCCAGTATCAGAGCAGAGGTATAACATGTATCGATTAAGTGTTCTTTAGCAGCACCAAGTGTTTACACAAAGTATAGCTATGCTGTATCGGACATATCTCGTTGCGTGCCAGTATCAGAGCAGAGGTATAACATGTATCGATTAAGTGTTCTTTAGCAGCACCAAGTGTTTACACAAAGTATAGCTATGCTGTATCGGACATATCTCGTTGCGTGCCAGTATCAGAGCAGAGGTATAACATGTATCGATTAAGTGTTCTTTAGCAGCACCAAGTGTTTACACAAAGTATAGCTATGCTGTATCGGACATGTCTCGTTGCGTGCCAGTATCAGAGCAGAGGTATAACATGTATCGATTAAGTGTTCTTTAGCAGCACCAAGTGTTTACACAAAGTATAGCTATGCTGTATCGGACATATCTCGTTGCGTGCCAGTATCAGAGCAGAGGTATAACATGTATCGATTAAGTGTTCTTTAGCAGCACCAAGTGTTTACACAAAGTATAGCTATGCTGTATCGGACATATCTCGTTGCGTGCCAGTATCAGAGCAGAGGTATAACATGTATCGATTAAGTGTTCTTTAGCAGCACCAAGTGTTTACACAAAGTATAGCTATGCTGTATCGGACATATCTCGTTGCGTGCCAGTATCAGAGCAGAGGTATAACATGTATCGATTAAGTGTTCTTTAGCAGCACCAAGTGTTTACACAAAGTATAGCTATGCTGTATCGGACATATCTCGTTGCGTGCCAGTATCAGAGCAGAGGTATAACATGTATCGATTAAGTGTTCTTTAGCAGCACCAAGTGTTTACACAAAGTATAGCTATGCTGTATCGGACATATCTCGTTGCGTGCCAGTATCAGAGCAGAGGTATAACATGTATCGATTAAGTGTTCTTTAGCAGCACCAAGTGTTTACACAAAACATTGCAAACTAAAATATCAATAGTGTTGAAATTTAGCATTATATTGGGTGTTCAATTAAATTAATTTAATATAATCCAATACAATTAAAAACCCCATTCATTAGAAAAAAACCGCAGTGTAAAAACGCATAATTACTAAACAATTATGAATGTATGGTTGAATAATTTGGCAATTTCTTTGGAAGAAACAGTTATGCTCTTTGACTTCAGAGTTCCAAATTATGAGAGATTCAGGTTTATAAAACAAAGGGGGGGGGTTTATATTTTAAAAAGTTTGTTGCCAATAAACTGTTACGTGATGACACTTGTTTCTTAGGCACTTTTTGTTTTATCACGAGCAAAAGTTA
Organism: Homalodisca vitripennis; assembly: GCF_021130785.1. Classification (NCBI taxonomy): domain Eukaryota; kingdom Metazoa; phylum Arthropoda; class Insecta; order Hemiptera; family Cicadellidae; genus Homalodisca; species Homalodisca vitripennis. The sequence continues at coordinate 167,311,726 of NC_060212.1, read as the reverse complement.
CAAAATGTTCACTTAAATATTTCTCTCAGCCAACCAATCAAAGCGCGTTCATGGCGTCGATCTAACTCTCCTGAGAATCTCTTAGTTTACAGATTACCAGTATTAACAATAAATTCGGTACAAAAATCTTTTCATTACGTACGGATAGATTGTCAGCATTTTTGTGACCATCGCTTCTTCAGTTTAAAAACTGTTTGTTTTTGGCTGTTGTATGTTCAATAAAGATATTTCCCTTGACCTGGGGATGGATATCCAAATTGATGCCCTCGCCAAGTGAGACCGTAAGCTTCAGCGTAAATAGTTTAAGTTCATTGTCCAATAAAGATCTTTCCAGTACAAGAGGATGGATACCAGCACTGGTGCCAAGTAACGTGAGATGTAGATTTCCATTACTGATACCCTCACTAAGTGTGTCAGTAAGCCCCAACGTAGACAGTTTACGTGTACAGTAAAAGATACATCTTCCCCTACCGAAGGTATAAATATCCACGACTGATGGCATAGACAGACATAGACAGTTTACGTTTACAGTATAATCAAAATATTTTCATAACGTACGGATAGATTGTCAAGCACTAATGCTTCTTCAGTTTTAAAACTGTTTTTGGCTGTTCACATTTGGCATTGCCTTTCATTCTCGACATAGGCTATATTCAGATTGATTATGTAAGACAGAAGTAATCCATACTGAGTGTCGCGACTAGACTCTGAAGTTATCAGATTGCAGATCTCGAAACATAGTGTAAATAACTGAAAGAGAGTAAGTATATAAAGCATAATTATGATTAAAGTATTCACTGCTTGTTCCATAAAACATTACATTTTTCTGATGTGATTATATTCCATGGAGTTAATAATATGTTAAAATAATATAGTTATATTAAATTTAATAACATTTTTAAGAAGGCTGCCAAAAATGTGTTTATAAATAATACCTCAATCACTATGTAAAAACTAAATCCCATGCATTTAAGTAGTTAACTATAAGAAAACATTAAATCTACAATAGGTAAACTACACATACAGTATATCTTGTCATAAAAAACACACCTATTTGTAGAATCTAAACCCAAGTAAGACAGAGATTCAAAATTGCTTACACCAAGATTCTTTAAATAAAGGAGTAATTAGCAAACTAAAAATTCAATAATATTTCATTAAGTTTGTGAATATTTCAAAACATATCCATCAAAACGTTCTCTCACCTATTCAGGACCTTAAAATGACAATTCAGATCGTCGGCTTAGTGCTCTACTCTTTGTCGGAACCTTCGTCGGTAATTTCAGTGCATGTCATGTTCTGCTTGATGTGGGCGCTGTTTCCGGCACAAGTTACTCTTTTATTTACTTCGTTAACACATTAGCTTCCTTGTCGCTTGTTTTAGTCGGTTTGTTATTGTGTCTGATAGCGTTGTGTTCGCTTATGTTGTATACTTTCGTGTCGTTTATATACATTTGGGCTGATTAATCAATGGCAATGTTAAAGTCGGTTTGTTATTGTGTCTGATAGTGTTGTGTTCGTTTATGTTGTATACTTTCGTGTCGTTTATATACATTTGGGCTGATTAATCAATGGCATCATTGTAGTACTATCTAACATTTCTTGTCTGAGCTTGGGGTACCTTCCTGTCAAAATATATCACGTTATATCCTTCCCTAAAAAGTCCCTCCCAGTTTAAAACCATCTAAACTTATTTATTTATCTGAGCTACGTAAATTTTTTATTTAGTTGAAATACGTAAATGGGCCCATTTTAAAGTCAAAGCACGCATTTAAAATCATTTATGTCTATTGTACCACTGGACGCTACACACCACACTGCTGACTCCCACACCCTCTTAGACATTATAGCAGTTAGAGATCTTAATGATATTGTTCACAAAGGGCAACTTCCAATCCCTGCAGTTTCAAAACACGATCTTATTTTCTGTGTGCTTTCCTATAAAACGCCTAAGCCTTTTGAAAGATTCTTGAAATATAGGGATTTTAGGCGTTTGAATGAGGATGTCTTCCTAGAAGATGTACTTCAAGCACCATGGCACTCTGTAGAAACTCAGTCGACCGTTAATGAAATGGTTGCCACATTAAACTCATTGATTCTGTCACTCTTCAACAAGCATGCTCCAATTGTTAAAAAACGAGTGAATAAAAGGCGCCCAGTGCCTTGGCTCACTCAAGAAATTTTAAATTTAATGGCTCAACGAGACGCAGTCTACCGGAAAGCCAGGAGGACTGGTGATGCGGTGGCCATGGATCAGTATCGCCGACTCCGAAACAGGGTTAAGCAGAGCCTTCGAAATTCTAGATTGAGATACATCAACACGTTATTTGCTAATAAGAAACAGACTTTAACGATCATGTGGCGTAATGTGAAAAAGTTGGGCTTTGCCAAGCAGCCCTCTTCAGTCCCAGTCCAAGTTCCCTTGAATGATTTAAATGATTACTTTCTCTTAATTTCTCAACCAAATAATAATGTTGCTCTGCAAAATTACATCAACCAACTACAAAGTCTGCCCCCCACGGAGCATGCATATCCTCTATTCCAATTTAAGCCAGTGATGCAGTTGGATGTCCTGCATGTAATCAACAGAATCAGTACCAATGCAACTGGTGCTGATGACATATCAATTCGACTGGTGAAACGTGTCTTGTTCGCTATACTTCCATCTCTTACTTTAATTTTTAATGAATCTTTGCGAACTGGTATTTTTCCTGATATATGGAAGATTGCCCAAATCCGTCCACTAAACAAGATCCCATCACCTGCTTTTCCGCAAGACTACAGGCCTATCAGCATCTTGCATGCTTTATCTAAAGGTCTTGAACGAATAGTGCATTGCCAAACTACTCAATTTCTACAATCGCAAAATATTCTTAACATTTATCAGTCTGGATTTCGACAGTATCACAGTACTGAAACTGCGTTATTGAGAATTACAGATGACATCCGGTTTGCCATAGATCAAAGGCATTGCACTGTATTAGTACAGTTTGACTATTCTAAAGCTTTCGATACTGTTAATCACACTTTATTAGTAGAAAAATTGAGACATATAGGATTTTCCACCGAGGTTCTTACATGGATGGGATCTTATCTAGGTGGAAGACAGCAGTGTGTTATGATTGATGACATTAGATCTGACTGGAAGCCTGTTTCGTGTGGTGTTCCACAAGGATCCATTCTTGGCCCTTTACTTTTTTCACTATATGTTAACGATATAAGCAAGGTACTGACACATACGAAGTTTCACTCTTATGCTGATAACTTACAGATATATGCTCACAGCAGTGTTAGTAACATTAACCAAACTATTGAAAACATTAACTTGGACATTCAACAGATTGTACTTTGGACTGAAAAGCACGGACTGAAACTCAACTCGGACAAAACTAAACCCATAATAATTGGGCATTTTAGACTTTTGAATACAGTTGACTTTAACAATGTACGTGAAATATTGGTAAACGGAGAGGCTGTGGCATACTGTAGTAGTGTCAGAAGTTTGGGATTGACAATTACGAAAACGCTGGACTGGACTGACTACGTTGTAGGTACCTGTAAAAAGGTATTTGCAGCAGTTCATACGCTGAAAAGAATGCAACGATTTCTACCACACCACATAAAGCTTTTACTGATTAAATCACTTGTATTTCCCCACTTCCTCTACTGTTGTGCCGTGGTTAATGACATGACTGTGGTTTTGAATAATATATTGCAGAAAATCCAAAATTATTGTTTACGATTTTTGTTTAATATAAAGCGAGATGAGCATATCTCAACTTATTGTGTACTAATATCAACGTTAAAATTGCAAGATCTAAGAGCTTTCCGAATCCTAATTTTACTTTTTTCTATCCTTAAAACCGGGTTTCCAAAATACTTTACAAACGATTTTGAGTTCATTGCTATTGGAGAAGGCGTAAGGAACACCCGCACTGGCTCGTCGACGTTGCGAATCCCCCACCACAGAACGACTGTCTTTAATAAATCATTTGTAGTGTCTGCTTGCCGTTTGTGGAATTCTCTTCCAGATCCTTTAAAATCTTTGGAGAGCCGGGATCGGTTTGCTTCGGCTGTTAAGTTGTATTTTTTGCAGCGGATGTCCGCGGCCGTGGTGCCCGAGGATCGCTAGTCATGGTTTGTTGCAGACAGAATGAATGAATGTGTGAGTGTAAGTAAATAATTTTTATAAAAATAGAATGTTTTAATTGTAATGTTGTATATTTTGACTAAGTTTTTGTTTAAAATGTATCATTAATATTATTTTATAATCAAATATTAGTTTTATACACAGTATAAATTTAAGAGTGCAATCTTGTTTTTTTTGTTAAGTGATTTGTTGTTAGTTTTAGAATTCATAGCAAATATTCATTTTATTTTTTAAACGCTGTTGATTTAATTTTTATTTTGAAGATTACAAATGGCTTGTACTTACATATACTAATAATCAGGTTAAGTGTAAGAAAGGACTATGTAGTCCTAACTTCGCCTGAAAAAATAAAGAGAATTTTTCATTTTCATTCATTTTATTTATAATACAAAAATCCAGTTATATTCTATAAAAATGCCAATACAAGGCCAAGAACGTTTAAACAATGGTAAATATATAATCTGTTGACATAAAATTATAAACCTGACCAACGTAAAATAAAATAACAACTGTCTGCAATTTTTCAGAATGTAATTCTTTAATGAATACGACGTTAGGAAACCTGAAGGAACAATTGACGCGTATAAATTAAAATATAATGTTATTAATATCCTCTCTCAGTTTTAACTCACTGGTTTCCTTCGATTAAACAAAATACAATATTAATTAGTATTTAAAAAGTGATAAAAATTAAGTCAGCTTTTAATTTATTCTAAAATAACTGCTATTTTATAGACGACCTCATGAATTTTTAATATAAACAGTTTTACACATGTGTTTAAACCATACAAAGGTTTTAATTTGCAACAAAAACAAACATGATTTATTCTATAAAGCTCATAGCTTAGGCGTATAAGATCAATAAATGTAAGTTACTACAGTGGATTTTATTATTAGGACCAATATGTTATGATACAGAGAATGATGAAAGATTTTTAATTAATATAACTATCCAATTCACATTATTTTAATATAATTTAAGAGGGAATGTTAAATCCCCCTCTGTATGATGTTGTATCATCCGTTTCTTAATTGGCTTCCTTTTAAAAGTTTTAAGCTGTAATATAACTCAGTCCTTATTATATATGTAATTATTTTATAACTTATACGTGATTTTAAAAGTTAATATATATAGTTTATAGATTTTATAAACTGATTCCTTAATTATTTCATATTAGTAATTACTTTTAATTTAATTACACTTTTATTCAATTATCTGAATATAACAATATTTAAATGAAATAATGTCACTAAAAATATACTGCAGCTGAGTGTTTAACATATTTTAATGGTCTTATTTAAACGAATATTCATAATAAACACAATAAATCAGCAAAGCAGGAGTAAAAAGCATCTAAATCAAAAGGTTATTAAATTTTTACTATAGTTTATTATATTGAGACAAATATTGTTTACTTACTAATCAGTTGAAAGACGTATTAATCTTTATCTGCATTACAAAAATGAACAATTTATAAATATTTATGAAATGATGAGTAGAGATGTATTAAGAAACGTTTTGTATAAATAAAACGGGTAATTAAAATAAGTTTTTCGTAACTATTATCTAGACATTTATACCTCATGGAGACAACCTACAATATTGGGTGTATCATTGAGGTGCAAAGGCAGTAAATAATTGAAGTTATGATTAATATAACGAACTCCCTTGATTGTAGCTGATTGTACAAAGGGTCAAGTTGGTACAATCAGTGAAGGATGCGTCCGAACGTGATACTTGGTATTTCTGTCCAAATAATCAGTATAATAAAATTGTCTTCTCAATTACACAAGTGAATTTTATGTTTTTCGTATTTCTATATACAGTAAAAACTTTTAGCTTTAATGCTGCAACGATGTACTTGCCTTTTAAATCCTCTCTTGTTTGGTAACATATAAGTAAGTCATTTGTTTTGCATTTTTCATTAGTGCAATGATATGAAGCGTTTATAAAGGTTAAGCAAGTAAGCTGCTAGGACTGACAAAATAGAGGTAAATGGAGTTAAAAGTCATGCGTGATGTCTGATTCTTACACGGATTAAAAGAAAACTATGAATTCAATGATTACTTAAGTTTTTATTGGTGTAATTTTTGATTGGAAACAAATTACCTGAAGTTCTTCAGATCAACTAGTTTGTGCAATCTGTGACAGACATCGTGCGATCCGTCTAGTAGATGTTCACCAATAACTACTCGCGAGTTTAAAGCAGTACATTGACGTCACATGCATATCTTTTTAAATTGTATCGTAAACACCCCTGAGATAAGTGAAGGTCACTGAATAGTCTTAAACTCTCCCTTATCTCTTTAAAACAATCGAACTTTAAATTTCTAAAGAGCAGTGCATTGACGTAATATGCATATCTTTTTAAATTGTATCGTAAACACCCCTGAGATAAGTGAAGGTCACTGAATAGTCTTAAACTCTCCCTTATCTCTTTAACAGTTGAACTTTAAATTTCTAAAGAGCAGTGTGTTGGGGTCATGTAGTGCGGAGTAAACAGTTTTTATAAGGATCAATGATGTTCTGTGCAGCATATCATGATATTTAATTGAGTAGCCCTGAAAGGACAACTCAACATTGGCATTGGAAATGTAATTCACTCGAACCAGAAGTAATCAAACAGGTACAACACCTTCAAAATTGCATAGCATATACTGCAACTGACTACATTTATTTTAAACATGTTTATAGTGTATTCTTCATAAAATTTAAAATTTGTTTATTTGGACTTTAATGTCTCATCGGCGTTATTACATTATAATTATAATCAAGATAAATTACCGTAATACTGATCCGCGTAAATTTAACTTTTAGTAGAAAGCTTATGGCTGTTTCGTATTCCATAGTGTAAGGTTTTGTAGTTTGGTTTAGTTTAAGATTAAGGTTGTGACATATTTTGAGCAAGGGTTGCTGTGAGAGGATTTAATAATAGGTTAGATTGGCAGTACAAATACCCTCAAATGAACCAACACATTTATTTGTGACAACATTTCATTAAATTGATTAATTGATTGCGTCAATCGACATATTAAGCACAAACCTTAATACTTTAATACTTTGAAAACATGTTTGATATTAAATTATTCATACAATTTATTTTAAATTTAATTCATTATAATATTTACTAGTAATTTTGTAGTGTTGCAATGATAATGAGTTCATGGACTAACATGAGAAACTTTCTTTAAAATAGCTAAACATTTACATGAATTTACATTTTCGAAATTGTGAACATTTAAATAGATATGGAATTGAAAATGATTAATGAACCCTAAAATATATTAAGTTCTTAAAATTACTTACATTTTATTTCACATCACACTTATTACGCCTAGAGATATTTTTCCGCACACGAACACAAACACTCCCGAACTTCACTTTTCGAATTCCCGGCCTCCACTTCCACCTCTCCTCCTTGTTCTTCAGTTTTGATGTTCTTCTCCCGCCAGCTCATTGACCACGCCTCTGCCAAATCTCTCCATCATAATTGGTGAGTAACAATTTTCCATATCAGCATGGCTGTCCCTTACATTGTCGCACGGTTTTTACAAATAAGCATTTCCTGTTTGTTCACCATCGGCGTCTGGGCGGATGTGCGTATCTACTTACATCCGGAGGATGTTTGTCTCGAATTGCAATACGAGACTTCCTTTCCAGCAACTATCTGTACATCTATTCTATGAACTTTATTTTACTAATAATACATATGTCTTACAATAGCCTGGTAAAAAACATTAAGTAAAGGTTGAAAAACATACATTCATTGCTGGCTGGAGTTCAGCGTACATGCAATACTTATCTACGCGTTGATTTATCAATATACCATAAACTGTAAGCCTAGGCCATGGCGTACCCTCTCTCCCACTCCCATACCGTGACCACGACTGTACAGGATATCCGGCGAGATAGTGACCGCACTGATATACGGATTATCTGATTTATTGTTCTAGGTGTCACACGATCATAGAAATATGTTATGACTAAATAAAATTTCCACCTTGTAATCATACAAGGTTTTTGACTACATTAAAACACATATAATTTATCTGAATTTGGTTTTACTTTTATCGTATACTTTGTTAATATTTTATAATGAGAAAATTTAATTTTGTTGTAATCAGAGTTCCAATATATTTTCAAGTTTCCATAATTTGTATTTATTATGTATTTTGAGTTGTGTTTTTTACTACGGCTTTGTAAGCTAGAAAAGATTTAATCAATTTATTTTTAACACTCTTTTAAATATTGTCAGGACGAAACCAGTAGTGAACTGAAATAGGAACTAATAATAATTCAATTTAGAACCCGTTAAGCGTAAAAAACTACTATTAAATGTTGTAGTAAGTTAATAAATTAGTAGTTTGTAGATTTATTTAAACTGGTATTTCATCATATATTTTTATCTTTATGTAACGTCGTTCGAAGTTTTTTAGTGCGTTAAAGTCAATATAGCAACAGAGTATGAATTGATTTTTTAAATTTTGGCAGCTTTAAATTGGAGCTTAAGTAACCTAATCTGAAAAATTCCATAACCTAGGAAAATCTGCAGGAACAGAGATAGAACCGACGATGCGATATTTACGCCAATAATAATATATAAGTAAAGTGATTGAACCAAAAAGCAAAATGAAATGAAAACAAAACACATAATTGTAAAATATTACTAGATTAGAGATGCCTTTCGCTATTTTCTTTATCATAAATAATGATGTATGTTATTGTTAATATTTCAATTTTAATCTCTCCTATCAGACTTTTCATTAACGTCAAGTTTTGTCAGTTCAGATAAGATATTTATATAAGGGTTTGTTTATGTTTTGGTAAATCTGTCGTTCTATTTTGAAATCATGTGAAAAATATAAACATGCGTAATGCGAAATGAACGTGTTTTCCCATATGCCAAATGTACAAATATAGCACTCCAAAAGAAGTAGTCAATTCAATAAAAGTTGTAACCGAGCCTTGAAAAGAAATCATCTGAACGTTGCAGTAACAAATACTTTTTTGCCAAAAAACAAATAACTTGTAAGTATCTTTACAGACACCTATGAAAAACCTCACCTCTACATGTCTCAACACGTTATGATAAGTATGATTCATTATCATTCTATTGTGTGATAGAAATAACCACGTTATAATTTTATTACATCAGTTTAAAAACATATATAATCAAAGTTACTGTGGTGGTCACGTTTTTAAAACCATAATTTTGATTAATTCTTATAATTACAGGTGCAATAAAAACAGTACAAATGACACGATGGCGAAGAAGATTCTCTAGATGCGGCGGTATAGTTAGTGGATGTTGAGCCAGTAGTCTATACACAGTGCATTGTTCACATTCATTGCCATTCAAGCCATTGTTGGCTGAATAGTTCTATTAACTGATCCCAGCCGTACGATGGATTCAGATTCAATGTAGGACCGGAATTGATGCATTACTGATTCGTAGTCCTAGTTTATGGTGCAGTTTGTTCCTCAATAGAGTTTTAAAAATTATTGGACAGAACATCATAGTTTAGTAAATCTTCTGGTAACAAGAATATTAGAAATTGGGAGCTTTTAAATTCAACGATTTCCCTTCTTATAGAAGCCATGGAACTTAAAGAAACTAGCATCTAGGTACTTCCGCTCTCTAAGAATTTCTGATGTCTTAAATCTTCTATAAATTCCTAATCTTTAATAAACTCAGTTAAGTTTGAGATTCCCGCATGGAAACTTTGGTTTTAAAAGACCACTCAAATATCCCTGCCAGGAAATCCCGGATACTGGTGTTGCTCTCTCTCCGAAAGTTTTAGCTCACTGAAAATAGAACTGAGCCTTTAGAAGATTAAGACCAACCTTTCGTTAAAGGCAGTAACAGAACTTCGCATATGAAAGTTTACAGTTTTTAAAACTTGTGAAATCATATATATATTTCTGGCTTTAGAAGTTATCGGATCATGGTGGATTAATCCTGTGGGAAAGAGAGACCTAAGAGTATTCGACCATTAGGAGCTCATGGCCACTGGGCGATCCTCGGCTATGGAAGTTAATGTCATATATTTTACTGCTTTTAGAAGTTCCAAAACTCTAGGAAATTGCAAATACTAGGAGTATGCTCTCATATTTCTGAGGCTATACTTATTTTAACTCAATGGGATCTACGGCCTACTGGGAGTCTTCAACTTTATGAAAATTTTGACCTTTACTTTTGGTCTCTCAATCTCCCTTTCTCTAAAATGGTTTTAGCTTGTAGCAGATCTCAAAGTTTAGAGCTTCGCGAATCCCAAGAGCTAACGTTATTTGGTACACTAAGACATCTGAAACCTCCTAATTTTCTATATAGACACAAACCTAGCTGAAAGACTAAGGTTTAGTTCATGGGGGACTAAGGTCATGTTTGGTTTCATGGAATATTCATCCAAATTTAGTTTAATATCCTTGACTATGATTGTAAAACTGGTGGTGATTGTTATATAGATCGGGGTTGGACTTGGGCTCTATCTACTAGGTTTTAAGCCGTTTCTAGGCTTTCCTTGGTTAGCATAAATTTCATAGGAAATGTCATGCCGATTTAAATTAGTTTCATGGCCATCCTTTTGATAACATTTACTCTAGAATACATTTTTTTTAATAAGTCACGTAAGTGTTTTGCAGATAGATGCGATATTTTGTCTTTTGACAGTATTTTTAAAAGATATTGAATTTTATGTTATACAATAAAATATTTTATTTGTACGTGTATAGCACACATAGCGTAGTATTAGTATACATATTCATTAGTAAAAGTAAGATTTATATCAGAAACCCCAGAACCAGATCGAAATAAAAATATGTAAAAGTATACACACTTAATTATGTGTATAAAACTCAGTTGCTCCACCGTATTTAGAGATCTTGTCCTCAACATCGTTGTGCACTGAATTGAGTGCTTGATGAAACAATGAGAAAACCTCCTTACCTAGATTAAACTATATTTTGCAGTATATGTCTCTCTGATGTCAGAAGGATATAAGTAGTTAATTTTGAGCTTCTTTGTCGCCGACTTTATTATCTCTACAGACGAACGTGACTCCACATTCCAGGTGTCAAGTTTGCGACACTGTCAGATTCCAGACGTTGTATTAAGAGTAATGTGAACTGGAGCTAAAATCAATATTCACATTAACTATATAGTGTGTGTAGTTATTTTTGCTAAATGTTTTTGTGGGGCCAGGCACCGGTATACATTGATTCCTATTTCTAAATTTCATATTTTTATAATGTATTATTTTGTATCAATAATATTTATATATTTATTTTAGTTTGAAAAAATCCTACATACAACTTACTTTTTTCATATTAAGCCATAACAGAGAAACCTCACGCCATTGCTGATGGAGTGTTGTTATATTTAGCGTAGTCCTTCTAACTTGTACTTTATATAAGTGTAGTGAGTAGAGTAACCCGGAGGATAGCCCAGCGCTCTGATTGGTCGAGAGCAGGTCACGTGATCCAAGATGGCGGCTAAGCCCCGCCCCCTCCCCACGGGAAAAATCCCTCAAATGCGGGAAAAATACCTCACGCGCGGGAAAAAATCCCTAACCTCAAAAAAATGGCGGGAACCAAAAAAAAGTGGCGGGAACTTTGAAGAATCAAATACTTACATAGAAAAAACTTGTTTATTTTGTACTATAAGAGTATACTGCACTACAAGAGTCAGCCGTCAGCTGTACCCGTAGCCACCTGAAACAAAATACAGTAATCAGTAAAGCAGTCGCGTCCGGCTCGAGCCCACCACATCCACGAAGGTCAACAGCACTCCCGTCTGGGAATGCCGCCTGTCTGGGAATGCCGCCTGTTTGGGAATGCCGCCCACCCAGGGTCACCGCGTCCGGGAAGCGCAGTCGCTAATCAAATTCGCAACCAACGCCTCATCCTGCTCCGGTTCCGCTTGGCAAGATTACCCGTCCGCCCAGGGTCAACGAGGCCATTGCCATATCCTGGATCCTTGTGACCGGGGCTTTATAAGAGACCGAAATTATTCCCTTCCAGTCAGTTGCGGTAGAGGCACGCTAGATTGCAGCACACCACAGCAACACATCCAAGTAATAGTCGATAGTCTCGAAATCTAACCGACTAACCCACTAACTAGGTAGTACTAAGCATTCCTAACACTATACTATACTATACTTATACAGTTACTACAGTTATACAGTTACTATACTTATACAGTTATATACAGAGATGGAGCCCGTACATGTAGTGTGTACCGACGAGACCTATGTTACAAGGTTTCGAGTCCGTGGTACTAAAGTGACTTTTAAATTTAATTCTGTCCCTGAAGGGGTTACGGAACTCGACTGGGTAAGACGGGGGTTCGCCGAAATCATGGACCGAATGAAGGCCGATGCCGAAGACACAGACCAACTCGGTTTCACTCTAAGGTCCCTAAATTTAAAATTCAAAGAGCCGGGTTACGTAGCATTCCGACCCGCCAGTGAGCTGGACAGTGACGTGTTGTGGACCATATTCGGAGGGATCGTCCAGAGCAATGCCGAAGCCCTCACCTCCAGCGATACATTCCAAGTAGAATGCACTAGAGTAAATATTCCGGTAGGAACGGGTAGAGTGAGACCTGGCTTGTACAATACTTTTTACGAAGAGTGTAAGTCCCGTAAGGGTATCGTAGTTATTAATAATAGCGACAACCTATGTTTACCGCGGGCGTTGGTTGTGGCCGAAGCCTACGCCAAAAAAGATCCTCAAATTAAAGCAATAAGGCAGGATAGGGGTAAGCGACAAACTTGTAGAGCCCAAAAACTGATGACCAAAGCCGGTGTCCAAATTCCAGAACTGGGAGCGGGGATCCCCGAACTTTCAAAATTCCAAGACCACCTGAAAAATTACAACATTACAGTCTACAGTTATGGAAACAAAGGCCGGGTTGTGTACTTTAATGGTAACAACTCTGATGCTCAGTACAAAATCAACCTGCTTTATCACGATGGACACTACAACGTGATTACATCTCTCACTGCAGCTTTTGTATGCACCTACTTCTGCGAGCCTTGCTATACCCCTTATGACCACAAGGGTGAACACAGGTGTTCCAATATCTGCCCTGCGTGTCAGACTGTATCTCCACCATGTAAAGAGGAGCATGGAGGAATAGTTTGTCCAAATTGTAACATCAAATTCAAAAACCAAATTTGCTTCGCAGCCCACAAGGGTGAGCGTTGCAAGTCAGTAAAGAAATGTAAAGACTGCCAAAAACTCGTATATTTCAAAAATCGTAAGTCAAAACACGTGTGCGGTGAAGAGTTTTGCAAAACTTGTAACGATTATATGCTACCAAACCATCAATGTTACATGCGGGTTGACACAAACAAACCCAAAACTAAAGACTTCCTGTTCATTTTCTTCGACCTTGAGACCCGCCAAGATGAAATTTTAACCGAAAATTCAAAAATTCATAAAGTCAATCTCTGTGTATCGCAGCAATTTTGTTGGAAATGCATTGATAAGGGAAATTGCCAAAATTGCAACAACCGCACCAGGGTCTTTAGACAAGACCCGACCAATCATTTTATGGAGTACGTAATGGATGAGAGAAAAAAATTCAAAAACGTATGTGTAATGGCCCATAGTGGCCAAGGTTTCGATTTCCAGTTTTTGCTAAAGTACGTTCTCGAACAAACCAAATTCACTCCAGAGCTAATTATGCGTGGAACTAAAGTCATACTTATGGAGTTGGACAATGTGCGATTTATCGATTCGCTAAACTATTTCCCTATGGCCCTCTCTGCACTACCCAAAGCCTTTGACCTCCCCCCGGAGAAGAAGAAGGGCTACTTCCCTCACCTCTTCAACACATTGGCAAACCAAAATTATGTAGGCCCCATACCATCCAAGGAGTACTACAGCCCTGAAACCATGTTCGAAAAAACCCACAGAGACTTTGAAAATTGGTATAACGAACAAGTCGCTAACAATGTAGTTTTTCATTTTCAAAAAGAGTTGGTCGAGTACTGTATTTCAGATGTAGACATACTGGCGCAGGCGTGCATTAGATTCAGAGACATTTTCTTGAAAGAGTGCAATGTTGACCCTTTCATGGAAGCCGTTACCATTGCAAGCGCATGCAATCTGGCTTTCAGACGCAACTTCCTAAAACCAAACACCATCGGTCTGATCCCTAAGAACGGATACCGCATGGTCGACTACCAATCGTATATCGCTCTGCAGTGGCTGTCTTGGGAGGAAGAAAAGCGCGGTGTTCAAATTCAGCACGCGGGGCGGGGGAGAGAAATCAAAATTGAGGGGCTAAAAGTAGACGGTTTTGACGGAGAACGAATCTATGAATTTCAGGGCTGTTACTTCCACGGGTGTCCTAAATGCTTTCCTTTTAAAAGGGAAGAGCCCCTTACAGATGACCCTTTCCGATACTCTGCATTTAAGGTTCGATAGAACCAAATCTAAAATTTCTCGACTTGAGAATGCAGGGTATGAAGTAGTTGAAATGTGGGAGTGTCAGTTTCAAAAACTAAAGAAAGAACAACAATTGGATTATCTAAATTTTCTCCCCATTCTAAACACACTCCCACTCAACCCCAGAGATGCCTTCTTCGTGGGAAGGACAGGAAATGCAAAATCATATCACAAGTGCGAGGACGGGGAAACTATCCAGTACGTGGACGTATGCTCACTCTACCCGTATGTCTGTAAACGTGGAATGTATCCTCGGGGGCACCCAAAAATCTGTGTAGGGGACAAGGAGTGTAGAGAAAGAGGCTTGAAAGCCGAAGGCCTCCTCAAGTGTAAAGTCCTGCCTCCTCTAAATTTGTACCACCCCGTCCTTCCAGCACGCATGAACAATAAATTAATGTTTGTTTTATGCCGTACATGTGGTCTAGAAATGTCAAACACAGAGTGTAATCACAACATCGAGGAAAGAGCATTGACAGGGACATGGACAATGCAGGAAATACGCAAGGCTGTGGAAAAGGGATACGAAATTGTAGAAATGTACGAGCTCTGGGAGTACGAGGTGGCAAGATACGAGACAGGGGGTCTATTCACAGACTTCATAAACAAATTTTTAAAAATCAAACAAGAGGCATCAGGTTACCCCTCCTGGTGCCTAACTGAAGAAGACAAGGCCAAGTACATTCATAGTTACCACGAACACGAAGGTATTCACCTGGACCCGACCAAAATTGAGAAGAACGGGGGTCTCCGCTCCCTAGCTAAATTAATGTTAAATTCTTTCTGGGGTAAATTCGGCCAAAGAGAGAACCAAACAAAGACATCAATTGTTAGAGAACCATGCGACCTGTACAAATTACTTACAAGTCCGGGGGTCCAAGTAAACACGTTACAAGAAATAAATGAAAATGTACTCCTTGTTAATTGGCAACATATTGACGAAGTCGGGGAATCCATGAGAACAGTTAACGTCGTACTAGCTGCCTACACCACCTCCCAAGCAAGACTCAAGCTGTACGAACATCTGGAAGCTCTGGAGAACCAGGTCCTCTATTACGACACAGACAGTGTCCTCTACGTACAAAGGGAAGGTATGTACAAGGTCCCCACAGGGGATTACTTGGGCGAGATGACCGATGAACTGGTTGACTACGGCCCCGGCTCTCACATCGTTGAATTTGTTTCAGGCGGCCCCAAGACTTACGCCTATCTTGTCTGGTCAACAAATAAAAACGCACTAGTTGAAGTTTGTAAAATAAAAGGCCTTACTCTAAATTTAAAAACTAGCCAAACATTAAACTTTTCCAAATTAAAAGAAATGGTGCTGAGTGAGACCAATGTAAGCTTGGAGATAGTTGAAAACAGAATAAGACGTACTAAAGAAAAGAACATTGTTACCGTGGAGGAGCACAAATTATTTAAAATTACAGGACCCAAAAGGAAACTCGAAGGACCCTATGACACTTTACCTTTTGGCTTTAAAAAGCATAAAAACTAACACATTACATACAGCAAGACTTACCTGATTCGTCCCACACACCCTTGAGGATCGGTAGCAAGCCACGAGTTCCCGACTCTTCAAAATGATGAAGCAACCCCTCTCTACTCTCGAATCTTCTGCATACCTGAAGAGCGGCCAGGGCTTGGAGAGTAGGGACCTCGTCCCACGGGAGCCAGGCCGGGATGACACAGAGGTCAGGTAGGGGCTTCCACAACTCAGAAACGGTGAAGTCGTACTCCACTACCTGACGGGTGCGCGAGCGGTTACCTCGACGTGACCTCCCAAAATAAAGTCGCCGCTCGCGCCGTGCATCCCGCTCCAGCTGACGGTGAGCCCGACTCCATGCCCAGGCAGAGATGGATGGCTGCTGTGGCGGCGGGTCTGTCCATGCCAGGAGCTTAGACAATTTTACAATCACTTGCAGAATCGTTAGAAGTGAGGTCAACATTGTAACTAACTGTGTTTCAGAGCACGGGAGCTCAGCGTCCAAGTGGAGGGGAGGTCACATGACCGGTCATGTCGCCGGGGAGGAGCGAGTGTTTCAGTCTAACTCAAATCATGGCACAGATACCCTCGCTTGTGGACCTATGTGCGGTGAAGTATTGTGAATCCTTTGATAGTAAACAACATTTGCTCCAGAACACTGTATCCCTTCCTCGCAAAATTACCGGCATTTTGACTAACGTTCACACCTCAAATCGTATAACCGTACGCACCGAGTCCTACCTCCAGAGTGGTGAAGAGTATTGCAAGGAGTGTTGGAGGAATACGTTTACTCATGTCGTTTTCCGGGACTTACGGTGCCTTTACACTCGCCCTTCCGTAGATAGACGTATATACACCCAAAAGGGAGTATGGGAACAGATCCGATCTAAATTTATCTGTAAATCGTGTAACAACCCGTTTAAAACAACCGTACGCTGTATGTGTTGTTGCGACTACCGGTTTGATTGTAGGGTACCTCCAATCGGTGTAATCGATAGAGGTATAGTACCACCCCTCGCCAATTTGAGCGGAGCAAAATACTGTGAGCAGTTTGAAATGGGGGAAGCGCGCTAATTTCACATTTGCGACAATACCAAACATACGAAATAGAATCCAAGCTAGAAGGAATTCATCGTGAAAACTGCCGAACAATAACAGCGGTATACCACTTCAACCAGGGAGCAATGTACTGTATAAAATGCTGGTATAATCTCAGTTCGGGTAAGAACCCTAACGTGAAGGTAGATATGGTACTTCAAAAAGGAAACGTGCGTAGGATCCAAACTGTATTTTCTTGTTCTCTTTGCAACAGCACCTGTATACACATGGTACAACCAATGTGCACGTGCGATACGTGTGACGTAGGGTGGTAGACCGCGTCACTTGGACTACACAATGTAGTCTTGTTAAACCGTCCCTGTGCAAATGGGTATGTATGAATGTGGGAGCTCAGTAAGGGGTTTGGACTTGGGCATGGAGATGAACAAGACTAGGCCCTCGAACGGTTCGGTACGAATGTGGTCCTTCGGGGTGGGCTAAACCCCATAAGTCCCTGAGACCGTGAATGTATGTGTAATGTCTAAGAATAAGGGATGGGGCATTATTGGGTCAAGGAGTATCAACCAGTCACTTCTGGACGGACTTCCAAACCCAATAATGTTTAACCTGGGCGTCAGACACTCGCGTGCCTGACGTGGATGTTTCCAAAACCACACCACTTAGACATTTATAAATACACTTGTATTACCACCTAAGGATCACTTCCCAACATGGACGCTATAGCGAGAGAACTGCACAAACCGGCTAGACGAAATTATCCTAGACGCAAGGTCACGCTGAAAGGACTTAACGATCTCTATCAGGCCGACCTTGTAGAGATGATTCCGCATGCAAGAGCGAACAAAGGGTACAAGTATATATTAACGATGCTCAACTGTTTCACAAAATTCGCATTCGCCATACCCATAAAAAACAAATCCGGTGCAGAGGTCGCAGCCGCACTAGGGTCCATACTAGCTAAACATAAGATGAAAAACTTACAAACGGACCAAGGTAAAGAGTGGTACAACATCCACGTCAACAAACTCATACGGAAACACAACATTAACCTGTACTCCACCCAATCACATTTGAAAAGTTCCATTGTAGAACGACTAAACAGAACTCTTAAAGAAAAAATGTATAAAATGTTTACGGCACGCGGTAGCTACGAATGGTTAAGCATCCTACCTATTATAGTTAATAAGTACAACAGTACCGTACACAGGACGACCGGCATGAAACCAAAAGACGTTAGACGGAAACATGTAAAACAGATTCTCGACCGAATAAACAAAAGTAGACCCATCAAGCCGACAAAACCTAAATACAATGTAAACGATCGGGTTAGGATAAGCAGACACAAAGGAGTTTTCAAAAAGGGTTATTTACCCAATTGGTCGAACGAGACGTTTACAATCTTTGCAATAAAACCTACAAAACCTGTAACATATATTTTACAAGATATACGAGGCAACATTTTGCAAGGCGGATTCTATGAGCAGGAACTGATAAGAACCGCAACAGGAAACGTCTATCTCGTCGATAAAGGCGGAAAGGCCCCAAGGCCTTAGTGCGGTGGCGTGGCTTTGACCATACCCACGATAGCTGGGTAAACTCCAAAGACATTATTCGCCCAAACACAGTAAAATATAAAAGGTGACGCGGTGTCTTGGAAACTCCATTACCAAAATGAAGGTCGTAAAGCAAAGTATAATGTTTAAAGTCTGCAATATGGACGAGTTTATAGGTAGCGGATTAGGTCGCAAAAACAAGAACGGTCCGCTCCTACCCGACACTATAAGGAGCCTGATTGTAGGCCCCTCGAACTGTGGCAAAACAAACGTACTATTCAATCTACTTGTAGATCCGAACGGATTACGGTTCGAGAATGTGTACGTATTTTCAAAATCTCTGTATCAGCCAAAGTACCAACTACTGTCAAAGGTAATGCCGAAAGAAGTTGGATATTTCGCCTTTGATGATAACTCGCAGGTCATTACGACGGACGAGGCCAAAGAGAACTCAGTTATGGTTTTTGACGATATAGCTTGCGAAAAACACGATAACATCCGTAACTACTTCACTATGGGCAGACACAAGAACATAGACACGTTTTATCTCGGGCAAACGTACACGCACATACCTAAACAGCTTATCAGGGACAATGCCAACTTTATAATACTGTTCAAACAAGACGACATAAACCTGCGTTACGCCTATAGCGATCACGTAAATACCGACATGGACCTGGAAAAATTCAAGCAGTTGTGCAGTATGGCTTGGAAGGACAGACACGGGTTTATAGTCATAAGCAAGGACGATGACATTGATAATGGAAGGTACCGCGTAGGTCTCGACAGGTTTGTCCAAGACCTATAATGGTTAGGATCTACACTTATAACGACATTAGAGGGTTCTCGAACCAGAGACTCCACAAGGTCAATTCAAATCTGTGTACATGGTACTACCCAGACAAGAAAAAATTTTGCGGTAATTACTGTAGCAGACGACCACCACACGGCTTTCTATTCAATAGAAGGTGTTGGAGACACAAACGCCAAGGACATTACAGTGCAACCATTCCTCCTGTAATTCTGTTAATGATTTCGTCCAGCGAACGCTTTTATAACCGCGATATTTGGATAGAATTTTTGAAAAAGAGCCAAGAGAAAGGTGTACCATTTGAACTCGTTGTGTATCACGAAGACATGTTAAAGTGTACTGTGCGGGAATCACAGAACCTCTTGTCCAGATTCAGACCATTTCCAGATCAATTCGGAAAGCTTGTACCGCTGAGAAACGCGCACGGTGGTATACACTTTGCCCAAGTCTGTATAAAAATGTTAGAGTACGGTTGTAAAATCCCACACGCCTCACGTTGCATCATTCTCACGGAGCGAACTATACCTATTAGGAAACCTGTTACAATCTACAGACACGTACTGGCATCAAAGTGTTACAGTGACATCAGCTACAACGTAGCGTACGGCCCGGTCCCTGACGGACTGCCGAGAGGCGAGAGGAACAAAGTGTTTGCAGGCGTAAACGATCTGTGTCAGAGCCTCTTTACATCCGAATTTCTCAAGGCGGCTCTACCAACGGTGCCCATGTATTGCGACAGATTCGGAATAAGTCTGCGGGACGGGGTGTATAGAATTACAGACCGTAAGCAGTTTGAGGCGTGGAGGCGGTTCACAGGAGCCAATCCGAATGATTTCTGGCTACTCAACTCTTACCTAATTCACATACACGGTACAGTGAGAAACCCCATCGCACAGTTAAAAGGGTTTATGGATAAGACTGTGGAGAACGACAAGTATACAGTGGCCGAGATCCCCCAGTGGAGGGACGGCTGGAAGAGAACCTTCGTGTTCAGATCACGGGCACGAGTACAGATACCGAGATCGGTATACTTCAAGAAACTGGGTACGGAAGCGTCACTTTGTGAAATCATCCACTTCCTTCGTAAAAACAAAAAAGGGCAATGTTCTTCAGACAAGTCGAACTACCTTGAAAAGTGTCAACTCAACACAGACACGGTCAGTGTGCAATATGGAGCCAAACAAGAAGGTAAGATTTGACGACAGAGTGAAGGTTCATTTCGTTCCAAGATATGATGAGTGCAGAGGTATTGATTTATCACAGGTTTTTGAGCAAATGAGGGAAGCGTATATAAGTGTTAAACGGACAGATGGTGTCATCATTGATAAAAATGGAGCGGAACGAGAAACAGCTAACGGCCGAGATACCAAAGTTAAGAACGGCTATTAAACGAAAGTACAAGGAGTTCAAACAAGGAAACCTGTCCTCCGAAGTCCGTCTGGAAAAACAGTACAAACCCCTCCTCTCGGAACTGCGAAAGCAAACCAAGGATCCCGATATTAAAGGGGAACCAAAAGAAGAGCATGACGAGGACGGTATAAAAGACAAACCAACCAAGTTTTCTCCGCCCGTAACGTCTTCTCCGACAGTACCAGCTGTACACAATAAAGTGCTGGAAACCACGGTACCCGATGTAAGCACGGCCCTCTCCACGGCCGAAGGTCAGCTGGAGGCCTCACAGTGGGTCAAATATTCATTCCAGAACGCGTTGACTGTCAAGTACATGAAGGCACTAATGAAGGACATTCCTAGCAATAGAAAGATTGATTCCATATACGGTCCACGCTACGAAAACAGTACACTAATGGTCGGGAACAAACCGTTAACTTTCGATAATGACGGCAGTATAGTCATAGATGACGTACACTACACGCCTACAAAGGGTCTTTATGAATTGCTCTTCAAACGTGCACCACTCAAGGAAGAGTACGACGAAAACGATTTACACGCTTACAGGGATATAATGAAGCGGACACAGGCGCACAAAAGAGGTTACAATTATAAAAGCAACATAAACCGTAACAACTCCACAAAATATGAGCTCATAATTTCAAAGTTATTCCCCAAAACACACACTGGTAAGGGTTTCAAGAACCTGTCGCGTCCTGACCCTGTGTACTATGACGACCCGAATGAATTGTGTGAGAGGCTAAGAGTGTTGGTAAGCTCCGCAGAGGCCGGTAATACGGGGCATAAAAACGAGATTATTAACATCGTAGAAGAGCTGAGGGAGCTAAAACTCATAAGCGGTAGTGGTAACGCCAGATACAGAGCTCTGGTATAAATGTATAGACAAAACCCCGTAATGTACAGTTTCGAAATGAGCGTGGACAAGTTTGGTCGCCCAGGTGGCGAGGCCGGTAAGAGAGGTCCGCCTGGACAAGGATTCAGTCTCACAGTCGACGGCAACTACGATATCAAGGGCAAACGGTTATGTAACGTGGCCGATGCGCAGCAGAGTCTAGACGTTGTAAACTTGCAGACCTTGAAAAATAATGTGGATAGCGCAGTCCTCAAGACTGTGTCTGACGTTTCGCTTGTATCCAAGAAAAATGTAATGGACGCTAAAGGTAACAGGATTAGCAACATAGGTGATGCTATACTCTGGACCGATGCTCTGACTCTTCGCCGTCTTGCTAGTGTGGTGCCCTATAAGGACACGGACAGCAAATATTACAGGTTTGACAACTACAGATTGCGCATGATAGGTGATCCCGCTGTGGATACAGATGCAGTGACGCTAAAATATCTTAAAACGAACACTCTAAAAAGAGGTAGTGATGGTAACGTCTAGGAATGTGATAACAAAAGACTCGGACAGATGGCTGATCCTCTTCTCGCTGGCGACGGGGTAAACCTGCAGACCTTGGACAAGAAATTAAAAGACACCAAAACAGATATGACCCGGGCTATGCTCAAGACACTAAATGCCAATAAACTCGATGCCAGAAATAATAGACTACCTAACGTAGCTGACCCCACGAACGAAGCGGACGCCGTCAACTTGCGAACGCTAAACAAAAGAACACTAAACTTCGATACTGAGATAATAGACGCTAAAAAGAGAAGAATAACCAACTTGAGCGATGGTGAGGGACTGGGTGATGCTGTGACTCTGTCACAACTACGTACCCTTACACCTATCAAGAGTATTACAGATTCTACCGTTACATTCGATAATCTCAGACTCTGCATGGTTGGATGGCCAGTCGAGCCTACGGACGCTACGACTAAACGATATGTAGATAGGGCACTATCACTTCTACCTCAGATGAAAGACGGCTACTGGAGTTTTGGACATATGCGTCTGAGCGAGATTGAAGAGCCTCTATACGGGAGTGAAGCTGTTAATCTGAAATACTTTCAAGAACACGCCATGAACAGAGCTGGGCAAAGCTAGAACGCGAGTGCCCTTAAAGTCACTAATCTGGGAGATCCTACCGAAATGAGTGACGCGGTGTCCATGAATTACCTAGTGAGAGTACTGAGCGAAGTCTATTACGGTATGTACAAACTACTGGCCCCGACGCTGGACGCTATACACTTAACTGATAAAGACGAGTGGATCAGATTCAACATTGTCAACCCATACTTTAGAGATCCAGTGAGCAGGGTGAGATCGAAACCGTGCTGGTTTTATTTATATGTGAGTTGCTGACATTTTTACCGTCAGTTTACTTTAGAACCTGGCGAGATGCGGGTCTTGGTATTTATTCTATGTGTAGCTCCTCTGATTGCTGCTAATAAAACTTTGCTGTACTTGGAGAGATACTGCTATCTCGATACTAATACCTCAGAGCTATCCACATACATTACACAGGCGATCATTAGGTTTCAAGAGACGTTCGGCTTGAATGTGACCGGATATGTAAATGAGGAGACGACTAACTTAATGAACCAGCCCAGATGCGACAATTCAGACGAGTTAATAGCGTCTTTCACTGCAAACCCAAACTACAGATGGCGGAAAAACGATATTACCTGGTTTATGTACGGTAGTAATTATCAGTATGACCAACTATGTCGGGATGCGTTCGCCCTATTCTCAAGACATTCCAACCTGACCTTCCGGCGGGACCCTATAAATCCCACAATCATTTTAAGTATCACTCCCAGGAAACATCTTTTGTATTATCTACGGAAAAATTGCAGTAGAGAGTTTGATGGTAGGGGTGGTTTAGTGGGTCACGCCTTTCTCCCTATATTGGGGATGAACCAGACAGATGTTCATATGGACGGTGAAGAAGATTGGGATTATACAATGGATCTACCTGCGCCCGGAAAAGTTTCCTTCTTTTTGGTTCTATTACACGAAATTGGACACGCTCTAGGCTTGCAACATTCATCACTTTCGTCGTCTATAATGTATCCTTTTTATTTTGTACCACATGATATTTCAAATCTTTACCAATATGATTTAGACAGAGATGATCAAATGGCAATATAGTATATTTACGGACCGCCGGCCCCCTCCACCTCAACATCCACTACAAGATCTACAACACCATCCACAACAACAACATCAACTACCATTAGACCAATAGAGGTCACGCCTACGCCTACACCTACAGATTTGGACATTTGTAATTTAAGACACAAACTCAACACGTTCTTAGTAGTGAGAAACAGACTATACGCGTTTTACGGTAAATACGTTTGGATACTAAGCCTGATCGAAGCCCATAGAACGCGTGAAGAGTTTACCAA
The DNA here is from genome assembly GCF_021130785.1 of Homalodisca vitripennis. Classification (NCBI taxonomy): domain Eukaryota; kingdom Metazoa; phylum Arthropoda; class Insecta; order Hemiptera; family Cicadellidae; genus Homalodisca; species Homalodisca vitripennis. The sequence goes on along the minus strand of NC_060212.1, from coordinate 167,287,507 downwards.
TCCTCTGATAGTTACAGAGTGGTTGACTTTCTTACCGTCAGACTTTACTAACGTTTCGGCCGTGTACCAGAGACCGAACGGGGACGTAGTCATGATCGTAGACAGAACTCTATACGTTATAGATTACCCGTCACTTAGACTGTCCAATCAAAGACCCATTAGCAGAATCGTACATACCAGAGTTAAGAAAGTCAATGCAGCGTTAAACAGTAATATGGGTAAAACCTACGTCTTCGTCGATGACAAGTTTGTTGTAGAGTTGAACGAATGCACCCTCACAGGCACCATGTTGGGGATGACTTCAAGCGTACTCCCCGGTGTTCCGGGGTCCATAAAGGGAGGTTTCAGATATAAAAACGGTCGTATTTATTTTATAATAGACAGTTACGTGCTGGAGTTTGACGAGTTTACCGGTACTGTCACAAAATCCGAGGCGGACATCTTCGACGTACTGCAGATTACTTGTGTGCGTGAATCGCTACTCAAACAGTTGTATAAAGTGATACGGTATATACATGGCGAACCACAAACGTAATTCAAACAGAGTGAAACGAGCTGTCAAGCGGGGTAGAGGTATAGTGACCAGCGTACTGAACAACACACTGCCCGCTGTAGGCACCATAATAAACCGTGCTGTTGAAGCGTTACCTGTCGAATTACACCTTCCCGGCGGCTATCAGTACTGTGGGCCAGGTACGAGATTAGGGGTGAGATTGGCAAGGGGTGATAGGGGTATTAACAAACTCGATTCTGCCTGTAAGCTCCACGATATAGCGTACTCGAAATACACGGATTTAGAACACCGGCGAGAGGCCGACAAGGAATTGGCCGAAAGAGCTTGGCAAAGGGTGAAATCGGGAGACGCTAGTGTAGGAGAAAGGGCCGCGGCCTTAGCAGTGACGGCAGCAATGAAAGCTAAAACAGCGTTTGGGGGTGGGAGAAAGAAAAAACCAAAGACAAAGCGAGGGAGGGGTAAACCTAAGGGCAGAGGGCTCTACCTGAAACCGTATCCAAAGAGGGGAGGTGGTGGGGTGAGGAAAAAGAAGAGGTATTGTAAAAAAAAACAACAATCTCGATACCGATAAAACCTCTAACAAACCACGAATTGGTCCGTTATGCGAGGCTACTCAATATTCCAAACTTTCGAGGTGTCTACATGAGGGACACACTGCCCAAGACCCCGCGGCAGTACGAGTCGGCCATAGTTAACCTGGACAGTTCCCACGGTGAAGGTACGCACTGGGTCTGTTATAAGAAACTCGGAGACAGAGTGTACTACTTTGACAGCTTTGGAAATCTGAGACCGCCGGTAGAACTCGTATCCTACTTTGGATCAGGGGTGAGCGTACAGTATAACTATGAGCGTAAACAGTCTGAGGACTCAGTAGTCTGCGGTCACTTGTGTTTAAAGTTTCTAGCGCGTCATGTTTTCACTTAACGGAGCTGCTCCGCACGTATCTTGCGAGGTCTTTCCACCAATGGATTTGAGCGATGGAGAGTACGAGATTGGTCTAATTGATCTCTCGACGTACTATACGATACCAAACATTGAGAGAGGTGTGAATGACATGTTCCACTACGGGGTCGACAAAGAAATAGCGATAGACGAGGGGTCGTATGAAATTGAAAACATAGAAGAATATATCAAGTCGCACATTGACGGAAGTGTGACGTTCAGTCTTAAGGCAAACAATAGCACGCTAAAGTCCGAAGTATCGTGCAGTGAAGCGATACATTTTGAAAAGCCGAATTCGGTAGCCTCAGTACTTGGTTTCACCGCTAAGGAACTGGAGCCTCATAAGACCCACATGTCCGACCTCCCCGTCAGTATTATGGCGGTAAACACGATACGTGTCGAGTGCAACATTGCACGCGGTTCCTTTCAAAACGGTATGGAAGGACACGTGTTGCACGAGTTCTACCCCGATGTGGCTCCCGGGTATAAAATAGTTGAGAAACCGAGCACTGTCATCTATTTACCGGTGAACGTCCGCAGGGTGAACAATATAGAGTTCTCTCTCTCAGAGACCAAAACGGCGATTTAATCAACTTTAGAAACGAACCCGTCTCGTTACGCTTGCACATTAGGAAGCGGCAATGGGTCTAGTATTTAGAGAAGTGTCTGCTCAGGCATTGGCCAGTAAACACCGGAAGACGGTAGTGTTAACATCGCGAAACATTCGGTTTCTAGCGTCACTGGGGTTCAAATATGGCGCTACTGGCAATAGAGTCGGCCGCAGAGTATGATGAAGTTGTTACAGGTTGGGAGTTTCACTCTCATAAGCCTTACGCCTCGTCAACTCTGAAAAACAACGACGAAATCAGGATTCCGATAAGTCAACAGGATATAATTACGGCGCCATTCGAAAGCAGTATACACATCACTGGTAAAGTGAGTGCCAAGAAAGCTGACGGGAGTGAGGCCAGTATCTCACTAATAAACAATGCCATCGCATTTTTATTCGACGATGTAAGGTACGAGATAGGCGGTATAGAGGTTGACAGGACGAAAAATGTAGGTATAACGAGTACTATAAAAGGACTACTCTCCATTAGGGATGAACAGCAAAAGTGTCTCGTAAACGCGTGCTGGCTCGGTCCCAATACGACCAGTGAGGGCGGTGAATTTACATATTCGGTGCCTCTGAAACATTTGATGGGTTTTGCCGAGAATTACAAGAGAATTGTTGCGAATGTTAAGCAAGAGCTTGTTCTCTTGAGGTCAGCTACGGATGTTAACGCCGTTATCTCACCGGACGCGTCAAACCTCGACTTTCAGATTACATCGCTCGAGTGGCGTGTACCACATGTTACAGTGTCAGATAGTTACAAATTAAAATTATTGCGCGTGATTGAGAAAGATACTTTGATTCACCTACCGTTTCGGTCCTGGGAACTTCACGAATATCCTTCACTACCGCAAACGACTCGACAGAGCTGGACAATAAAAACGAGTTCGCAAATTGAAAAGCCTCGGTACGTGGTGCTGGCCTTTCAGACCGGTAGAAAGAACGACCTAAGAAAGGACGCCTCTACCTTTGACCGTTGTGCCCTGACGAATGTTAAACTTTATCTGAATTCACAGTACTACCCTTACGACAATGTCCACGGCGATCTCTGTATATTTTACGACATGTACACACGATTCCAAAGTTCGTACTATCAAAAACCAGGGTCTCCGCTGGTTGACTTTAAAACATTCAAGTCTCATGTGCCTCTGTACGTGATTGATTGTTCCAAGCAGAACGATTCGATCAAGTCGGGACCTGTAGATGTTAGGTTGGAATTTGAAGCTAAGGAGAATTTCCCGCCAAACACAGCTGCATACTGTCTCCTACTGCATGACTCCCACATGGCGTACACAGTGCTCACCGGTTCGGTACAACGTATAATGTAGGAGCGGTGGTGGTGGGGGAACTCTTATAAATAGCTGAATTTTGTACGTGTGTCTCATTCTGTGTCATGGAGGAGCTAAACAGTTTTCTAAACGAGCCTGACTCGCTCGATGCGATCCGATACCTAAGATTAAAGACCGAACTACTCTGCAAGGTCGAGGGTATGCGAAGACTCTTTGCTCAATTTAGACCTACAGTTAGAGTACCCAGTGACCCTTATAATTACGACCATTTCAAGGAATGCGTGTGGGCACGACCCGAGGCTACGTCAGGTCCTGACACTTGTCAGTGCTACTATATGGATTCATACATTGGGGGTTCGATTACGATTTTGGATCAGTTAGTTGGTATGTACGACCCGTTTCTTTCTAGATTACAGGCTCTACTTGAACCCTTCCGTGATAACGCAACACAGGGGCTGTATTGTTAGGGTGGGGGTAATTGTATAAATTGAGGGTTCCTGATGCTAGACTTCATTAGCTCAATCATGTCTGACCGGGAGTGGCCTAAACAGTGTACCGTAACTATTCGACTGCTTAAAGATAACGAAACTGTTAGCACTAATAAGTTAGATGTAGAAGAGGGTGAGTCTGATTACGGAGATGATTACCATGTAAGCAAACTCCCAGAGTTTGATGCATTTAGGATCACATTTGAGAGATATGAACCTGTTAGCGAAGGATACAACGAGACTGTTCTTGAGGATTTTGCTAATGTAATATTCAAGAAAGAGGATCGCTCTGTTGGCCAACTACTCATTAATGTGAAAGAGTGGAATCTGTTCCACTCTAAAATATTTTACGTCAAGGATTTTCCCGCCTTTGACGGTTTCGTGTTGGCGTATCTACAACACACTATTGATGATGGTTTGGAGTATTGCATGTATTGTAGCGATTACACATACGAGGTCCGTTACAATTAGAAAATTTAAATCTAACCGTATTTCCTAGCCCTCTTATTGGTCAAAATAAGCACGTCGCTGATTGTTCTAAATTGGGTATATAAGGGAGTAGTGTGAGGGTCTACGGTCAGACGGGACCTGGACTTCATTGGGTGCTGGAATTCATTAGCTCTCATCCACTCGGTGACATTCAAAATGGGCTTCGAAGCGTTTGTAACTGTTTACTTTTACAAAAACGGGAAATTATTAAAAAAAGGCCACATTAATTGCTACAAGTTTTCTTCCAATGCCGATATATACGATGTGAAGGACTACGACCAAATTAGGGTTAGGTTTTCCTCAGAATACGATTCAGACTTTGACTCTGACGAAGAGGAGGAGGAAGAAGGAGGAGGAGGAAGAGGAGGTAGACGCGGAAACGGAACCCTTACTTCGTTAATTTGCTGCTTTCCATTGGTCGAAATAAGCACGTCGCTGATTGGTCTAAATTGGGTGGTATATAAGGGGGTAGTGTGAGGGGCTACGGTCAGACGGGACCATGCAGGCTTCAGTGATGGACGTGGAACCTGCGAAGGTTCCCAGGCGTAAGGAACGCATAAATTCGTTAACGGGTATTTTCCTAAAGTCGGTTTACTTTTTAGGTAGCGATCTATCAAAGTGTGTAATTGTGGGGTTGTTTAAAGACAGAGGCGATTCTCTCGGGGTGCTATTCCATGGTAAGAAGGGGAGCGTTTACTGGTCGCACGATGTATTTAATCAGTTTGCTCCGAATTTCAACTGTATCACTCAGGCTTTGGAGACCTCGCAGAGGTTGAATATCAAGGTGGACAGTGGGGAGGATGTCAGGGTTTCGAACGTCTTTGGTCAAATGCATGCGTATCTCTATGACGGGGAACGTTCTTTAACGCTTAACAAGACCGAGTGGGTTCAGTTCGTTAACAACCTCCCGTCGGTCTACATCGCACTACGGGATCTCTTTTCCATCGAGGTGTCAGCTAAGACTGTTGTTCGGTGTCTGCTGGCTGGCGAGAAGGAGGAGGAGGACGTGGAGTATAACGACATCCCTAGTCCCGTACTTTGCAGACTGGTCTAGGAAGTTGAACTTTTTAAACGCTGGCCAAATGGAAGCGATAGTGGAGTTTCATGCATTCAAGGATAATGAGAACCGGTTTATTGTGAAGGAGTTTGTTGTGGTCAGTCATCTGTTTCGCTCACACATAGTGTTCAAACCCCCGTACAGCGTAACCGAATTAGATTCAAAAGCGGCTAGAACCGCCCGTTGGTTGGTGCGTCACTTTCATGATATTAATTGGAATGACGGAGGGATCCCTTTTGACGAAGATATCGTCCGCGCTCTCTGTAAACCCTTCGCTACTGTATATACTACGGGGTTAGAAAAAGTTCGATTTTTGTCTCGTTTTCACGATAACGTAGTTGATAGGAATATTGTAGATAGTAAGGAGGCTATTGTTTCTGATGCTCACTGTATTTTACCTCAACATAATAGTGACTGTACATATGCTTGTGCTTTAAAAAAGGCTCTAGGGCGGGGTGAGTGAGTGGCAAGCCCCTAAGGCTGGCGTAAAACCTGTAAGTCCTGGGGTTTTCAACTGCTCTTACGGCAGGCCTAAACTCCGTAAGTCCAGGGGTGGTTGTGTGTGTGTGTGTTTGGATACCTCTATGGCAGGCCTAACCTCCGTAAGTCTAGGGGTACGAGCCTCGCTCTAGTTGCTAAAAAAGAGATGTAAAAAAATATACTAAAAAACAAAATGTTTCTTTGCGAGTGTTTTACGGGTTGCATTGAAAGGCTTCTCCGAGTAAAGCGGCTTGTTACACTAGCAAGGATTACAAAAAAAATACAAAAGTTGTAAAATAAAAAAAAATATGTTGGGAGGTAGCAAGTGTGGCTACTACCGTAAAGAGCGATAGTTGGGGCTCTTTACACACACGTGGATAGGCCTACTGGGGAAGGAGCCACGTAAAATATCTCCTAACGCGCCGGGACCCTACCCCTTGGGTGGTGTGGAAACTTGGGTCACGTTGCAACAAGGACAAACGCACGTGTGGTGGGGGGTACGCTGCGCTTGCATATAAGCGACTGATGCGAATGTATCCAGCATTGTGCAATCATGTACAGTTGCAGGCACCTTGTGTTGGCGTTATCCGTGGGAGTTATGACTGTGTCTACGGCCTTGATAGCGATTCTCTGCCGAGCACGCCTGCCTCCCGGAGTCGGCTACACTCCCTTGCTGCTACTGGTGGGCCTTCTTGTCGTTGCAGCACCCCTCGTTGCTGGTGACGACGACGAACCGCCTCCACGGAAAGCCCCTCGATTGGTGGTAATGTTATTATTACTATTATAGAATTAATAATTATATTCCGTTTTTCCGATTGGGTACAATTTGTTTTTTTTGAAGGGCAACGACGATGACCCCCGGCCCGATCCCCACCCCGAGGTCCAGGACTCCCCATTGTCGCTTGACTCTAATGACAGTGTGGAGGTACGTGTGCGCTTGTGTTGGTTTTGTGTTTGTATGCGTGTTTGTTTGCGTTACGGGCTGAATTGTTTTTTCTTTCCAGGAGTATGACTCGGATGCCACCGTGGAGAACCTGATACCCGGTGTAAGTACAATTGGCTTCCTTGTTTTGTCCGTCTCGTGTTTTTTGCTATTTTCCTACGGTTTGTTTTTTTTTGCAGTCTCCTGACCCGTGGGCTTTTGGACCGAGGCCGAGGCAGAGGTCTCTCAATGACACAGCGGTTGAGGACCTTCTGCTGGGACCCTGGGAAGTGTTGGAGGCTGCCATCACGGGTATACCTCTACCACCGTCTCCATCACCGCCCCGGGCCGCAGCCCGCAGGCTCCCTCTCCAGATGATGCCGCTTCCTCAGCCGCGGCGACTTCCGAGGATAAGTATCGCCCCGGCCCAGGCCCCCTCGACGTCCCGGTCCTCTGCTGGGTCCAATGTCGACTCGACCCAACCCTCTACCTCAACGGGTCGAACCGGCGCTTGTAGAAGGGTAAGTGTCCACCGGTAGTAGTGGTAGTAGTAGTAGTAAGTAGTATTAGTAGTAGTGGTGATACCTTACTTGCTTTTCAGCCTCCTACAGCTGCATCAGGAGTAGATGTGGCACGGCAGAGGTTACGGGAACTGGTGCTGGACCATTTCCTTCAGGTATTTGTTTCGCCGGCGCACGCTCCCGTGGCGTGCACTGTGGGGGCGTTGGTTGCGATGTCCACCCTGAGGGCCGAGCTCAGGGATATACTCTGGCTCGTCGACCATCTTCTCGACGAGACGCCCCGTGACCAGAGCCTCGTGATAGCGTACGCGCTTTGGAGGGAAGTGCGCTCGTCGTTGGAGGGTCTGCTCATCGGCATCAGCGAGAGCATGGAGTCGGCGGCCTCAAGGGATCCCTACGACATCGACCCTGAGGAACCGGAACCGTCGCCCCCGGCTAGGCACGTTCGCTGCTGTGTCTGTATGGACAGATTGCCGACGGTAGGGTTGAAGCCTTGTGGACACACTCTGTGCCCACAATGTGCCCATAGGCTCTTACGTTGTCCAATCTGTCGGGTGATCATCCACGGGAGGATGCCATTGTTTTTTTCTTAAAATTTTTAAAATAAACAAGTTTTTTTCTATGTAAGTATTTGATTTTTTAAAGTTCCCGCCACTTTTTTTTTGTTCCTGCCATTTTTTGAGGTTAGGGATTTTTTCCCACGCGTGAGGGATTTTTTCCCGCATTTGAGGGATTTTTCCCGTGGGGAGGGGGCGGGGCTTAGCCGCCATCTTTGATCACGTGACCTGCTCTCGACCAATCTGAGCGCTGGGCTATCCTCCGGGTTACTCTACTGTAGTGCATTACAAAAACCAAACCTTACAGGTTTTGATTGGGTTAAAATAGAGCACAAATGCTAAAATCTACTAAGAAAATATCTTATGTATAACTTTGAGGTTTCTACTAGAGGTAAGTATAAGGTAAAGCTGGAAAGAAAATTTGCTTTATATCTCCGCTGTCTTATAATAGTAAACAAAATAGCATAAATGTTAGAATCTAATGAAATCTTGTGAAATATTTTAAGATTACGACTTTTACAGGAGTTTTGAAATGGAATAAGTACAAGAGGAATGTGAAACTTAGCATTGGATACAAACTAAGGTGATTCTGTATCAATTTCATAGTTCCATTTGCTTGATACCGCAGGCTAAGAAATATTTTATGGGACAGGATGTATGTTTCCATCTTCTCTAACATTAGTAGCTACGAAACAATATGGTTTTATTTCTTTTATCTGTATAACGTAATGGAATTTATTAATCCATTTACTGGTTTTCGAATTGTGAGGAGATCCTTTTTACAAGAGAAGGTTTTAATTTCATCCGAACACTGTTACACAATATTGGAGGTGAGTACAACAAAATGTTGTTGGATTTTCCCTTTTCACAACGGAATTGTATTGCTGAACACAAACCGAGGTTGTTTCTGTATTGATTTCAACCTCTGTTTGTTTGCTTGCTGGGACTGAGAGCATTTTAACTGGAAGGGTAGAAAGCTTTATTCTGGGTCAAACAAGGTACTTACGATCTCGGCGTGCCATTTCAAGCTCTGAGAAGCCATAAAAAGCAAACCCACTATTCAAATAAAATAAGTACCTAACATAAAAACACAACACACTTTTCATTTCATAATAGTTCCTAATTTAACAGCAGTGCTCCTTAATTGATTGTATTTATGACTTATGTCATTTTGAAATATTTTATTTAAGACTTGTTAAATGTAATTATACCGGACTTGTGCTCAGAAGTGGATTTAGTTTGAGTTCCCTCACTAGCTTTTATGGAAAGATTAATTTATGTGATGGATAGGTAAATATATAGTAACCTCTGTTTTTACGGTCATAATGATAATAGGAATAAAATCTGCAATCTTGTTAAAACCCCCACTGATTAAACAATTCTAAAAGAGGAACATTTTGATAACCTCTAATCCCAGTAAATCCTCCGGTTTACTTAATTAGTACATATTTAAAATAATTATAACTTCACGAAAGATTGAAATAATATTGTTATTTAATTACGATAAATTATACGATAAATACCCTACGGTAGCTACCACAGTTCGGCCAGGATTCGACCACGTCCACTTGAGCACTAAACGCGACTGCCCCCGACTCTTGTCCCGTCAGGAGACTCGTATGACCTTTGCTCTATGACGTATACTTGGACTATAATCACCTCTATTTTAACTCATAAAATACATAATGTTTTGAAGAGTTAGAGTCTATAAATATTTAGAAAGGAACTTAAACACGCTATTTACTGTTTATAACAATATATGTGTTTGCTGAAATAAAAATTGTCGTCTCACCGATCCTGTAAACCATGTTAACATAATTAAAATAATTTATTGTCATCAACAAAGATTAAAAAATGTGAAAACATTTTATCAAACGGTTTCTTATGTTTTATGTTCTTATAAATCGAAACTCAATCAATATATTACCAGAGTTTTACTTAAATTTGTTGTGTCTGCTATGACCGATTTGATAAATATACAAATATACTCTATACTAAGAACTTAAACTTCTCAGTGAAATATGACTAATTGTGTCTGTTGACTCAGTATTTCGGACTATTTGATCTAGTCAATCGGACAGAAAAACTTGAAAAAATGATCATGTCTATCCATGCCAAATTTAAAGTCAAACAGATATAAAGTATTGAATATTAGACAAGAGTATTTTGAAAGACTTTTGTCACTTACAATAATGTATGTATTCTTTAACAATTGGCAACCTCGTATAGTAAAATAAAAAATATATCTTCCATGACTGGTTTGTGAACATTTTCTAATTGAAAGTAGAAGTTTAATTTTGTTCAATATTTACAAATAGCCAAAGCGAATCTATTATTTTCGATAATATCTACTCCCTGAGCCATGTCTACTAAGTCATTCGTATATTGTGGTGGTTCGGAGTCACCTTTAAACCGTTGGTCACCAAGTTAAATGTTAGAGAGGGCTTCTTAACCCATAACTTCTCTAGGTAAAATATGAAATTTGAAATGTTTTTGTAATAGTAAGTACAATGAATAATATATTAATATTCCGTAATTATTCATATTTAATGTAGGTCATACATTTATGAGTGAATGGGACCCTGTTGAGCACCTCTTATCCTTGTTCCGCAGAAAGTTATAATACATTAAAATTTCTAAACTTTTACGAGTTTTAAATGTTGTACTGGCTGCTATCTACGCTTGTAGAGCTTGCAAACAGTCAGCACTTGCCTATGACAACGAAACTATGTGGTGTTGAGTCCTACTTCTTAAAAGAGAAGTCTTCCCACAGATGATCGGTGTGACATAATTTATTGTCATTATGTTTGTCGCTGTGACTAAAAGTGGATATAAGTACAAAGAAAGACGCACAACAATTAATAACTGTTTTACATAATAGTTTTACCATTGAATTGGCACCATGCTTGGATATTCTGGTTGCTGACACATGCGATTGAGAGCCTAGTCTTTAAGCCACAAAAGCACGGTTTAGAACGAATTTTTGTTGACTGGCTATGAGTGATGGGTTCGAACTATTACTTACTGGTTTGATCCATTATTCTTTAACTTTGTTGGACGAATTGCTTTCAAAGATCCAGAACACATCCGCAACGAAGCGGCTGCTGATTTCATTATTTGTTTTAGAAGGTACTTTCTGTTTGTAACTTTTTGATCTCATGAGGTAGGTGTACTCGTAGACCTCATACTTCAGAGGTCAAACCTACTTCAGTATCATATGGAATAACTTCGGTTGTTTTGAAGCTTGAATTGGAAGGTGAATGGAGTAAGAATTACATCGACTACGTTGATTAATTAACCTTTCCATTAAAATCTTTGGTCAAAACCAACCTATACAATTATTTAAATGTTAAAAGAAACTTTTGGCCAGAATACGAGCAAGGTAAACTAATTTAGCCTGTTTAAAAAAATGAAAGTAATGAATAATGCAACATTGAATTTTATTAGTAAAAAAGTTTGTTTTAGTTTACTATTCACAAAAGGTTCTCGGTTTTGTGACTATTTATTACATTTACGGGATAATAAATACTAACAACTACTAAACAATACTAAATAAGTACTAACAGGCATACCTCGAGGGTTTCTTGTGTGGCCGAGATTACAACGTGTATCGGATTAACGTTACTTATCCCAAAAATGGAGATTATTAGTTGAGGTACAAAATATATAGATACTGTTTATTATTATTGTTTTGCTGTAAAAATATGTAATTTGTTATGGCATATATGATAAAATACGATATATTTAACAAAATAGGTATAATATAACAGTTTCTACTTTTAATATGTATGCAGCGTAATAAAAGGAAGTATTACAAATTAACTACCAAATATTAAAGTAAATTTGCATCATACTTATTAAACCGTATGTTATCATCAATGCTATGCAATATTTTCGCAATGTTTGGATAACAGTAAAAGAAGGTGACCACACTTCCCCAAATCGATATCCAGTAAATGGCGTTTTGCCACCGGAGTTGAACATAGTTGTGATATTGGCACCACCTCTATTGACATTAACTACAGGCACATAACTCGATTATGTATTCCATTGTTGTTACTGTTGTAACTAATCACAGTAGTATCTACAGCGTGCTTTCCTAGAAAGTTACTAGAAATCCAATTAGAGGTGAAGTAAATAAATAAAAAAGACTTGTGTTATAACATTTTGTATGTTTAGCTCTGTTTTCTTACAAGTAAGAGATAATATTTAAATACAAACATGGACTTTCAAAGTGGAATATCTAAAATAAAAAGCAAAAGATTTCATTTTATTTCTAACAAGTCACATAATTCAAGTTATTAAATAATTTTCCGATGAAAATAGAGTTTGTTTTATATAATAGTAAATAAATATTAATTTCGTATTAATTCGGATCGACCTACAAATTAAAAAAGTCAGCCTTTTCTCTTGATCGATCAAACACATGCTAAGAAACAACTCGGGTTTGATTATGTTACGGAACTTATACATTGTGTATGTATTTTGAAATTAAATATGTCTACTAAATGATCTTAGTTTATTGAAATAGTATTCATCTCACCAAATTAAGAGATCATATTAACGTAATATTCAATAATTGACATTGTAAAATTGTTAATTAAACATATTAAACTGTGATCTGGCTTTGTAAAATGAATGATTTAATATAGGGTTATATTAACAAAAATACTTAAGATTCAAGCATACACGAGTTTCAAAAAATAATAATAAACTTATATTCGAATCCTTTTGCATTTTATTAAATTTTTTGAAAATTTTAAAACACAATATAAATAGATTATAACCATTGGAATTTCTTCACCTACCTTCATGTAAAATCAGACAACAACGGAACTCGTATTTAAGAGAATAGATATAATAGGCACACTTCTGTAGTTTGTAATATTTCTTGAATCATCACCATTTATACAACAGTTAAATAAATAATAATTAATTGTGTACTTAACTATGTAGCAAAACTCATATTGCAAAATAAAATTTATTATAATTAATATTGTAAGAATATGGTTCGTAATTTTAACTTTATATGAAGTACTGAAATAATTTTAGAAAAAATAGTAGTCGTAAATGTCCATGATCTTAAAAAAACGACAGCATGTTATTACATTAGCATGGATGGTGGGAAATTATTTAACTCTGAATTTAATTTGGGAAGTTTGATATAAGTAAATGCATACAGTAGTTATTAAGTAAAGAAAATAATATATAAAAAACTTTGCAAAGTAAAAAAATATAGCAATTGGTATTAAGTAATATTACAATTAACGGTTTTCGTAAAAACTGATTTTCCTTCTTAAAACATCTAACATCCGCTTACACAATTTCTTACCATAAACTTGATGTAATGCGAGTAATCTTTAAGCTAAAAGGTTCTCAGAAAACTGAATTGTCAGAGGTGAATTGTTCATGATTTCTTGTTAGAAGAAAACATTTAGGAGAAAATGTATCATGTTTCCATACACGAAAAATTACACTTAAAACATAAAAACAATAAAAATAGAATATGATTAGTAAATATAGTTACTTAAATCCATTTTTTATTATTTGTAGACTCATAAACTCATTCAGTTCAGTTGCTTCTATAATAATGCGATAATATGTTGAAAACAGTCGTATGTAAAATATGTATATTTTTCTTAAACTACAGTTTGTTTAAGATATTAGCAAAATATTATTTACTGTATATAAATAAACTTATACCCGATGAGACATCGGTACTTTTATTATACGGACTAATTATCATAGCATATTAAGGTAATATTTATTTTCTTTAAATTTAATTACAAATGCGCTATAAATAAATAAAAAAGTAAAAGTATTATTATAAATGAAATCTCAGCGGCGACTACTAGAATGAATTGATTTATCATGGCCGCTACAGAAAATGAGAACGCATTGCAGCGAAATGAATCATAACCGACATAGTTTTGAATGTTCCCGCAATATTGCAATTCCGAATAAGAATTGGTATAGGTCAAGGTGTCATCTAGTGAACATTCTTATTCAACTGTATCGCAAAGTAATATACACATAACATATTAATTTTGTTACGTATTAGTTATACGTGTTTGTCATTAAATACATATAACTAATACATACAAAATAATATGTAGGTTAGTTATTAGCAAACTATGTACTGAGGATATAAATGTTTATTCAACTGTATCACAAAGTAATATACACATAACATATTACTTTGTCACGTATTAGTTATACGTGTTTGTCATTAAATACGTATAACTAATACATACAAAATAATATGTAGGTTAGTTATTAGCAAACTATGCTCTGAGGATATAAATGTTTATTCAACTGTATCACAAAGTAATACACACATAACATATTACTTTGTGACGTATTAGTTATACGTGTTTGTCATTAAATACGTATAACTAATACATACAAAATAATATGTAGGTTAGTTATTAGCAAACTATGCTCTGAGGATATAAATGTTTATTCAACTGTATCACAAAGTAATACACACATAACATATTACTTTGTGACGTATTAGTTATACGTGTTTGTCATTAAATACGTATAACTAATACATACAAAATAATATGTAGGTTAGTTATTAGCAAACTATGCTCTGAGGATATAAATGTTTATTCAACTGTATCACAAAGTAATACACACATAACATATTACTTTGTGACGTATTAGTTATACGTGTTTGTCATTAAATACGTATAACTAATACATACAAAATAATATGTAGGTTAGTTATTAGCAAACTATGCACTGAGGATATAATTAATGTTTATTCAACTGTATCACAAAGTAATATACACATAACATATTACTTTGTGACGTATTAGTTATACGTGTTTGTCATTAAATACGTATAACTAATACATACAAAATAATATGTAGGTTAGTTATTAGCAAACTATGCACTGAGGATATAAATGTTTATTCAACTGTATCACAAAGTAATACACACATAACATATTACTTTGTGACGTATTAGTTATACGTGTTTGTCATTAAATACGTATAACTAATACATACAAAATAATATGTAGGTTAGTTATTAGCAAACTATGCACTGAGGATATAATTAATGTTTATTCAACTGTATCACAAAGTAATATACACATAACATATTACTTTGTGACGTATTAGTTATACGTGTTTGTCATTAAATACGTATAACTAATACATACAAAATAATATGTAGGTTAGTTATTAGCAAACTATGCTCTGAGGATATAAATGTTTATTCAACTGTATCACAAAGTAATACACACATAACATATTACTTTGTGACGTATTAGTTATACGTGTTTGTCATTAAATACGTATAACTAATACATACAAAATAATATGTAGGTTAGTTATTAGCAAACTATGCACTGAGGATATAATTAATGTTTATTCAACTGTATCACAAAGTAATATACACATAACATATTACTTTGTGACGTATTAGTTATACGTGTTTGTCATTAAATACGTATAACTAATACATACAAAATAATATGTAGGTTAGTTATTAGCAAACTATGCTCTGAGGATATAAATGTTTATTCAACTGTATCACAAAGTAATACACACATAACATATTACTTTGTGACGTATTAGTTATACGTGTTTGTCATTAAATACGTATAACTAATACATACAAAATAATATGTAGGTTAGTTATTAGCAAACTATGCTCTGAGGATATAAATGTTTATTCAACTGTATCACAAAGTAATACACACATAACATATTACTTTGTGACGTATTAGTTATACGTGTTTGTCATTAAATACGTATAACTAATACATACAAAATAATATGTAGGTTAGTTATTAGCAAACTATGCACTGAGGATATAATTAATGTTTATTCAACTGTATCACAAAGTAATATACACATAACATATTACTTTGTGATGTATTAGTTATACGTGTTTGTCATTAAATACGTATAACTAATACATACAAAATAATTTGTAGTTTAGTTATTAGCAAACTATGCACTGAGGATATAAATGTTTATTCAACTGTATCAAAAGTAATATACACATAACATATTACTTTGTCACGTATTAGTTATACGTGTTTGTCATTAAATACGTATAACTAATACATACAAAATAATATGTAGGTTAGTTATTAGCAAACTATGCACTGAGGATATAATTAATGTTTATTCAACTGTATCACAAAGTAATATACACATAACATATTACTTTGTGACGTATTAGTTATACGTGTTTGTCATTAAATACGTATAACTAATACATACAAAAGAATATGTAGTTTAGTTATTAGCAAACTATGCACTGAGGATATAAATGAAAGTCTTTAATAATATTATAATATAATTTGTATATTGTTGGAATAAAATAGGGATGAGATTTACTAACCATCCCATCAAAAGAATAATAATCCTAAACATATTTATTTTCGTGATTATACATCAGTAGTATAAAATATATATACAATAATAATTATCTTTCAGAATATATGTTATATTAACAATCTTAATGAATAAATGTAACTCTTCCTAACTTGAATTTATATTAAAATTTAAACTAATGGGTGTCTTTAAATTAATTAAACGTGATTAAAGTGGATGTCACACCAGAAAATAAAAAAAAAATTAGAGACTATTCTCATATTTATAGAAAATAAAAGTGCGGAGACGGGGATGGAGGATGTTATTTTGGGTAATTTTACCATTTTGCCCTTTTTTAAAATGGAGGTGACCTAAAATTGTTATGGCAACCCTATCTTCAAAAACATTTAAGTGGTTCTTAGAAAAAATTCTCAATATATTATCGTCTCTATATAAAATCATTGTCAAGAGATCTATAATAATTATTAAGAACATTGTAATGAAAACAACTGATATAAAACTAATTCTGAATGAAAAACTATGAATAAGTTTGGTTCGTACAAGGAACGTCAATAAAAAATTACTAATTGAGTCTTTTGATAAAATTTTAATCGTTAATTTAACCTCTTTGATTAAATGAAAGAGGTTAAATTAATTGTACACGTTATGTCCTCTTTCATTTCTTAAATACTAAATGTTAGGAAGCTTAGTTTATAGAACCCTATAATGAGCTTTTTTAAAATTATTAATATTAAGCTTATGAGGATTATGAATTTGGTTAGTAAATTTGAAAGAAAAAAATAAACATTTTTGTCATATGCTCAGTTGCATATAATCGAGATATGGTTATATTTAGTTTTAATTTTTTTATTGCTGTAATTTTCAAACATTCTAATTTTCAATGAAGTTACTGTCAGACAATGTAGTATTTGGAAGGTTTTTACAAACGATTTGGTAAATTAAGTACCTGGATTCACAAGTCATTTGACCAATTATAGATAGCAGAATCAAATGTATAAGTCTCTGTAAAGTTGGTTATAAATGTATTACAATTTGAACTTAACAGACAGCCAAAACCAAACCAAAAAATCGATAAAAAACTGTTGTAGAACAATGTTTAAATAATGTAATTTTCTTACAAATAATATTTAACATTATGTAACAGTGTAATATATTAATATGTAACAGTAATAATATTTTTTACATAATAATTTTGAAGAACATTTCTGAGCAGGAATTGTACATATACTGTAATGACCCTTATTCGTCCCCGTCCTTAATCCTCACCCTTTCTAATAGAAACCCTGTTTACCAAAGTGCAGTTTCCCTTATTGCCTTTGACCTTTTTATTTTCCGCCTTCCGCTATTACCAACGTCCTGTTGTTCCTAACTTGTCTTAACTGAGCGTCTCCTCCCACGGCCCTACGTCTAGCTCTACACCCTTCGTTTTCTTTCCGCCAATAAATCCTTATTTCCGCTACACCTAAAACATCTCCTCTACTCCCCTCCTATCCGTAAACAAACAGCGTCGTCCTCATTTCCCCTGCGTCGTGCCCTCCACGTACCTCTTTACCCTGACCTTTGCCCGCACCTAGCGGTTATCCATGTTTCCGCTTACCATTATACGTTTCCTATCCTCGTGTCCTACTAATCCGCTTTGGGCGTCGCCTTCAGGTAGTCGGCGTCGTCCTATACACACTTCCTCTTATAATTCCTGTGTCCTTCGCTTTCCGACGTTACAATAAGCCCTGTCCTATTTTCCCACGATCAGTCCGGCCCCTCCGTCACTTGATCTTACCCTGCGCCGCCGATGGAACTTCCCGTTACCTTATCGCCTTCCGGGCCTTTCCCCATAAACCTTACCCTCTCCTAAACACTCCTACATGCACACCCAATTCCTACCTCCCATACGTCCTGCAGCGTCGCTTTATACAAGTCGGCACTTTTTTCCCTATGCCGACGGACCCCTAACGACCCCATCCCTGCAATAAAGAATACGGTCGAGTATTCAGAAAGAGCAGCGTCGCCATTTAAAACAGGTTGGAACAAGCAGAACATATAACCCTACGGAGAGATGTTGCCGGCACCGCATCTGGGAGCAGACTGACTATATTGGGGGTTCTGCGCATGCGCCAACCTGACTGCTATATAAGGGAGCCTATCACCAGCACAGCTCTTTCTTTCGTTCCTGGGAGACCACTCCAGGTAGAGCAGCTCATTCGTTCCTGGGAGACCACCCCAGGTGGAGAAGCTCTTTCGTTCCTGGGAGTTCACCACGGATACAACGCTCAGTAGATCATGGGAGACCACCACAGGAAGCTCTCCGAGACCGACCACGCTTCGCCACTCTCAAGTAAGATAATCGCCCTGCGCTAGAGCAATCCAAGCGCCTCTTCGTCTTTCCCCGCTAGAGCAATCCAAGCGGAACCTTTCGCCCTGCGCTAGAGAAATCCGAGCGCCTCGATCCTTTCGCCCGCTAGAGCAATCCAAGCGGAACCTTTCGTCCTGCGCTAGAGAAATCCGAGCGCCTCTTCGTCTTTCCCCGCTAGAGCAATCCAAGCGGAACCTTTCGCCCTGCGCTAGATTAATCCCAGCGCCTCTTTCTCTGTCCCCGCTAGAGAAATCCGAGCGGAACCTTAGTTCTTTTGTTAGACTCTTTCCCAACGCTTTTGTTTCCAAATTACTACTGTCCATACTCCTCCTCATATCCTACTTGGAGCCTGGGCTGTGATGATACCGAGCGTTCGTATTGAGTCCACTTAGGTTGACTCTGCTCTCAATCTGAGCCTTTGGTTTCCAACTACCTTTTCCCGACCCCTGGAATACTTTACCCCATTTCACGACTGAGACGTTCTGGGTCAGTTACGTTACGATACGAAAAGTCACGTTACAATACTATTGAAAAATGGAAAAAAATTTTGTAAATATTATATATAAAAACAAAGAAAGTTTAAATTACATTTAATACAAAGATTAATTAATAAGGAATTATAAAAAAATAATAATAGTCCATTTTATATAAACTTTGCTCTTATTAGCGCATCTTTTATTTAAACAATTCCTATTACGGTTTAGTTAGTGAAAAAATTGATGCTTTAATCTTATTTTAATTGCCCTTTTCATTGGCTTTAAAAATTGTATAAATGACTTTAATTCTTTTAACCAAATATTTAATTGTTATTATTACATTCGTTTAACAAAATATTTAAAACATTAAAAATCGTTACCTTCTAAAGAAGACAGTAAATATTTTAGAATGTAATATTGCTTAGTATATACTTAATAAAAACGAGTTCTTTTTTATAAAGTACATTCGTAAATCAGATTATTTTTAAACCATTTTTTTCTAATATAACTTCCACAAAACACTGAAAACTTTAGTTTCTAAATTTAAAAAATAACCAATAATTAAATTAAAATTTTTATCACAAGGTAATGGAAAATGCAAATTTAATATTGGTTTGTTTATGGCATGACAAAAGTCTGATTTTTGTTTAAGGCTTCTGTGTAAAATAATAATACTATGAAATGTAATGCCATGATAACATAAAAAGGCCATCTATAAAGATGAAATTGAGTTACTAATATTTTGAATTTAATTTATTGACAGAATATATACTATTATTATTTGTATCCCAATAATATTGTATTTCTTAAACCATTGTCATTTTACTTTGCTTTCAATCAAATTTATACTCTGTGAAAACAAGTGCGGAAATTTATTTAGATTTCGACACTTTCCCAATATTCTATTACTGACTTCTTGGTTGTTCCTTCCATTACGAAGTTTCTATGGATAAGTTTCTTTTAATGTTCATGAAACTCTCTTTATTTTATCAAATTAAAGAAATAAAAATATTTTTAATAATATGTTACTTTCACTTGGTAAGCAATATAATCATTCATTATATTTTAAAAATAAAATCGGACTATTTTTCAGTTGTAAGTAAACACAAATTAACATAAATAAAAAATAATAGACATTAGAAACGATAAATTAATAACACTAGGTCCGTATCTACAGTTAGTATAACATAATTTGGTGGGAGGACAGAGGTAAAAGCAAATTTAGTGGTTTTCATGGCTTTCGTGTGTGCCTGGGAGCACAAGGGTCACAGGTATCCACAAAGGAATATAATTTCAACCGAGTCAGTTGCTACCTGGGGAGATCCTAACTGACAGTTTAACTGAAGGATTGACAACCCTGCCTTCCTAACTTAACAATATCTTGTTCATATACAACTAATAGATTACACAACTAATAGATAAAACATACTACATAAAAATTAAAGATATAATATTAAATTTGCATAGGCCTACAGATGGCATAAACTTACAATAGGCCTAAGCCTCGTGGCTACCTTTCGTTTTAATGGTACCAAGTAGGCCAGCAAGTTTTCCTTTCAGTTTGGAGTTGATTCTTTCCCAAAATATGTCTAAATAAAATAAACAGTAAAAACCCAAGAGGTATAACCTTTATCTGGCTTCTAAATTAGAACACTATCCATGGTAGCTGAAATCTCTCCTAAAAGAAACAAACGTTAGTCGGAGAGTGCCCAGGCATTGGTATTAGGCTACTCTTAGCGTTCGGGGGAGTAATGAGACACTGTAGCAGTGCATACAGATCCCGTAAACCTAATTAACAAAACTAAGAGGGTAAAAGTAGTAGCATATCTATTTAAGGGTTATCAACATAAAATTTAACTAATGAATGTACAAGAAAAGCTTTGTTTAAAACTTAATATATATATATATATATATATATATATATATATATATATATATATATATATATATATATATATATATGTGTGTGTGTGTATTGTATAATACTTCCTTTGTAAAGAAGCAAGTTTAATGGATAAATAGTTTCCGAGAGAAATTTTAACAAAAGGTATAGTTTAAAAAACTATTAATAAAAAAAAATTCTCAGAACGAATTGAATAACAGTTTTATTAGTAATAATTACCAAAAATCTCAAACAATAACGAAAATTTTGTAAGAAGATTACTGTGTAGTCACAAGTTTATCGGAGACCAAACTTTTTAGCAAGTAATATGTATTTTACCACAAAAACAAGGGGGAAATGTAAGAATTGAAAAATACATAGATGTAACATAGAAATGTAACATAGAAAAATTAGAAAAAAACAAACCGTGAACATTAAACACACACACACACACACACACACACACACACACACACACACACACACACACACACACACACACACACACACACACACACACACACACACACACACACACACACACACACACACACACACACACATTTATATATACATTAAATATAAAATATATATATAAATATATACCTATATACCTAAAAATACTATATATATATATATATATATATATATATACATAAAACTTTTAAATTACTACTCCCAATTCCACTTGATGCTACTGCGTAGCGACAAAGTTAAGCCTTTTACAAAAAGAACGTGGTTAACAAGATCAGAAATAAACAATAAACTAATAAATCACCGACAAATGTACTATCAAAACACCGAGTATTAAGTTCATATATAATTTACAAGATAAGTAACAGCAATAATTACATATGCAGAGCTAACACTTATAGGATAGGAACAGTGTGGCCATACAGACTGTCAGAAGTAATACAACGGAGTTAACTGTTGGCACAGCGTGGCAACGTTACAATTTTATGCATATCTAGTTATCTCGTATACATTTTAGAAATTTCAGAGTATATAACTTCTCTTCTGTAACTGCTAAAGAGTTTCCTTTTTTTAAAATGTAGTGAACTGTCAGAACCTGTAAGGGGCTAGAAACTGCAAGACAAATATATTGCCGAACAAGAATAAATTAAATGAGCAACTTACGGGGTCGGTTCTATCGGCAGTCCTAATGGCAACAAATGGCTTTGGTACAATCCTGGCTTACGGCCAATATTTGAGCACAATATTTCTTGACCACGAGATACTGTAAAATGGTTCAGTCTATATAAAAAGTGGAGTGACTTAAATTGTTGTTGGTTAAAATATATTTCTTTTAATTTAATATGTAAAATATAAAATGCGAACTTTAACAACTGCAATATTTTGCTTCTTGTTCATCATTGCTGCATATTGTTATGATCGAACGTATCAAATCTTTTTTCAATAAATTTTCCCTCTCTAATTGTATAAAAATTAAAAACATTTTTGTATATTATATTGAAATATGTAATTTACTATACGTATTATTACGCATAATCTAAAATTTCGTAATTGTATAAATGATCTATCATCATAGTTCTTTCTAATCTAATCAATCATATACTGTTATGATAAGATTTTACAATAAAGGGATATATCCCTCTATTGTAAAATCCAGTAGTATACTACTTGATTTCCTAACCAAATTTAATGTGTGATGGCATATATATTAAAAGAGCTCACTGTTTAGGGGTGTCGTTTACAATAAAAAAAATTGACGTTAGGACTGCACCCACTTAAACATATCGCTTTTGTATCTTTAATTGGGGCTTAATAAATATTTAGATTCCCAGACGATTTAATTCTAATAAATGATAAAGTAATCAAAATTTTCATAACATAGCCTAGCAACAAGTATTTTTAGGCAGTGATGATGGCCAGAACATATATTCCCTCATATTTTTCGAGTAGCCTATGTTATATTTCCTTTTATATATATATATTATATATATGATGTTTAAAAAGAAGCTAACGTATTACTAGTGTAATATGTAACATTTTTTTGTAATAACTTTCAATATTCTTCTAAGAGAACAAAGATAAAGGAAAGTGTGAGTTTTCTCGGTGTTAACAAACCTGAGGTGTTGAACAAATTACAAAACAATTACGCAGCGAGGCGAGGAGCAAATATTGTTACATTCTTAGCCTCAACAGAACCCAAGTGTAAACAATGGCTCAGATTTTCTTAGAGAATCCTTAAAGATTTTAACGTTTTACTGCTGCTTAAACAAACTAATAAGCTAAATTGTATTCAGTAATGTCCAAAACTAGCACTAAACTCCTCTATGCAGTAAAATTTTACAGCATGGTTAAACGCTCTAGGATCTGAACGATGACGTTTTAATACCTAAAGTTATAAAATTTAAAGCTTACAAGTAAATAAATTAGTTCACGAAAATCACTTTATTGAATAATGATTAAGAGTCGACCAAATATCTTATATATATATATAAATTAAAAAAAAAAATATTTAAGATCTGTAACATCTGCAGCTAACTTATCTCAAGTAACCAAATAAATCCGTTGTAGACATGAGTGCTCCTTCCTAATGATCTGAAGGATTCTTTTAGGATTCTCTCAGTCCTAATATGGGTATAGGAGATGTAATGATTCCACGTTTTGTTCTGGAAGATTGAACAGTGTGTGAACAACTAGTTACATTTAAAGTAAAGGGGTTCAACTGAGAAATACTGTATAGGAGTTCTTTCCGCATATATAATGCTTTAATAGACAATTAGCTATAATGACACTTGGAGATGCATTAAAATTCAGAAGACGGACTCTAGTTGCACCATTGTATACCTAGATCAAATTTCATGATTTTATTGGCTGAACATAGGGTATATCACTCAAGGGTCTGTCTGTCCACACTATATCTAGAGAATAAACTGATCTATAACTGGATGGTCTGATGCCAAACTGAACCAACTCCAATTTCAATGTTTTTCCGGTATTGTCATTTCTTACTTTATAAAATACAATACATTCACATGCCAGAGAGAACCATATTAAACAGCTGAGTTTGTGAGGGAAATTTTATTTTTTCTGTTTTACCATACGGGGAATTTTGATTTTGTTTGTGTGGCAGACTGAACTAACTCCTGAAAAACATGGCTGACGCATTAGAGTTGGTTCATGGTGCATCCTCTTCTTTAATAAATAGTGAGTTAAACTCCAGTTTATCCGACTTATTTGAAGATTCTGGCGACGAGTACATCCCACCTCAACATGCTGAAGATAGTAGTGAAGGTAATATTTCACATTTACTAATTATCTAGGTCATTTCAATTATATGCAATAGGTTAGTGTACATTAGCATTTCATCTTATGCCAAAGTGAACTAACTATTCCCTCCATAATATCAGCTGTTGTGGTTGTGTTTTTTGTAACATATTAATGTTGTAGCCTTTCAATAGTGTTGTTAACAGATATCTGCAATGCACGATATACTATCTGTTGTCATAACTGGGATTTTGGAGTTAGTTCACTCTGGCATACAGTGTTCAGATATTTAAATGATGTTAGTTCATTCTGGCAGACGAGATTGTAAAAATGCTGATTGTTTGTTTGCCCCTGGATTTTTTATAAAAGCTTATAGACAATGATAATAGATTAATTAATTCATTTTTTAATAAAACAAACCTTATTTTGTTTTTTGTGTGTGTATATATTGGTACATTATTACTACAGTAATCCTTTTACCACCATACTTTAATAAAATAGGACTATTTTATATTGTTGGCTTTGTACATGCTTTATATTGGCATTAATGTTGCAGATGATGTCCCATGTGGTTCTAAGCAAAAAAGGAAGAAGAAGAAGAAGAAGGATGGAAAAGATGTTGGGGCAGATGGATCAGAAATGAGACAGGAAACACTCGTAGCAACAGAAGAAAAAACCCACCGAGAAGAAGAGAAGAAAGAGAAACTACGGAGATCCAGCTAAGTGGAAAAAAAATATTAGAAAGATAAATCGAAACTCAGGAAAAAGCTTATGAGAGTACTAGTGGTAATCCTGTTGCAAGTAAAATATTTGAACCGTTTGACTGTAAAATGTAGAATGAAATGCGCTGAAAAGTTAATATTGATGAAAGGAAAAAGTCTTTTGATCTCTTTTGGAATTCAGGGTCATTTGATACACAGACTGCTATTATTGGTAGGTCTGTTAAAAGTTCGAAATGCTTTTGTAAAAAAGGGTTCTGATGATTCAAAGAGAGAATATCTCTCGTTACTATTATTTGCCATGTCAAAATATTGATGTCAGGATTTGTAAAAAGTATGTTTATAAAAACACTTAAAATAGATAGCGCGAAGATTCATCGCTCACTGATGAAAGTTAGTCGTGGTGAGGTTGTAGACAAAAGAGGTAAACATACGCCTCATAACAAACTATCAGATGAACGAATTAATTAACTCTGTTAAAAATCATATATCATCTTTTCCTGCCTACACTAGCCATTACAGTCGCAAAGATAATCCAAACAAAAAGTATTTAGGGGCTGAATTTAAATTTAAGTCTAATGTATAGGTTATATGCCCAAAAAATGGAAGCTGATAATGTTAAAGATCAGACTGTGTCTCAGTCAATGTATGAAAAAATCTTTTACAAAGACTTCAATTTAGGTTTTAAGACACCTCATAAGGACACCTGTTAAAGTGTGCGATTCATATAATGTCCAGAAGAAAGCGATTGAGAGTGAACTAGACTCTGCAGAAAAAAATTGAAACTCAATCAAGTGTTGGCAATACTGAGCTTCACCATTAGAAAGTAAATGCAGCAAGAGATGAAATGAAGCGGGACATGCAATTTGCTAAAAACGGCGAATGCACCGTTTTAACTTTTGATTTACAGAAGACATTCTCATTGCCAAAGGTTCCTACAGGAATAGCATATTATAAGAGGCAATTGTCCGTTTATAATTTAGGCGTTCATGACTGTGCCTCGTCAAAAGGAACAATGCACCTTTGGAATATGAATGTCAAGGAGGAAGGGGACCAGATGAAATTGGATCCTGCCTTTTGAAATACATTTCTGACCATCCTACAAAAGAAAAGATTGTGTTGTGGTGCGACTCATGTGGTGGCCAGAATAGGAATTTCAAAATGGTATCCCTACTCATGCGACTAGTGCAAAACCCTTTAAAACAACATTAAAGAAATTGAGCAAAAAATTTCCCATACCAGGGCCACAGTTTTTTGCCAAACGACACGGATTTTGGTCACATAGAAAAAAAGCATGAGAAGACACGAATACATTTATGTCCCACAACAGCTTGCTGAAATAATAAAGGGATGTAGGTCAAAGAAGCAAGCATTTGAAGTCATTACTATAAAGGAAACAGATTTGATAACTACTGATCAAGTTTGCGCAGCTCTTACAAACAGAAAAGAGTGTGACGGAGAGAAAGTTGAATGGTTAAAGATCAGAAGTTTATGTGTAAGACAAAGTCATCCTTATGTCATGTATTATAAGTACACACACAATAGTGATGTTGAGTACCACTCAATCAGTCTCAGTAAACGGCTCCAAAAAAAGAAATCAAAAACCTTGAAACCAAGAGGTCTGAACCCAGTAAGACTCAAGTTCCTCTTCACCATCTTCCTTTAGTCACAAAGAATCCTAACGGCAAACTCTTTCTTCTGAAAAAAAGGCTGACTTAAAATCAATGTTAGAAACTTGTGCCACCGATTTCACCATGGATTTTATGAAGACTTGTTCCAGAAACAGGAAATAACTACCAGTGAAATCAACGATGAAGAATTGGTTGATAATCTATAAGTTTTATTAAATTTGACCTGTTTTTAATTTTGTAATACTGTGTTTGTTTGGTCTTCTCACTTTTTAAATAATAAAATCAGAATGAAAAATCAGTAATGAACTTATTATTCCTCCCTAATTTAGAAGTAAAATCCACCTTAGAACATTTTAGATACAATTCAGTAATTTTAAAGATGAAAGAAAAATATTTTAAGTAACTTATTTTACATATAAATATTGGTTCACTGAAGCACCCAGGTGCAATGGTAAGTTTCATGAACCAGACTGAACCATGTCAGTACAAAAAAATTTTGAAAAAATATATTTTCATCCTTGCTGAGTTTTATATTAATTTTTTTTCAGTAATTATGAAGATACAATTAGTGTAACTTTTCAGATTATCACAAAACAACAATATGTTTTTCAATTTCAAAGTGCTATTTAGCATCAAACATTGAAAATCTATTATTGTTCGTACTGAAAAATTAAAAATATGGAGTTGGTTCACTTTGGTATCAGACCATCCAACTTGAAAGTTGTATGAAACTTTGATTAGTGTGCGCGTCACTCCATGGGATTACCGAATGTGTGTCTGATAGGTAACCAGAATGGGAACTGGAATTCGCAGGATAAATCAGTCTGTAAAAAAGCTGAGTTTAATCATACGCTGTAACTCGTGATATAATAACATGTGCAACCTTACTATCCGTGAGATATCCAGTGAAAGATTTCAACTGTGGACTTAAAATTCTGTAAAGAACGTTGTGCAAAGGTTGGCAATCACTCAATAGGCTGGCATAATTTCTCTATTGCATGCCAGGGTTATCTCTTTTCTGTATCATTATGTTTCTGTTGTTTGTCCTAAATATATCTGAAGAATTAAATTAACTGTAGACTTTAAATTATGCATGCATCTTCTGAGATGCCTGTTAGGTGAAATGTGGTGTTAGGTGAAAATTGTGTGAGGTACTTCTACCATAATGGTAAAAATATGAATAGAAATAACCGATAGAATGAATAAATAGAATATGTGCGATAAAAATTACAATATATTTAAATATGAATCATTTATCATGAACAGAAAATTTAAAGTTTTAGTCTCACTGTAGAGAGTAGTTTAAGTTGTAATAAAATGCATTAAATACTTACAAACTCTAATTTAATTTAAAACATAGTTATCTAAATTAAAAGATATTTTACTCATACTTCGCTTACAACAAATATAAAACATTTTTGGTTACATAGAAAAATATATTATTCCTCGAGATGTAAAGAAGACAGGAGATTTACATTCATCCCACATTCTATCACACGCCTCAGAAACGTTTGGAAGCTTTTCAGCGTACAAGGAAAACATTCATAATCAACTTCTCTGTTAGAAAATATGTTATTATAAGCTTGGTAAATATAGAAAGAATGTATGTCTTTACAAAACATATTTGTAGGAGATTACTAGAGTAAGGTTTGTTCTCTATGCATGTGTACAAATCTAAGTTCACTTAATATTCAGTTTTGAATTAGTTAGAAACATAAAAAGAAAGATATAAAAGAAGTAAAAAATTATATTTTTAGGATTGTTTGTAAAATATATTTTTTTAAATTGACTACAAGGAAATATAACATGCAAGATATACGATATAGGGGTTGGATATCCTCATCATTCTTATTATTCTGTCTTCTAGAAAGTTTTTATAATTTGTATCTAGTAAGAATTGGTTTTAGAATGATTGGTTTATGACAGAGATACCATGAGTGGTCATCAATAAAAATCCTCTTATAAAACTGCTTGGTACCAAATTAAAAAATGAAGCCAGCGTTTAAATGTTGTATTATCATTTAATAAATATCCAAAAATATTCGACATGAAACAAATGTTTTATAAATAAACATATTGGTGCTACAAATACATTAATATTAAGAAAATGTAATATATGCTTACCTTAACGCTCAGAAACGAAATGATTCGTAGCAACACTTAACTGTGAAATATAGATTCTCAATAACAGCTTTGAGCAGATCGTAAACAAGATTTACTGCAGTAACAAATAGCGAGATAAGAGCGTTACTAGATAGCGTGCTTAAGAGTGACCTTTAATCTTGGTTCACTGTTTATTGGATTATCATTTGTTTATTTAGGTAGAATATGGAAGTAAGAATTTGTGGTTTGATACAAAACATATTTACACGAAGACTTTATTAATAGAAACGCTACTTAAAACTATTTAACGCTAATTAAATGAAGCGACTGGAGGTAACATTACTTGACATTTTTGAGCCGTATGTTAGTGAGGATTTGAAGAAAACTGATATTACATATATTGACATAATACGTTAATAAAGGTGTTTTATTATAAGGTTTTTGATTAAGAGGGCGTGGTTATTGGACATAAATAATGTACTTTACTGCAGGCATCAATGTTACAAGGATATATTACTTCAAGTCAAATTTACTCCTCAATTTTATGAAGGTTTCTGAATAGTAGAAGCAGGCAGATACCGAAAGCATGACGTAAGAGGTTGACTACTTTTTGATGCTGGAACCTTTCTCAGGGAATAATCTTTTAGAGACAGGGGACTCCAGAAGCCGGGATGTGCTATTCACCAAACTTGTATTGGAACTAGTTTTGTCCTTGGGCGTAAAACTCTTTAGGCTTTTAGAGACCGAGCGGTAGATATATAACGGAAAGCTAGAAGAAGAAGATTTTGAATAGGGGGAACCAGATAGTACACGATAATACACGAAGTACATTGAAAGTATAATTATAAGTAAATTGGTAAATGCCCAAAAGGTTTAGAGGATAAATTTAGCATTGCACTGCGAGAAGAAAAACGTTTATTAAATAATATGAATTATATGATTAAAGTAACTGCTGTTCAATAATTGGAGTTATATTATTTCCTTTATGGAGGAGAGTGGGATTTTACGCCTGA
Source organism: Homalodisca vitripennis (assembly GCF_021130785.1). Classification (NCBI taxonomy): domain Eukaryota; kingdom Metazoa; phylum Arthropoda; class Insecta; order Hemiptera; family Cicadellidae; genus Homalodisca; species Homalodisca vitripennis. Next base: position 167,257,869 of record NC_060212.1, on the reverse strand, counting down.
TTTACTTTTAAACACCAACATTGACTTCAGAAGAAATTATCATAGAGTAATTTGCCTACTTACTGTGTTGGAAGACTATATTGGACGCTGGAGCTACCGAAACTTGTCTTTCCAAAAGGATGTATTGGTAAATAGGCTCTTTGTTCCTCTGTAAACCTTCTCTTAGACGTTTCATAAGATTTATTTATACTTATTTCAACAAGTGGCCAATGGGCGTAAGATTATTTGTCGAAGGTTAAAACATTCAGGATGGGTCGTTTTCTTATCGTACGTATGAAGGTACTACATCGTTTACATTTGGTACTATATCGTTTACCTTTACAGCCTGAAACAAAGTGTTATACTGATTCTGACGTCGAGGCCGGGTATGGGTTGTAAGACCGTTTTCCAGAAGGGAATCTGGTTATTTGACAGACAGCTTCTACCGTAAATTCATCACAACCTGATATTATATGTCCCTGCATCACCAATAGAGCTATCTGTGCTTTGCTGCATTCCTTCTACCCCTACCAAGTATTTAAATGTCGTGATTTCAATGTGATTATTAATATGAATACTTTTACCCCTCTTTCCTTTCCCTCTCTCATATCCGTTGTTCCAAATTAATCCTTTTTGATTACTCTGTTTGAAATCAATTTAACAAGTAATGTAATGTTGTTATTACCAATTCCTACTTTGTTATAGTTGAGGTTCTTGTGAACGTGCTGTTATGTAAGCTCATGATAAACATTCATCTTGCCATTCGTTTTGTAAGCGCAATCGTAACTACTTATCCTCTTCGATTTCCTCATTTGGAAGCTTCTCTTCGCGTTATATAATTTCAAACAGAACAGTATGTCTATAAACAATAATATATGCAATATTTGTATCAGCTTTTGTTCACCACCTGCTGGCAAATTTAAAACCGATTTGTAAAGAAACCCACTGTAGTGGTTCAAAGTCTACTTTGATAACGTAACTAACATTTAGACTACTTATTCACCAATGCATTTCTTATGGGTATTTTTCCAACTTTAGAAGCCAGTTTGGCTACTTTAATCGTTTTATTTGTTAAATAAAATATCATAATATAGTTTTCAGTTTATGTGCAAAATTTCAGCTCGGTATGGCAATGAAAAGTAGTAACTTTAACTAATGTATTTATACATCATGACAATATCATGACATATTACCACACACAGAAAGATTGCATGCTAATATAAGGAATATAAAAAAGTAAAAAAATGTATTTATGTTTCTAAGATGGCATGTAATGGACTTTCTTATAAGGCGTACGTCATACTTTTTAATTTCAAGCCCTTTAAAATTAAAACTTTAAATTTTTCGATTGAAAATTCATTTTATTAAAATTTGAATAGTTATACAAAACAAAGAATCTTTTATATTATATATATAAATGTACTTCAATAATGAATTGTGCATTTAAAAAGCTACTGGTGGTTAGTTTATTAATAATTATTTTTAAAATACAATTACTGGTTCAGTTTGTAGTATGAAAAAATCCAAACTTACAGTCCTCCTTTTCACAACATAGAAAGGGGAAATACTCTATGTATATGTATATCCCTCAGAAAGAGGGATATACATATACATATAGAAAGAGGGATTTATAGTTTAACGAATACTGAAACATATTCACTGAAATTCGGTAACATTTAATATACACAAATGAAAGTATAATTACTTCTTTCGGTAGTTAATTTAACATTTTTACTGTTTAGCAATAGTCACAAATGATCGGAATGGATTTATAACAACAAATCTAAAAGGAAGGATGATAACGTCGTAAATAATTCACTCTATTTAAACCATGTAGATTGTAGAAGATTGAAGAAGAAGAAAATTAAAAGTGTTCTCTATTATGCCGTGAATGCTTTTAGCACAGCAATGATTGCTTGGCTAACAAGAGTGCTGAAATGAAAAGCTTATCTTCTTAGTACATCAAAGGACGTGTGGAATACACAAGTAAGCATCAGCCACGTAATCTACTTACTTCTTACTCATCAACGTACTCATTTTATTCACAGTCCGCCTTGTAAAACAAAGCATTCATCAGAGCTATAGTCCATTGTAAACGGTTTTAAAGAAATGGAAAATCTATACGCAACTTTAACTTTTAATTTATATTTAAAGAAAACCTCTTAAACATCGTACGATAATTGTATCGTACGATACTTGTAACAGGTAAAAGTAGCGAAATAAAATGTGTGTTGCCATATTTATTATAAATTGTTCTAACTTTTAAAAGCAGAGTACATTTTACATTAAAAAGTTAAATTTGCATATCCTGATGTAAGTGATTTATAGCTTGAGTAATTTTTGGTTTAACATAAAAGATGAAATTAAACAATTAAACCATTATAAATACTGCCACCGCTGACGCCACCGCCGTCGCTGCCACCGCCGTCGCTGCCACCGCCACCGTCACTGTCGCAGTTACTACCGCCGCCTCCACCACCGTCACTGTCGCCGTCACTGCCAGCGCCGCCGCCACCATCACCGTCACCGCCACCGCGAACAGACTCTATACAGTTGACTCCAGAGCCCCCGATGCCGACTATATCTTGTGACGACGCCATGAAGGAAAATCTGAGAAACGGCCCTGTTGTCTATTCTGCAGCTTCAAATTTACAAGAGCAAAGAATTGAAACTGCTTTTTTAGGGACCCCTCTTTAAATCAGCGGACAAAATTGGCAAACAATCGCCATCAAAAACGAACAAACTCAAAAATTTACAAACAAATTGAACTGAAACTGCTTCATCAAAATGCTCAATTTGCAACCAACAAATTGGAAGAAATTCAACTCATGTGCGAGGATCTCAAAACAGATCTTCTTGTTGTCACTGAAAACGGTTTCAACAGTGATAACATCGCACTGTGCAAAATTCCAAATTATAAATTGGTTTCCGCGAACTGTAGACCCTACTCCAAAGGAGGAGGGGTTGCTATTTTTATAAAACAAAATTTCACGTTTGCCCCCTTTCCGATTCAAGAATCACTCGAAAAAGATTTTGAAGCAGTCGGAATCAAAATTCCAACAGACAAATCAAAATTAGTAGTGATCGGAATATATAGGTCTCCCAGTGGAAACGAAGATATTTTTTTTTCAAAATTCGAACAATTACTGACAGACCTGACTGATTAACATCAGGAATATGTCGTGATGGGGGATTTCAACATTGACGCGTTGGACAACACACACCATTCCACAGTTCGATTAGTTGATTTACTTAGGTCATTCGACCTGGAGTTGTTAGTCAAAACTCCGACGAGAGTGACGGCTACAACCCAATCGGCTATCGACAACATCATCACCAATCATCCAAGTGTCGCGGTATCTGTGGTAAACACAGCTATATCTGACCACTACGGGCAAGAAGCTGTCGTCAGTGGAATGAAACTTGAAAGGGAGCCCAAAATTAACCAAACAATAAGAGACACAAGGCCAGAAAACATCGCTCACCGCAACACTTCCCTGTCAACAGAAAAGTGGAGTTTCCTTCACTCTTCTCAATCTGTAGAGCAGCAGTTCAAAACATTTAATGACGTCCTAAATTTCCATATTAACACATGCTGCCCTACAAAAACGATTAATATTTGCGAAAAAAAACGTCCAAAAACAGATGGATCACAAAAGGTATTCTGGTCTCGAGAGAGAAAGTGAAATTTTTCTCTGAAATTAACAAACGTACTACTTGTAATGAAAATTTCAAAACATTCTTCAAAAAATACAAAAAACATTACAGGAAAGTGATCCAAGCTGCGAAAGCATACGATGTCTCCAAATCTATTCTATCTTCTAAAAATATTTCAAAAACAACTTGGGACATAATTAACAATAAAACAAAAGTTAAAAAACAAATCAAAACTAAAAATGGGAATATACTTGTGGAGGATGGAACTGAGGTTGCCAATTAGTTTAACGAATTTTTCGCATCCGTTGCTGTTGGGCAAAGTCCTCGGCCGTCTGAACCGCAAATACGTCCCTCGCGAAGAAAGAGTCCAGCAGCCTCAATGTTGCTGACGCCAGTCACGGAGGATGAGCTTCACCGAATTATTCAGCAGCTCCCAGCCAAAAAGTCCAATGATCTTAATCTAATGTCCACATGGCTCATCAAACAATGCTGCAAGCATTTGGTGAGACCTTTAAATAAATTGGTAAATTCTTTATTATAAACAGGAGTTTTCCCCTCCCTCCTGAAAATTGCAAAAGTTGTTCCAATTTTCAAAAAAGAGATCAATTTTCAATCAATAACTATCGGCCTGTCTCAATTTTGCCAGTATTGAGCAAAATTTTTGAAAAGCTTTTTCTCATAAGAATGCTTCAATTTTTGGACAAATACAGTCAGCTCTCAAATGAACAATTTGGATTCAGAAAGGGCAAATCGACGACAGACGCAGTAGTGAGTCTTGTCGATATGATTGTAGAGGGAATAGAATGTCGGAACCACACAATGAGTGTGTTCTTAGACTTTTCCAAAGCATTCGACTGCGTTGACCATAGCATACTGCTCGACAGACTTGGGTCCCATGGCATCAGAGGCGTGCCCCTTATATGGCTTAGCTCATTTCTAAGTCATAGATCCCAAGTTGTCCAAATATCAAATCAATCGTCAAAACCAATAGAACTGAGGTACGGCGTTCCCCAGGGATCCATTCTCAGTCATGTGCTTTTCCTGCTTTATGTCAACGACATAGGATCATCACTTCTGCATGGAGGACTAGTGCAGTATGCTGATGATACGACTCTCTGTTTTAGTGCAAGATCAAATAAAGTGTTGGAACAACAGGCCTTTGTTGACATCAATAACTGTGTGCAATACTTCCAAAGCCTCAATCTCACAACAGACACCTCAAAATCCAACGTATTAAATTTTTCTTTGCGCGATTTAGGCAACCATTGTGGATCTGCCGTCTTGTTAGCTGATTCCACACTGGAGGAAGTCCTCTCTTCAAAATTCCTAGGAATACACCTTGATCGAGGGTTGACTTGGAATGAACACATCAATCATGTTTGCGCAAAAATTTCCTCAGGCATTTATGTCTTGAGATCCTTAGCAAAATACTGCCCAAGTCAGGTACTGATAACGGCGTATTATGGCTTAATTCACCCCCATTTATCTTACGGAGTGGTCCTGTGGGGAGCGTGCGCAAGCTCTGTTTCAGAGAGCATTCAAACCCCAAAAAAAGCTATTCGATTAATTGCAAAAATAAAATTCAGAGAGTCTTGCAGGCAAGCTCTTAAGGAATTACAGCTGTTAACTCTCCCGTGTCTGTACATTTTAGAAACCAATTTGTTTTGTATGTATAAGTGTGCCTTAACCAGAGGCCGGGACATACATACGCATGAGACACGAGGTAGAGAATTACTACGAACTGCAAGCCACAGAACAGTGGTTTTTGAACACCTGCCCTCACAGGCAGGTTTTAATTTTATTAACAGACTGCCAAATTCAATAAAAAATTCCCTAACGCCCAAGGCGTTCAAAAGGCGCCTTAAACACCTCTTGGTGTCACAAGCATTTTATAATGCAGGGGAGTTTTAGCATTTAATTGGGAGACCGCCCAATTACACGACTGATTCTGCTGTTTAAAGTGGGATATATTGGCGAAGGATGAAAGGTGCATAAGTGTAAAATTGTATGTGTGAATGAGAATTTTGTGGCATGAATGTAAGAAATTTTAGATTAAAATTTGTGACGTTTGCTATACATTGTAATATTGTCGCTGCAATAAAGCTGATTTGATTTGATTTTATTTACTAGGTGATATGGTCTGTATATTCTTAAATACTTCAAGAGCATTTAAGTGTCAAGCTGTTAGTCTCTTGGTTTGCGATAGCGAAGTCCACCACTTGAGCGGCTGGAAAAATCACCGCACTTCCCAAGATATCTAAAAGCAAACTGAACTAGAGATTTGGAATTTTCCATGAAGCTTCATTTCTATCTACGTAAATTTTAAATTAAATAATGTTGCATGCCACTTTATGGGATTTCGCTGAGGTTTAGTAACATAAATCTAATATGGCCAGCTCTTCAGGCACAGACTTCAAGTCCTATGTACAGTTTATAAAAAACCCTCAACCAGACTTTTTCACTTCCAAACGAGATAACGGACGAAACCTCGTATTTCACACTTGCAGGAAGATTGGATTGACATTTTTCACGAACAGTGGAGGGGAGGGTCAGCTTGTACGGCAGTATAGCTGTACCGATTGTATTAAATAATAATTTTGGGGTAACTGGAGTACCGGTGGAAGGAGTAGGCCCAGAAGAATGATAAGGACTGGACTGTACAAAAGAGGCTGCTATCGGCGAGGCGCGCATCGCAGATGGCAGTGTTTGATAACGAAATTGAGAGGTGGGGTGAGGTAGACGTGCCGTACCTCCGTCTCAGTTAATCGGAAGTGGTTGTAACGAGTAGAGTTAATAGTGCTTAGAGTAAATCTTTTTGCTAATCGTCATCGAACCTGCGGGTAAGTGAATTTTTAACTGGAGTCCAGTCAATATACATTCTAAGTTATTTTGAATAATTGTGGGAAAGAAATATTGTAAAAAGTAAATTTAATGGGAATTTAGGAACTTGTCCTTTTGATCTGTGCAATATAAAACTTGTTGGTGCAGTGAGCACATGTATATACAATTTTATGTAAAATTACTAAAAGAGTTTTGTGGTTGTTACAGATGCTTTCAGCAATATATTTGATTTATTAAATCTCTAACACTGAAGAATTTTTAAGTGTCTAACACTGAAGAATAATTTTTTAAAGTAAAGTAAAGAAAATTAGTAACAAAATAAAAATTAAATTTTGAAGATAAATTAAAGTGAAGAATTGCCAGATCAGATTAAAGTGTGTATGTTTGAATTTTGAAAATTGAATAAAAGACAAGCTGTAAAAAACTTTTTACATTTTTGGGAGGGAAGAATATATTACAAGTTTGAATTTAAAAGTCATCAAGAAGTTTTTATTTTAATTTTAATTCCAGTAATTATTTTTAAGAAGAAGTTTTATTTTAGTTTGAACTTTATTTATTTCAGAAGATTTACTTTTATTTTTAAACCTTCACAAAAATTTATTTTTAATTTCAAAGCTAACCCCTCATGTGCCAGTAAAACGGTACATAACATTACAATTAAGGAGAACGCAAAGCTTCTACAGTGTGACTACACCGAGAAGGAGATTGTTGACATCATGAAGGTTGGTATTGCTCCTAATGTAAGAGCAAGATTAGTATTTTGCGACAATCCGAAAAACTTTGAGGACCTGGACCAGCTATGTATACACGAACAGAATGTATACTACGAAGAAAATAAGGTAAGAGAGACCAAACATAACCTCAAAACAGACGACAGCTGGAACTTAAACAAACCCAGGAGAGCAGACGACAGTCGGTATATAAACAAAGGGTTTGAAACATAACCTCAAAGCCAACCTTAACCTCAAATGTAAACAATGGAACAAAGAAGTGTTATGTATGCGGTAAAATGGGTCACTATGCCAAGGATTGTTTTAAAAACGAGAATGAAGTTGCTCCTAAATTCCAAGTGAATAAAATGAGCCCTGAGAAGCCAAAAACTTGTGAATCGGGGAGAGGAGCAAACTAATGGATTCTGGAAGCAGTCTAACATTGATGAGTGAGAAGCACTATGAACTATTACTACATAGGAAGTTAGTAAATAAGTCCAAAGCCACCGAAATAAAATGTGCTAGTGCGGACAATTCAAATATTGAGTTGACAGGTGAGTGTGAAATAGTCATAAAAATAGAGGAGTACACTTGGAAGATAAAATTTGTAATTGCCAAGAACCTTGCATGGGATGTTATACCTGGAGCTGACTTTATGAAACAAACAGGTCTTGTGTTGGACTTGAACAAAGATAGCTGTTATTTTAATTTTAAGCCACAAAATAAGATAGAGCTATTTGAAAACGCCACTATACTCAATAGCAATGTAAATACAAAAATTAAAATTGGTTGCCATTAAGCTAGTGAAGGTGTGAAGAAATTATTAAAAGATTTTCCCGAAGTCTTCACGACAAAAATAGGTAAGGCTATTTATTATGAAGTGACACTGGAGTTAAGTGATAAAGAACCAGTTAGAGAGAGACCCTATCCTATGTCACCACCTAAATTAAATGAGTTAAGAGGCATAATTAATGACCTGTTGAAACAAGATATAATTAGGCCTAGTGAATCAAACTATGCTAGTCCTACATTTTTGGTAAATAAGCCAGGCATTAATAAATAAAGAATGGTTGTAAACTATTCAAAGTTAAATGCGAAATTGAAGAGAGTTGAGTACCCGATAGGTGATGTGCAAGAAACATATCATTATTTGCAAGGTGCAAGTGTATACAGTACATTAGACCTAACAAATAGTTTTTACCAATTAAAAATCAGTGAGGAAAGTAAGCACTTGCCAGGTTTTGTGACTCCATTTGCTTGCTATGAGTTCCAAAGAGTTCCATATGGTTTTCACCTAGGTTCTGGTGTAATGAGCTCCTATTTGAATAAGGTACTTGATGGTATGAAGTACAAATATGTTATGAACTTTGTAGATGACCTAGTAATTTATAGTAAAAATATCGAAGAACATATGGTACATTTAAGAAACGTGGTACAAAGACTATCAGAACATGGCCTGACTGTCAACCGTGCAAAGGTGAGGTTTGCGTGTAAGGAGATACAATTCCTAGGACACCTGATAAGTAAGGACGAAATAAAAATAGACCAGGACAGAACAAAAGCCATAACGGATTGTGAGCCACCGAAGAATGCAAAAGAAATTAGTAGATTTAAAGGAGCGGTCATTTCAGTAAGTTCATACCAGGGTATGCAAAATATGCTGCCTGCCTAAATGATTTAAGAAAAAAAGAATACCAAGTTTGTGCGGACTGAAGAGTGCCAAGCAAATTTTGAAAAATTAAAAGAATGTATAAGTAACCCACCAGTGTTAGCTATACCCAACTATAACGAGCAATTTATACTGTATTGTGATACATCTGAGAAAGCAGCATGTAGTTGTCTGCTCTCGTGCCTAACATAAGACCAATTTCAGAGTCACTTTTTGACAAACATGAGTTAATAATCCAAATAGACTGGAGTTTAAAAATTTTAATAACGATTTATAGTTTCAAACCAAATTTTAATCCTCAAATTTCTCAACTCGTTTGACATCTATCGTATCAGAGAGACAGAAATCGGATTTAGTTTATCAGCCATCAGGTGGTAGAGACTTCGCTAAACGTTCAGCCAAATATCATCATTTTAAACTACAGAATAAATACATTTTTGAAAAAAGTGTTTACTATTTTACGACATTTATACATGTGAAATAGTATCAATTGTGGCTACAGATATGACATTTTCAAGAAGCCCTAGCGATGAATGTTATGTCTCAAATGGTGTGTCGTACCCATCTTATCATATAACATTTGCTGGGTTTTCCCATATTGCGCTTTTCTAGATGATGTTTTATATCATTGAAAGAAATTATAGCATATCATGTAAATGTTACAGCTAGGAAGTGGACTGTTAAACTAGTCTAGCACTAACTAGACATAGCAATCAGTGAATGCGAACAGCCCGACCCTATGAGGTTCGGAATCCACGTCGTGTACATCCTGAGGTGAAACTGATATATTAACTATACATCTAAACTGTTATGTAAAAATCTAATGGTTTCTATCTGTATGTTCCTGTATGTGTACTCATTCAGGTAAAAACTTCTATAACCTTTTAGTCTTGAAATTTAACGTGGACATTCTTAGGGTCCCTGGTTAACATATAGGTCTAATAATATTTTGAAAACCCTTCAGGGAAATGCCGCACTTGTCTTGAAAACTCACTTTTTGTTTTAATCAACGGATAGTATGTCAGGTTTTGTAGTCGAATTTGAATATTCTGAAAGCACAATAATATGTTTAATTGGTTTTCGAACCATTATTTTTTATATATATAGCATTAAAAGTCTAGAGTTATCTAAAAATAACAAAATTTGTTATTTTTAAACCTTTAATCACAGATGTGCGCAAAAGTCATCCAGATAATAAAATAAGTTTAAGAAAAATATATGTTAAACTGTAAATTTTAACAAATGTTAAGTACACAGTGAGTACTTCATAAATAGTGTAATTCATTTGTCAAGAAAATGTTACTATCTAACTTTGGCTACATATATAAGGACTGCTATAAAACACATTTCAGATGTATTTTAATAGAAGAAAGCCTTTATACAAACCCGTCTATGGTACCAGAAATACTTCAGGCTCGAATAAACTGCAATGACTTGGGGGTTTGGGTTTTTTGTGAGAGAGGTTGCATGTTTGCACAGAGGCATTGTAAGGTGGCTGAGTGCAACGGAACTAAACTCATCGTTGTTCAAGAACTGTAATAACTTCAGTGCCTAACACAAGTACCAAACAAGAAAAATGTTCGAACTTTGTTTGAAGAGTGTTATTAGCGCTCCTCATAACAACCCACGCACACTTGTAAACGCTGAGTTCAATTAAATTGGTGCATTAAAATTACTTAATTAAAGGCGTAAATCTGACTAATCATATCTTATCGTGGAACTAAAGAGGTTTCGTCTTTCATGATATTTAATTGTTAAAATGTATGTGCACTGCAACACTAAAAACCTAACTAATTTTAAATATGGGCTTACCTAAACGGTAAGGCTCCCCGTTTTGCCAAATAGTATATGTCAATCCCAATTTAAGTATTAAGTAATAGATGAAAAATAAACCTACCAAAACAACCAATACCTCTACTTTGTATTACTTTGAATTAATAGTTGCTGATGCGTAAATGATTGTAGGTATAACGTCTTATTATAAATAATAACAGTTATGTATACATATACTTATACAATTTAACAAATTTTTCTCTATAGATTTGCATATATATTTTTGTCTTTACCATTCGTTAAATGTTTATATCTATTAAGTTATAGTCTAGTTCAAAATTTAATACATCTTTCAATGGTTATATAGGAATAAGGAGTTTCTCTAAAATGTTCAGTGAATGGTATGCCATACAGTTAATCATATTTAAAGCTTAAATAAATATCTCCTACCCTGTACATATTATTGATATTTTTCTAATACTACTAGCTTTTTATAAGCGAGGTTTAACTTACATTGCATTTAATGTTTACTATTATACATATTTACTGTTTAAAATATTGATATTTATTAGCTGATTAGATATTTTACGAACGTAGTTATTGAGTAACTTACAAGGATTACGTAGTTTAAAAACAACACATCTTCATGGATACTTAGAATGTATCGTAGTTATTGAGTAACTTACAAGGATTACGTAGTTTAAAAACAACACATCTTTATGGATACTTAGAATGTATCGTAGTTATTGAGTAACTTAAGGATTATGTAGTTTAGAAACAACACATCTTCATGGATACTTAGAATGTATCGTAGTTATTGAGTAACTTACAAGGATTATGTAGGTTAGAAACAACACATCTTCATGGATACTTAGAATGTATCGTAGTTATTGAGTAACTTACAAGGATTACGTAGTTTAGAAACAACACATCTTCATGGATACTTAGAATGTATCGTAGTTATTGAGTAACTTACAAGGATTATTTAGTTTAGAAACAACACATCTTCATGGATACTTAGAATGTATCGTAGTTATTGAGTAACTTACAAGGATTATGTAGTTTAGAAACAACACATCTTCATGGATACTTAGAATGTATCGTAGTTATTGAGTAACTTACAAGGATTATTTAGTTTAGAAACAACACATCTTCATGGATACTTAGAATGTATCGTAGTTATTGAGTAACTTACAAGGATTATGTAGTTTAGAAACAACACATCTTCATGGATACTTAGAATGTATCGTAGTTATTGAGTAACTTACAAGGATTATTTAGTTTAGAAACAACACATCTTCATGGATACTTAGAATGTATCGTAGTTATTGAGTAACTTACAAGGATTATGTAGTTTAGAAACAACACATCTTCATGGATACTTAGAATGTATCGTAGTTATTGAGTAACTTACAAGGATTACGTAGTTTAGAAAACAACACATCTTCATGGATACTTAGAATGTATCGTAGTTATTGAGTAACTTACAAGGATTATGTAGTTTAGAAACAACACATCTTCATGGATACTTAGAATGTATCGTAGTTATTGAGTAACTTACAAGGATTATGTAGTTTAGAAACAACACATCTTCATGGATACTTAGAATGTATCGTAGTTATTGAGTAACTTACAAGGATTACGTAGTTTAGAAACAACACATCTTCATGGATACTTAGAATGTATCGTAGTTATTGAGTAACTTACAAGGATTACGTAGTTTAGAAACAACACATCTTCATGGATACTTAGAATGTATCGTAGTTATTGAGTAACTTACAAGGATTACGTAGTTTAGAAACAACACATCTTCATGGATACTTAGAATGTATCGTAGTTATTGAGTAACTTACAAGGATTACGTAGTTTAGAAACAACACATCTTCATGGATACTTAGAATGTATCGTAGTTATTGAGTAACTTACAAGGATTATTTAGTTTAGAAACAACACATCTTCATGGATACTTAGAATGTATCGTAGTTATTGAGTAACTTAAGGATTATGTAGTTTAGAAACAACACATCTTCATGGATACTTAGAATGTATCGTAGTTATTGAGTAACTTACAAGGATTATTTAGTTTAGAAACAACACATCTTCATGGATACTTAGAATGTATCGTAGTTATTGAGTAACTTACCAGGATTATGTAGTTTAGAAACAACACATCTTCATGGATACTTAGAATGTATCGTAGTTATTGAGTAACTTACAAGGATTATGTAGTTTAGAAACAACACATCTTCATGGATACATAGAATGTATCGTAGTTATTGAGTAACTTACAAGGATTATTTAGTTTAGAAACAACACATCTTCATGGATACTTAGAATGTATCGTAGTTATTGAGTAACTTACAAGGATTATGTAGTTTAGAAACAACACATCTTCATGGATACTTAGAATGTATCGTAGTTATTGAGTAACTTACAAGGATTATTTAGTTTAGAAACAACACATCTTCATGGATACTTAGAATGTATCGTAGTTATTGAGTAACTTACAAGGATTATGTAGTTTAGAAACAACACATCTTCATGGATACTTAGAATGTATCGTAGTTATTGAGTAACTTACAAGGATTATTTAGTTTAGAAACAACACATCTTCATGGATACTTAGAATGTATCGTAGTTATTGAGTAACTTACCAGGATTATGTAGTTTAGAAACAACACATCTTCATGGATACTTAGAATGTATCGTAGTTATTGAGTAACTTACAAGGATTATGTAGTTTAGAAACAACACATCTTCATGGATACTTAGAATGTATCGTAGTTATTGAGTAACTTACAAGGATTACGTAGTTTAGAAACAACACATCTTCATGGATACTTAGAATGTATCGTAGTTATTGAGTAACTTACAAGGATTACGTAGTTTAGAAACAACACATCTTCATGGATACTTAGAATGTATCGTAGTTATTGAGTAACTTACAAGGATTACGTAGTTTAGAAACAACACATCTTCATGGATACTTAGAATGTATCGTAGTTATTGAGTAACTTACAAGGATTACGTAGTTTAGAAACAACACATCTTCATGGATACTTAGAATGTATCGTAGTTATTGAGTAACTTACAAGGATTATTTAGTTTAGAAACAACACATCTTCATGGATACTTAGAATGTATCGTAGTTATTGAGTAACTTACAAGGATTATGTAGTTTAGAAACAACACATCTTCATGGATACTTAGAATGTATCGTAGTTATTGAGTAACTTACAAGGATTATGTAGTTTAGAAACAACACATCTTCATGGATACTTAGAATGTATCGTAGTTATTGAGTAACTTACAAGGATTATTTAGTTTAGAAACAACACATCTTCATGGATACTTAGAATGTATCGTAGTTATTAAGTAACTTACAAGGATTACGTAGTTTAGAAACAACACATCTTCATGGATACTTAGAATGTATCGTTATAAATTAGTTAAACACTTTTTTTCCTACCGGAGATAAAATTTACTGTATGGAGAAAAATTGAATAGATTCTGCTCAAAAATAACTTGGTATAAGATATTGTGTTTGTATTAAATTTATACAAAACCATAATCCATGTAAATATTTGAAAATTGATGAAATTGGTACTGAAAAATAGATAAAACGATATTTTTACTTTACTGGAGTTTGGAAACAACATAGGTTTCGGGCTTTGTTATTCTTAATTCTGTTAGGGGAGGAATGGGTGTAGGGAGATAGTTATAGAACCACATAAACACATATTTTTATCCTAAAGCACTTGGAACCGTAGAGTTAATATTGATTTCGTAGTAATATTAAGCAGATAACAAAGCTATATTAACTCCTTATATTATATTGCAGAAGGAAAGGGAATTAAAAGATACAGCCTTAATTTTATTTTTATTCTATAGCACTAAAATCATAGATTCAATAAAAATATATTATTGCACTTGAAAGATTATTACCTCATCAACTAAGATGGAATGCAAATGTATTTCTTTACCATCTCCATTCTGTCCTAAAGTAATAATATCAGCTGACGTCTGCATCTACATAAAATTCTGAACTGAATAGCTGAATCGAGGTCGATACAGGTCAACAAAATGTTGACAAATGCTTACGCTCATAGTTTTTTGTAACAACAGTTGCCGAAGCGGGGTGAAGTCAAAGTCACTTGAGCAATGAATGCCAAAAGTGTAACCGATCTAGGAAAATTTTGGATACTTTATATTCTTACGTGCAAATACAAACAAGGTTTAAATTCATGTCAGTCTTCGGAAGCTTCACTTTCTTCCCATAGCGTTTAAAACCTGGCCCGGAGCTGTGTTTACCATATTCAGTTTCGATATAGAGATAGTAGAGGCGGAGTTTTGCAACAAACTTGAAATGTGATCGCTGATGGCACATTTTATATGAAAATGCTTTACGAAATGAAATTAATTAGATATATGAATTTGATTTTGGAAAGTGCTGCCATTAAAATCTTTCAGTTCCCTGTTTATATGTAAAAATCACCTTCTGCTCAGACCGAATCTCAATATAACGGTGAAGCCACATCACTGGTGGCACCTCCACAGGACACGTCTATGGTTACCAGAATCCAAAATGATAAGAAGCGGGAAAGGGAAATATATTTAAAAAAAATGCTAAGGTCACGTTGTATAATACAATCCATTATGAATAATAATATATATAACTAGCTACATTTGAATTTTAATGAACACTTCTTTTCCAGCTTCATTTCCGGAATATTGAGATTAATCCGGTTGATTGTAATTAGTTTCCGTATATGCCACAACACCCCCCCTCCTCACCTTTAAGCCGTGTTTATAAATATTTTGCGTGAATGTAATAATCCGTTAACATTTTTAAATAGTAATTTAAGTGGTTTTATCGATAATCTACTCGTATAAAGTTACACCACTCTTCATTTTTAATTAATAAACCAGCCGAAATATTTCTGATTGAGCGAGTTTGACCATTATGCTTAATCAGTGTTTCTTTGTTTCATATTAAAAATGTTTTGAATTATAAGACTAGTTAGTTTGGGATGTGTTTTAGGTGGATTTTGTATTCTAAATGTGTTCCTTCTTCGTATTGCTACTGTATCTTTCACTGTTGAACTAAACATTTTCAATATGGGTTTGAGTGTCCATCCGTAACTGACGAATAAATCAAGAATTAAAATGAATTCCAATAATCAGGGACGTAATAACTTTTCATAGTAATGGGAACATTGCTCGATATTTCGTAAGTGTTCAGAGCCTGGTTGTAAGATGTACAAGAAGGCCATATTCAACAAATCAGAATAATATTGGTAGATCTTCAGTAGGGTAAAAAATTAAAGTAACAAATTACGTAATTGCAGTAAATATATCTTGGTTAGTCTTTATAGACATTTTGCTTATAAATCATTATAACCCGATACGGTTAGTACCTAATATTGCGATATTTGGGCTAAGATAATCTTTCCTATTGAATTATTAAATAGATATATAACTGTTACATAAAAGAAAGTTTGACAAACAAATAAAGTCTTGATATAAATATTCGTCATCCATGTCGCATTAGAATGTTCATTCTTGATAATATTCAACTTTATAAATTTAGTACAAACATTACAAATTCATTTACAATACATTCAAAGCACAGTTTCACCATAAACTACTTTGTATAAATGTACCGGGAATATGACAGGAAGTCTCAATAGTGCACACGTACCAGCATTACATTCCATCTCCGGTCTGGACAAGTAGGACAAATTACTTCCTGTAGTAGTCTAGTCTAGTGCGAGGTGTCAGACCACCGATGTAATTCCAACTGAAATATTAAACTACTTTGTATAAATGTACCGGGAATATGACAGGAAGTCTCAATAGTGCACACGTACCAGCATTACATTCCATCTCCGGTCTGGACAAGTAGGACAAATTACTTCCTGTAGTAGTCTAGTCTAGTGCGAGGTGTCAGACCACCGATGTAATTCCAACTGAAATATTAAACTACTTTGTATAAATGTACCGGGAATATGACAGGAAGTCTCAATAGTGCACACGTACCAGCATTACATTCCATCTCCGGTCTGGACAAGTAGGACAAATTACTTCCTGTAGTAGTCTAGTCTAGTGCGAGGTGTCAGACCACCGATGTAATTCCAACTGAAATATTAAACTACTTTGTATAAATGTACCGGGAATATGACAGGAAGTCTCAATAGTGCACACGTACCAGCATTACATTCCATCTCCGGTCTGGACAAGTAGGACAAATTACTTCCTGTAGTAGTCTAGTCTAGTGCGAGGTGTCAGACCACCGATGTAATTCCAACTGAAATATTAAACTACTTTGTATAAATGTACCGTGAATATGACAGGAAGTCTCAATAGTGCACACGTACCAGCATTACATTCCATCTCTGGTCTGGACAAGTAGGACAAATTACTTCCTGTAGTAGTCTAGTCTAGTGCGAGGTGTCACACCACCTCTTGAGAGATGAACAGTATAATACATTTATGAGTTAATAGGGCTTAGGAGTATATTAATAGAAACTGCTAAGAATCGAAGGCATAATGTAATTAAAACAGGTTTTTGCCATAATCTATTCAAATCCACTCAATACAAATAATTAGATTTACGAGTATATAAAAATATATAATATAAAAATATTTATAATCCAAATAGGTTTTTGGAGCTGTTATAAAGAATTTGCTACACTTAATAAATATTTGAACATTTTATTAATTTTATCAATATGTTTTAGACAAGTTACTTAGATATCATCACGTAGATACAATAGATATCATTTAATTGTAATAAATTTAGTAACTTTTTTAACCTGTAAAATAATTTCACACGTTGTTAGTAGTTCTTCATGTCATTGCTAAAAATTATTTTTCGATTTTCATTCTTGTAATAGTTTCAAAATAATTTTCAAAGAATCTCTACACCAGTAAGACGATTTAAATTAATACAGCTATATATGTTCTGTAATTGACTGATTCACTCCGAAATTAAAATACAGATTTAGTACATTAAATCCCTCAGGGCGGTCTTACTTTCAAGGCCGTACGGGTAGTGGCGACCCCGAGGTACCCTAGCTAATGCTCCAGATCCCTTCTCTTCTTGTTCTGGAGGCCTATGGCTGCACACTTCTCTATGTGTCAGCCTATCTCTCTTCTTCACTCTCTTCTATCTGAGGTAAAAGTTCCTCAACTCTTCGATCTAGTTTCCCTTTCATTTCTCCCACTAGGGGCCAAGCCACGGTGGAACAGCGTAGCCAGGGCTGAATGGCTGGTGGCAAACCAGTCTATACTATGCGGACTCTGGACACCGGCGACCCTCCAGTTTAAAAGCAGCTTACCCAGGCATGCGGGGCTCTGTCTGGGCGGACCTTCCATTCCCTAGCTTCTCGTGGGAACAACATGGAAAGAAAACCAAAACAAAAAAACAAAACAAACCAACCCTTGAAACAGCTCCTGAAGCTGTTTCTAACCTACCCCTTCCTGCTGAGGTAGCTCCTGAAGCTACCTCGCACATACAACACCTGGCAACACAACTCAAGAGGTTGTTATGCCAACATCCCTACCTTCTCCTCAACAAAGTGCCTTAGGAACACAGGAGGTTCCATTGCACACACTGAAGCTCCCATACATGGCAAGGCTTTATCTGAGGAAGGCAGTACAAGCGCTGAGGAAGCAAAATCCCTTCAAAGATATAGAAGATCAGCTCCTCAACAGCCCAAGCACTCCCATGTCTACAGGTACGCTGGATGATGCCACAGAGCAACTCGGCAACCTCAGAATGAAGAGGCCCAATCTCACCACTGCTCAAAGAAGAGAAGCACTAAAGGCTAAACTTCTTGAAAAGGGTGAAGCTTTTGAGACCCTTCCAAGTGGAGGAGGGGGAAAAAGAAGAAGAAAAAGAATTCCCGAACGGCAGGAGGTCTCAACTCCGGCCCAACTGCGGTACCAAGGCGGGGGTGGGTCGGCCAAACGCCCCAGAGGCACCTTGGTCACCCCGCCCTCCGCTGAGGGACCCGCAAAGAAGGCTAGGGAGGAAACCCAAAAGCCCGAAGCCCACGATCCCGAGGCCTCTGTAGCACACCCAAGGACTACCTACAGAGAGGTCGCAGCGATTAAAATGGCCATAGCCCTCGAAGGCTACCCGGAAGCGAAGCTTAGTGCAGAGCAAGGAGAAGCCATCGAGGACGCAATTATGGAAGAAATCCAACCCCTGGAGGATGGTTCCGTTCCATCGTTTGCGGGCACCTACCTAGAGAAAGGTGTTTTAATTGCTTCCTGCATCAACGAGCACACCAAACGTTGGCTGGAAGAAGTTATCCAAAGAATAAAACCTCTGGGAGATGATATTCTCTCTGAGAGTGGTCTGCGTAAGGACATCTTGAGGTCCACCAGGGTGTTTTTCAGAGCTCACCCGAAGCTTCTGAAGAAGACACCTGAAAAGGTACTTGAGATGTTCAATAAGCAGAACCCCAACCTGAATGTAAACGAGTGGAAAATCCTTCCATCCAAGCCAGACCCGAAAGGTTATGGATTCGTCTGCTTCCTGGACGAGGTCTGCTACAAGGCTGTGAAGGCTTCCAACTGTAGAGCCAACTTAGGACTCTGGCAGGTCTCAATTGTCTCCTCGACAGTCAAGGACAATGCCACGAGTTCTACAAATCAACCTCCAGCACAGTAGGGCTGCCTCGGCAGCCTTCTGCCAGTTCTTCCTCCAGGAGGGATTTGATCTGGCACTGATTCAAGAACCATGGCTTCACCAAGGAGAGTGGCGGGCCTAAATGAAACCAAAGGTAAGTTAATTTACTGTACCTCTCTAAGGAATGTCAGAACCTGCATCCTGTTGAGGAGAGGCTTGGATTTTTCTAACCCTCAACGAATTTTGCTCCAGAGATCTCACTGTGGGCACACTGACCTGGAAGAATGGAGGTATAGTGCAGAGCACAATTGTAGGCTCCGTATACTTGCCATATGATGCCAGGGAACTCCCTCCATCAAGAGACCTAGAGCTCCTGGTGGAAGAAGCACAAGCCAGACGTCAACAACTTCTTCTAGGTTGTGACGCCAACGCCATCACTCTGCTGGATGGGGCAGCACCAACACTAACCCTAGAGGTGAGGCACTTTTACAATTTTTCTAAGTAGGGACCTATTTATATGTAATAAAGGTAACCGCCCTACGTTCGCAACACGAATTAGACAAGAAGTTATTGACATAACAATTCTGCATCACAAGGAATACTTGGAATGGTTGATAAGTGGCACGTAAGCGAAGAGGCCTCATTATCGGATCACAGGTATACTCCTCTTTAACTTGCAAGATGAGGCTGCAGAGGTCCTCTATCGTAATCCCAGGAGGACTGACTGGTTGGGATATAAGTCTGACCCTTCAGTCACAGTTGGGATCGGTAGGCGGAAGGGTGCGATGCTTCACAGACATAGATCAGATAGCTTCTGACCTGCAGAATGCTATAATCAATAGCTTCCATGACAATTGCCCATTGCGACGGGGGAAGAGTCCGAACCAATAGTAAGTGGTGGACTGCAGACCTCGCTCGCAAAAGGGCTAATGTCAGGAAGCTGTACAATCAATGCAAAAGGAGCCGTATCTGGAGTCCTATCATAGAGCTCTAACAGAATACAGCCTAGCAATTAAAAAAGCAAAACAAAGTTCCTGGAGGCAGTTTACACAGAAGGTAAATGAGTTAAGCGCGGCAGCTAGACTGCAACGCTTGCTAGCCTCAAGTCCAACCGGTCACTTGGGATCTTTAAGGTCCCAGGGAGGTCAACACACTTCCGGGTCTAGTGATAGCCTCAAACTTCTCCTTGAGACTCACTTCCCTGATTGTATCTTTGAAATGACGACACTGGAACGTCTGGTAATCACGAGGCAGGCTCACGGCCAAGAGCTTGTCGTGGTAGCTGGGCCATTGCCAGAAAGGATTGTCACTCTCTCTAAAGCCAAATGGGCAATTTCTAAATTTGCCCCTTTCAAATCTGCAGGAGGGGATGGAATCTTTCCGGCCCTGCTTCAACAAGGGCCGGAGAATCTCCTTACCCTTCTATGTGAACTATTCAGGGCGAGCCTAGCCTATGGGTACATACCACAAGTCTGGCGTCTCAACAGGGTGGTCTTCATCCCTAAAAAAGGGAGAGCGGACTACTCTGTCCCTAAATCTTTTCGTCCCATCAGTTTTTATCTTCGTTTCTTTCTACTGAAAACATTAGAAAGACTGGTGGAGAGGCACCTGAGAAAGGGAGTATCTCTCACACACTCCCCTTCATCGCAACCAACATGCATACCAGCAAGGCAAATCCTGTGAATCAGCCACTACACCAATTAGTCAGTAGGATTGAGGATAGCCTGTCCGCCAAGGAATTGGCATTGTGCACCTTCATAGACATTGAAGGAGCTTTCGACAATGCCAAATTCACTGCAATGGTAAAGTGGAGCACAGCGACGTGGCCTCGAGCCAGCTCTGTGCCGGTGGCTTAGGGCCATGCTGTGCTCCAGACGGATCAGGGCCGATCTCAATGAAGTATCGCTTGTGATCGCACCCACAAGGGGATGTCCTCAAGGAGGCATCCTGTCACCTCTACTGTGGAATCTAGTAGTAGATGGTCTACTTGAGTGACCTTACTAACAACGGAATCTATGTCCAAGGATATGCAGACGACATAAGTCCTTATGGTACAGGGAAAATACACAAATGTTGTTGTTGATATCATGAATACCAACCTTCAACATGTACACAACTGGTGTCCAGGAGAGGGACTGAAAGTAAATCCCTCTAAGACAGTTAGTTGTACCATTCACTAGAAAAAAGAACCTAGAGTCTCTTTCTAGGCTGAAACTCGCATCCCACTCAGCTGGAGTGGTCAAAGACAGTCAAATAATTAGGACTGACTCTAGACCATAAGCTTACGTGGAATGATCATCTTAATAATATCCTGCACAAAGCAAAGTGGGCGCTCATGACGTCCAGGAGACTTGCAGGAATCTCATGGGGCTAAAACCCCATATAGCACTATGGCTTTACAAAGCAGTTGTAAGGCCTCAAATCACTTATGGTTCATTAGTCTGGTGGACAAAGGTGAATCAGGTAACTGCCAAAGCCAAGCTTGAAAGCTTACAAAGGCTTGGCACAATCTTTGTAACCGGAGCATTCCAGGAGACAGTCCCTCAGCGACCCCTCGAGGTGGCTTTAGGACTTCTACCTCTTGATGTTCATATAAAAGCTGAAGCGCGTAAGTCAGCTTATCGGCTGATGGTTGCTGGCTTGTGGAGGAATGGCGCGTCTAACGCGAGCCATGGCGCCATCACTGAAGCTGTAAACCCAAGCGCTATTCTCGAAATGGTCTCCGACACAATGAGAACGGAGTTCGTATTCAATAAGCCATTCTCTGTTGACTTCTACTCCAGAGATGAGTGGAAATCGCAAGATAACATCCCAACAATAAGAAAGAGCTTTGTCTGGTACACGGATGGCTCGCTTATTAAAGGTAGAACTGGATATGGAGTGTTTTTAGTCAATCCCCTAGAACTGCCCTTAGCGGCAGTTTGGGTCGGAACTGGCTCCATATTTTCAAGCCGAAATCTATGGTATCCTAGCCTGTGCCAACCTAGGCCTCACCAGAAGGTACCAGGAAATGAACATCTGTATAATGTCAGACAGTCAGGCAGCTCTTAAAGCTCTTGACTCCAACAGCATTTCATCCAAGCTTGTGTGGGAGTGCTTTAACACTCTCTGCAAGCTTGGATCACGCAACTGTGTGCGTCTTGGTTGGGTACCGGGGCCACACAGGCATAGGTGGCAACGAATGCGCCGACAGGCTTGCCAAAAGCGGAGCAAGCATGCCATACACCGGTCCAGAACCGAGTTGTGGTATACAGCAAGTCAGCCGCTTATCAAAGTATAAACAAATGGTCCAGGAAGACACACACCGCTTGCGGTGACAGAGTCACCAAGGACAAGCACTCGGCAAAAGACTGCTTGCCGATTCTAGCTCCGGATTCACCAGATGGCTGATGGGGCTGGGGAGGGATCGGGTTAAGCAAGTGATTGCCTTGATCACTGGACACGGCCCACTTCAGGAAACACCTAAACACTCTAGGTTTACGAAAATGAGGACTCGGAGTGTAGACTCTGCAATAAGTCTGAAGAGACTGCAAAACACATAATACTGGACTGTGAGAGACTGGGAGCAAGGAGAAGGGCTCTTTCGGTGATAAACAACCAGGCGAACGAACCAGATGCTAGTATCGGGGAAAAGCTTCTTAGCCTAATTAAGGGCACGAAGATAGGCTTACCCCCTCTAACATCAAAGGGGCACACAATAAGCTCAGGTTGACGTGTGAGGATCTAGGAATCCACCCCAATATCCCAAAGGAAAAAAAAAAAAAAAATAGTACATTAAAACAATACGTTTATGGTAATCTAAAAAAAGTTTTACAAAAGTAGTATTGAAAGAGAGTGCGTTCTCTTTTGATGATCATCCAAAGATTAGATTTATTTTTTTTATAACCTAGCTTGTTTATTTATTTTATACTCTTCTATATATGCATTGTACTAAAATGTATCCAATTTTTAAAATTAATATATTTTTAAAATATAATTGTATCTTAATTTTTTAGTAGTTGCCAACGATATGGTATACAATGTTTAAAAGTATAAAATATAGCACTAAAATAGGTTACAAAGAATGGTTCAGCATTTGAAAACCAAGTTTACACAAATGTTTTGTACTGAGTATTATACCAGATCATTTTCCCTGTCAAATATAATTCTTCACGCTGAGATTTTACTTGTTTATACTGTATATTTACAGTTGTTAAGAGTTCCCCCCTAGAGTGCAAGTGGTGTATAATGTAATTATTTTCATGCCTACTTTATTGAGAGCACAGTATGCGAAGTAAGATATATTTAAAATACTAATATAGCCTAATTAGTGTAATTTTTATAAATTATTCCTTTAAAGTCTCTCATCCTATTTAAAGATACGTTTGTTAGATATAAAAAGACGAAATAGAACAGAGCAGTACTAGTGTATTTCTTGTTTTGTACCGTGATGGGCAATAAAGCCCTAATACGACTGCTTCTCAGCCAACCAGCTAATTCCCGAAAATTAGTTGTTTCAGTTTATCTGTCTTCCCAACTCGTTCCTGTCAAAGAAAATTCTTGCAATATAATATATTATATTAGTGAATTGCAGAATTTTCAGTCCTTTAAACTCACTCGCGGTAAGGCAGACTCTGTATTGCATTTTATAGTCCGAAACTGTTTTCGTAAGAATAATCCAAATTCTATATTTATCAGGTAAATTACACATCATATCTACTGATATATTTACACTTATGAATAGGTTTTCTTTATTCGTCAGATTAATGTTGCCAGTATTCTTGCAAATTTTTAAATGTAGGCGTTATTCCTTATTAATAATCATGATGGAAATTGTAACCACTTAGAGTACCACTTAAATTGGGCTTATTTCAACATCAGATCCATACATTAAAAACTCATTTTAATGACAACCATGGAGGCATCTTGGGCTGTCGAAATTAACATAACCTATTTATATTCTTTCTAACTAAACTATTTAAGACTTAAAAGCATTTTAAATGCAAGTTGTAATAGTATTTCATTTCATTAAAATATCAATTATTTAATGTATGCGTTAGATGAGTGATTATTGAGTTTAATTCTCTGTCTGTCGGACTCATAGACACATTCATATAGACAAGCATTATTCTATGGGCCACCAGAGATAAAGTTAACACCACTCAGCCAAACAAATATTTTAAAGTTACTGATATTATATAGGTATTACATTGATAAGTTATTAATAGTTGTCTTAAATATCGTGTTTAATGAGGAAATATTATTTAAAATAGTTTGTTCATTACGTTTAATTCTTTTAAAATACATTTTTAGTTACATTATGAATGAAATAAAAAATGTCTTTATTAGAGGCGAAGTTAGGACTATAAAGTCCTCTCTACCACTTAACCTCATAAAAATTAAACTATCATATATATATGTATACATTTATAACTAAAAATTAGTCTATTTATTTACATTACATATTAAATGAATCTTAACATAAAAACAATCATCAATAATTAATGTAACTTTACACAAATTTCCAATAATATTGCAAGACACACATTCGCATGAATGACGTATAACATATAAAATGATATACAGTATATTTTAATACTCACCCCAAGGAAATATTTTTAGGTAGATAAACTTTTTTCCTCTTGTAACTGAGCATCTAAAAAGCCAAACCAAGGTCATACTAGTTTTAGCCGAGTGAGTTGTAACTCACAATAAAAAGAAAGCAAATTAAATATTAAAAACGGATGTTAAATATTTAATATCTCATCAATTGGTTATTACAGAATTAACGTAAAGCACAAGGTTTTAGGAATAAGACTCGAGTTCCTGGGAAATGATAAGACGAAGGTATCAGGTTAGAAACTTCAGAATTCTAGTGCTATGCACTCGTCCTAAAAATTATAAGTATTTGTAAAACTTTAAAGAAATCTAAAATTAATAACCAGATACTATTCGCAGGAGTGAGCGATAGAAAATAATTTGGATACAGGTTACCTTGTATATACTTACTTACTTAATAATACTTCTTGTGCAATAAGATGTAAAAAACTATGTGATAACCTAGTAATTTGCTTAAAGTTTGGTATTGGAAGTTGAAGATTTTCATTGAAACAATCAAACAAACATCAGTAAAAAATTCTAACTCACGTAATGACTTTGGGATTCAAAACACTAAAGTGGGAGTCATTTACTCTATTCTGATCATTGGCCTCCTGTTCTCTTTACCTTCGTTTTAGATGATGCGCCGCGATACCACAGGAAGTGCTGATATTGATTTTCTCTCAGATTCTCACCTGCTATGGCTGTTTTGTGTAGTGCACCTGATAGATGCTTGTTATTTCTCCATAAATATTGTTGTCTTTTCATGTTTGACTATGGCGTGCTCAATGTATCACTTCCATTACTTTTTAATTAATTAAGGCTTACCTGATGAAGAGAATTCAACGGAGAATTCAATTTTTGAAACGTAATATTTATTTTTTATAAAATTTACCATAGAAATATTTGATATACTTTTATTTTCTTAAACCAGTAGTCATTAAGAAATAATTGTTATCTGACAAACATGACACTACTTTTGGTCCATTTAGAAATTAAGAAAAAAAGGTTTCCTAATGTTACATTGCAAAAGTGATGTAATAAAGAAAATGATACTGTTAAAACGGAGTGGTCCTTTAGCGTAAAATATAGTGCTCATTTAATAGAGTATCAAGCGTAGATTGCTTTAGGTTTATCTTAGCTGTTCATTTAAAAGCTGAACTAAGCTATTTAGTCGATACAACCAAATGTCGGCTTTTTTAAGTTGGCCAGATCTCAGTCAGTTGACAGAAAAATTACTATCAAAGATAATTTAGTTATTGATAAGGTATAAAAAATTACGTTACAAGAGGTTAAAGTGCTTTTTTGGTTATAGAATATAAAAAATAAACAGGTGTACTGTGATATTTGAACATGGTTTGTTTACAATATAATACTATTTACCTCAAATTTTAATACATTTGTCAAAAGTTTAAGCAGTTAATTTATGTTTGTGTTCTTCCACCTACAGTGAAAATGAGAAATAAGTAGAATAACCATAGTGGATGAGTATAGCAAACTCTATAGCAAACTCTCTGTTGCTAGTAATAGCAAACATAGCGGTGTACACCCTGTTACGATGCGTTATCTCTTATCACCGCATCGCAACACTCGAGCTGTAGCGACCACTCCGTCGACGGCGCCGCCAGGACCCGACACTCCAAGATCTGGCTCATCGACTGCATCCCCTCCGCCTCAACATCGGTGCCTGACACTCCACCTGCACTCGACACACCGTGTAAACCTTGCACAGGGCCTGTCTATTCCACCCCTGGCCAGGTATCCGTGCTGACCGTCACACCGAGTGGGGGGCTCCCATCTGGTTCACCTGACGACCTGGTAGAGAGATCTTTATACTTAGAAAAGAGATAGAGCGCCTCAAAAACGAGTATCAAGGATTGTTGAACCACACAATCTGACACTCGTTTGCTCCAGTTCACCGACGAGATCTTCACGGTGAACAACTCGCCTCGCGTCAACCAGATCGTCCGCGCTTCCGCGACAGTGGACTGCGGGATACAGTGCGAGCTCCCGCTCGACCCACCGTTGGAGCCCGCATCTCCCGCTGTAGACTTCGGTGCACAGTGTGACCTGTCACAAAACCCTGTTTCTTCTGTGGTGTGCAGGTGTGGCAGACAGCACTGAGCTTCTAAGTGAATTTAAAACCACAATAGAAGTACTGGAAGCTGAAAACCAGTGCATAAAAAATCAACTGCAAACTTGTGAGTGCATGGTATCTAGTTGTTCTCAGATGTGGTCACAAGTTAAAACAAAGAAACCGGCATATCCTGGAAATATTCAAAACAAATCGTCATTGCAATCACCAAACAAAATTAATAGTCTAACCGGCCCACAAATATATAGAAACAAATGTCCCTACAATAATAACTACAGAAAGAAGGCATAAAATTAATAACAAAAATAGACATTCCTTTAAGACATCCATTCCCAACAGTAAAACAATAATTATTAATGGCGACAGTCACACCCGGCATATCACGGGACTTGTGCGGGAGTTGACCGACTCTGCGACCTCGATTGGCGGCGTGTGCATGCCTGGTGCCCGACTGCTGGACATAATCAAGCTGAACCAGTCATCCCCTGGACCTGGACCTGGACCTCGATGTGAGGTACTGATTGCCGGCACAAATGATTTGGCAGTCGGTGCCCAGAGAAATATATACCGCCACCTAGAAGGATTTATTGCTGCCCGACAAGCCGATGCCGAGTTCGTCATTGCCACCCTGCCGCACCGTCATGATCTGCACCCAGACCTTCCTGTCCACGATGAGGACCGTCCTCGTCAATGCTTTATATCGAGGAACTGGCTGCCCGATATAATGCCAGAGTGCTAAACTTGGGGGGGATCGGCCGAAAGTTCTTCACTAGGCACGGACAACACCTCACAATGAGGGGCAAGCGGCTGCTGGCTAGGATGATTGTGAGGATCGCATCGGAGAGACCTCTCAAGACTGCCGGTGCACCGGGCCCTGGCGATTCCAACTGTCTCCTCCTCTCCCACCATTAGCCAGGTGCCAGCTGCTGTCAACCCTCAGCACCAACACTCCGGAAGACTGCAGCACATTTCATACGCTGAAGCTCTGAGGAAATACCCTGTGCTGGACAGTGACGATAAGTCCGGATCTGCTGCGGCCGTGCCACGGGGAGTCAGCGGAGCTCAGGCGGCTTCGATGTCGCCCGGAGGCGGGGTTCTTGCTGGTGCCACAGAGGCCTCCGAGTACATATCGCCAACTATACGACAGACTGACTCGCAATCGACTTTTTTTAGGGAGCCCACTTTTCGGCAAAGGGCTAAGTTAGCCAACTCAAATCGGTGTAAACAAAAAATACACAATAATAATTCATTACGACTGCTTCATCAAAAGGCCCAATTAGCAACTAACAAATTGGAAGAACTTCAACTTATGGCTGAAGAACTGAAAACAGATATTCTCGTTGTAACCGAAAACGGTTTTTTAACAGTGAAAATATTGGTCTGTGCAAAATTCAAAATTATAAATTGGCAAACTCATACTGCAGACAGGTCTCTAAGGGAGGCGGTGTTGCTATTTTCTTAAAACAAAATTGTATCTTCACAAACTTTACAATCAAAGAAACGTCCCTGAAAAACATTTTGAAGCAGTCGGGTCAAACTTGAAACAAACAAATCAAAATTAGTCGTCGTAGGCATATACAGGTCTCCTGGAGGAAACGAAGACGTTTTCTTTTATAGTTTAGAAGCTTTACTTACGGACCTGGGTAAACAAAAAAATTACATTCTGATGGGTGATTTTAATGTTGATGCACTAAACAACAATCACCCATCTACCAAGCGTTTAGTCGATTTGCTAAGATCATTTGATCTTGAACTGTTGGTGAAATCTCCAACGAGAGTAACCACTAATACTCAATCGGCTATAGACAACATTATTACTAATATCTCTGATGTCGCAGTGACTGTGGTCAATACAGCAATCTCTGACCACTATGGCCAAGAGGCTATTATCAGAGGTAAACTATTCAAAAAAGAACGACAATTCCCAAAACAATAAGAGACACAAGGCCTGGAAATATTGCTCTCCTCAACGCCTCCCTTTCTAAAGAAAAATGGGATTTTCTAAATTCGATACAACCGGTAGAAACAGCAGTTTAAAAACTTTTAATGAATATTTAAATTTCCATTTCAACACCTGTTGTCCTACTAAAACAGTTAAAATCGGTACAAAAAAGACGCAAAATACTTGGATTACAAAAGGCATCCTTGTTTCAAGGGAAAAACTTAAGTTTTTTTTCAGAAATCAATAGAACCCACGACCAACGAACAATTTAAAGCCTTTTTTCGAGTTTACAAGAAACTTATAGGAAAGTAATCATTGCTGCGAAAGCATATGATGTTTCTAAATTAATTCTTTTTTCCAAAAATATTTCCAAAACTGTCCTGGGACATTATAAACAACAAAAGTCGCGAAAATAATCAAATAAAAGTCCAAATAGGGGATAGACTTGTGAGTGATGCCTCAGAGGTCGCTAGCGAGTTTAATAGATTTTTGGCATCTGTTGCTGGTGGGCGAGATCCTCGTTCATCACTTCCACAAGGAAACCCCAGGCGTAGACAGAGCCCAGCAACCTCATTGGTGCTGGCTCCTGTGTTTGAGGAAGAGATTAATCAAATAATTCAACAACTTCCAAACAAAAAGTCTAATGACATTAATTTTATGTCAATGTGGCTCATAAAAAAATGCTCAAAAGCATATAGTGAAGCCACTGACCAAATTAGTTAATCTATCGTTTCTAACAGGAGTCTTTCCCTCTCTCCTAAAATTGGCAAAAGTGCATCCAATTCATAAGAAAGATAACCCCAATTCAGTAAAATAACTATCGGCCTGTCTCTATTTTGCCTGTATTGAGCAAAATATTCGAAAAAAACTTTTTTGTCAAGAATGCTACATTTTTTAAACAAAACACAACCAACTTTCAGACGACCAATTTGGTTTCAGAAAGGGAAAGTCGACAATTGACGCTATAGTGAATCTTGTCGATATGGTTGTAGAGGGAATTGAAGGTCATAATCACACATTAAGTGTATTTATTTGACCTTTCAAAAGCATTTGACTGTGTTGACCACAAAACACTGCTTGACAAATTAGAATCCCACGGCATTCGAGGCGTGCCACTTTTTATGGATTAGTTCATTCCTAAACCATAGAACACAGGTCGTCCAAATTTCGAATCAAATTTCAAAACCTACTGCACTGAGATATGGAGTTCCCCAGGGATCAATACTCAGTCCAATTCTTTTCCTGATATATGTTAATGACATTGAATCATCACTACTGCATGGAAAGCTTGTGCAGTACGCAGATGACACGACTCTCTGTTTTAGAGGAGGTAACAAAACAAAATTTAGAAATACAGACCTTTGTTGACCTTAACAATTGTGTCCAACATTTCAATAGCCTCAATCTTCAAATAAACTCATCAAAATCAAATTTCCTAAACTTTTCAATGCGCTCTATAGATATTGAAAGAGGTCCTGCTGTTATGGTTGCAGATACATTATTGGAAGAAGTCTATTCTTCAAAGTTCCTTGGAATACACCTTGATCGAGGGTTGACATGGAAAAATCACATTGATTATGTTTGTGCCAAATTATCCTCAGGAGTTTATGTCTTAAGATCTTTGGCAAAATACTGCCCAAGTCAGGTACTGATTACGGCGTACTACGGGCTAATTTATCCCCACCTTTCGTATGAATCGTTTTGTGGGAGCCTGTGCAAACAACCATTTTATGAGAGTTTTCAAATTACAAAAAAAAGCAATTCGCATTATCGCTAATTTAAACTTCAGAGAGTCGTGCAGGACAGCGTTTAAAAATTTGCAAACTGTTTAACTTTGCCATGTCTCTACATCTTAGAAACAACCTTATATTGTTTGTCTAAATGTGCCTTAACCAGAGGACGAGACATACATGAATATGAGACAAGAGGCAGATATAACTACCGTTCGGGAATGCACAGAACGGTGGTTTATGAACATTTGCCTTCGCAGGCAGGTGTTCATTTTATAAACAGATTGCCAAACAAAATTAAAAATGCCTCAACGCCCAAGGTGTTAAAAACTCGTATCAAACTCTGCCTGGCGTCAAACGCTTTCTACAGTGTTTGATGAGTTTCTGGCATTCAAAACTGGGAGACCACGCGATGAGGAAACTGACTCCAGCGCCGAAAGTTGGGCGTAATTGGCGTGGAATGAATGGCGAGTGAATGTTTGAATGTTGTAAGTTAAATGTGGCCTTGATGTGGGATGAATGGAAAAAATTTAGACATGAAAATTGACGTTTGCTATGCAATGTATATTGTCAACTGCAATTAAACGATTTGATTTGATTTGAGTATTAGTTCAGGTTGGGTAACAATGATAACACATCACAGGTCTGGTCACCTCTGTCACATAAAACTTTACGACCTACACGATGATAACAGAGCATGAAGCTCAGTTATTGTAACTTGTGTGACTCAACACACCTTACTTTATGGGGGTATTTTTCAAACAAGCAATCAGCGTTTTATCAATTCAACTTTAGTGCCAAATAATGATACCGAGTGGGCACAAAATATTCCCTTTGTAAGGAAGATTGTAAGGAATTAATTAAGGATTAATAACAATTAATATAACATACATTATCACAAAGTATTGATTATAGTTTTTACTTTTAACAATATAACTTGTACTTAAGTAATATGCTAAATAAAAATGGTTCATTAAATTGTTTAAGTACTTATTTACAAAACACTAATGCAGGCGAATCTTTCTTCTATAAAATTAGCAGATATTTTGGCTTTATATGTACTGTATACAATTAGAACTAAAGATATATATTATTTTCATTTTTACGTAGCTCTTCGTACATGTACCATTTCGAAGAATGTAGAATAGTCAGAATACCTAAAAACCTATTTTTCATATTATTTCTATTAGCATAAATTCCTGCAATAACAGTCCACATAGCTTTTCTGCAGTACAAACGAGGAGCATGTATAAAAAGGCTGTAAAATGTAAAAATCATCACTAGTAAAAGTGAGCATTATTTACTTACAACTATTCTACTCTTGCCTCCAACTCTATTCTAAAACCCAGTCTAGCTCTACACGTTTATTCACTCTGGTACTACATTGCATTATTATATAATCAGGTACAGATGGCGGCATATAATGAACTGATCTAACCACACATTTCTCAAGGATTGGCATTGTGGGCAGGTTGCCAGAAAGTTTCCAGAATTTTAATCCTAAAAAAGGAGTTCGAACAATTGCAAAACTGCGATAGAGAGAGTCTTGCCGGCCAGCTTTCAAAAATCTAAAACTGTTGACATTAACTTGCCTCTACGTCTTGGAAACGTGTATTTTTCAAATCCAAATGCGAACACATAAGAGGTAGTGATTTACACTCTTATGCAACTAGAGGAAGGGATGATTACCGAACTGGGAGACAAAAAAACGGTAGCTCACGCGTTTGCCTCTTCAGGCAGGAGTTCGAATTGTCAAGAACTTGCCGAACTCGATCAAACGGGGAATGCTCCATGCTGAAAGCATTCAAAACTTGTCTAAGAATATTGACTACACACGCGTTCTACAGTATGTGTATGGCAAACAATCGGGAGACGTCTCAATAGGTTGACTGACCGGGGAAGTGGTGGATAAACTCGAATCAATGAGAGAGGTGAACGCAAAAATTGTACGTTTGATGGAAGAACGAATGGAAATTTAAGCTAAACAACTTGAAGATTGCTATAATATTGTTTTTATGTTGTACGCAAACAATAATTTATTATTATTATTAAATATATTTTGCAGAAAATTCCTAAGATAACTTACTAAAACGTTACATTTGTACGATTGTTGATTATAATTTTAATTTTTCATTCTTATTAACTTAAGGTACTATAACTGTAAAGAAAAAATCGTATGCATTGAAATTCCATGTACGGTATTCATATAAATGTCAAAAACATGGGTGTTTATCCTAACTAAACACATAGAGGTCAAAGTAATCATAGACCAATCATTTGAGAAGTTAGATACGTGTTTAAGAGCAACTTTTGCAATAACAGAATAATTTGTTAGAAAATAAGTTTTCGTTATATTAGAATCGTTAAAATATACTACCAGAGTCTACAAAGAAGTTTAAAATCTTAAATTATTTTGAGTGACATAATTTATGAGAAAATTGAGTATTAAAAGATTGAGTAAGCTTTATGATGATTGCCTTCTATGTTCTATCATTAGAAGAAGTTCTTTTTATGTTTTAAGACATTCAGAAAATTTTAAGTAAGAAATGGAAAAATGGCATTGGAGATGAAACACTTCTGTCATGTTTTATTTATTAAAGCGCATTGCATGTACTTTGTTCTAAGACTGGGGCAACCCAGAGTAAATTACATGTTTGTTTATTCGTCTGAGGTATTAAAAGAATTCTTGTAATTTTCGAAGAAGTTAAATGTGAAAAACTTCTGTCATGTTTTATTTATTAAAGCGCATTGCGTGTACTTTGTTCTAAGACTGGGGCAACCCAGAGTAGATTACTACATTTTTGTTTATTCGTCTGAGGTATTAAAAGAATTCTTGTAATTTTCGAAGAAGTTAAAATGTATATTACTCACACTTCTCAATTAAAAGTTGTACAACTAAAAGTTAAAAGGGCAGCTGAGTTACCTGCAGCACTTTGGAAACAACAGCTTAATCAAGCCAACAAAGTTAAACTACCAGCCAGAAGAGTTAATGTTTCTTGTGGCTTGAGTCCTAATGAGAGAGTCTGCGTCTATCTCATACAATAACAATAAAGTTGCACTCAAAAGTTTACAAGAGGTATTATAGGACATTTTATTGAAACTAGGAATTGTTGATTATTATAAGCATAACAAAACTTTTACAATTTAAGATTGAAATAAAATTAAAATTGATGATAATTGTGTCTAATTATTTTATTATCTTTGCACATTTTGAATGTCATAGAAACATAGATTAGTTACAACTTTACGAATTCGAACTCTAATGAACTAAATATTTTCTTTAGGTATGTAAAAACCTTAGATATATTTTCTTTGAAAGAAAATTTACTATGAACAAATTTACTTTGAGAAAAGAAGAATTTTAAGGAACACACACCACAGACAAATCATCAAATGAATAATCAATAAAATTCAATGGTCTCGTCACATTAAATCGCAGAGAAGAGTAAAGAGAAATTTTCCCTTTACTTAACATTTATTTTTATTTTCTAATAGATTCTTGATGATTAAAAGAATTCATTTTTGTAATCCATGATTACATTTTTCACTAAAATGTTATTAATATTTCTAAAACACTGTCTGAAAATTTATTTAATTATATATATATATATATATACATTTTTAGTTTATATATATATAT
Organism: Homalodisca vitripennis; assembly: GCF_021130785.1. NCBI lineage: Eukaryota > Metazoa > Arthropoda > Insecta > Hemiptera > Cicadellidae > Homalodisca > Homalodisca vitripennis. The sequence goes on along the minus strand of NC_060212.1, from coordinate 167,223,618 downwards.
ATATATATATATATATATATATATATATATATATATATATATACATATCGAGCCTATGAAACATTTTCCTACAAGAAATTCATAAAAAACATTCAAGTTAAACTGCTTATATGTTAGCACTATTGAGGCATACACGAATACACCAAAGTACATTGCTCTTATGGATTGCACTACTGGATATTTTAGACACTAAAATCATTTTTAAAACATCCCAAGGATATTTAATGTAATTTGTATCTCAAAACAGAACTGGTGTGATTCAAGTAATTAGAGAATCAGTGGATTAGGATATAATCTCCAAATGTTTTCGTTATGAAAAAGTTCTTTTATTTTTAATACTTACTTTTTTGTTTATAAATATTAAGTTTGCTTGTCTTACAGTCATGCACCATCCTTAAAAACCTATATAACACGAAATAAATTACTAAACGATAATATGAATGTTACTATGTAATTCTCTGCATTGGTAAAAGTAAACGAGTTATTTAACAGTAAGTGCGTTATTTTGTACAAGATTAGGCGTCCTAAGTTTTATTTACAGCCAAATAAAACAATAATAATTGACCATTTTTAAAAGTATAAATAATTGAGTGAATGACAGTTTAGGAGGAAAAGATGAACAATGATCAATATTTACAAGTAAACAAGCCTATAGAACACTGAGATGTCATTTCACCGATGATGTATCGGTTGTGGAAGTGGCTCGCTTTGAGAGTTTCTATTGATGTATCGCCTTTGTAAAAAGTTTATCTTAAACGGAACAAGGACATATTTGGTCAATTCCGTATTATTATATTTGAAAGTATTCGTTTTTTAAGATGTAGTTATTAAATTAATAAGTAAGACACAGTAGGTACTTAAATTGATATTGAGTTTATATAAATAATGTGTAGGAAACTAGGTTGTGAAATAACATTGGTTAATTGAAAACGCATATTTGTAATCAAACAAGGACGGGAATTTCAACAATACTCAGAGCAAGCAATAAAATGTCAAACATGTAAAATCCCTATTCATAATACACGACTGTATATAATTCACATAGGCACATGTTATTAGAAAACGCATATTTGTAAACAAACAAGGACGGGAATTTCAACAATACTCAGAGCAAGCAATAAAATGTCAAACATGTAAAATCCCTATTCATAATACACGACTGTATATAATTCACATAGGCACATGTTATTAGAAAACGCATATTTGTAAACAAACAAGGACGGGAATTTCAACAATACTCAGAGCAAGCAATAAAATGTCAAACATGTAAAATCCCTATTCATAATACACGACTGTATATAATTCACATAGGCACATGTTATTAGAAAACGCATATTTGTAAACAAACAAGGACGGGAATTTCAACAATACTCAGAGCAAGCAATAAAATGTCAAACATGTAAAATCCCTATTCATAATACACGACTGTATATAATTCACATAGGCACATGTTATTAGAAAACGCATATTTGTAAACAAACAAGGACGGGAATTTCAACAATACTCAGAGCAAGCAATAAAATGTCAAACATGTAAAATCCCTATTCATAATACACGACTGCATATAATTCACATAGGCACATGTTATTAGAAAACGCATATTTGTAATCAAACAAGGACGGGAATTTCAACAATACTCAGAGCAAGCAATAAAATGTCAAACATGTAAAATCCCTATTCATAATACACGACTGCATATAATTCACATAGGCACATGTTACAGATAAACCTAAGCATGTAAAATCAACATTGTTGGTATACATTTCAACGTTAACAGAGCCTGAGGCTTACTGGGAGAGCCGACTGCTGCACGGTCGACGACGTTGGACTTTGGATATGGGTTAGATATAGCGCGGGTTAAAATCCTTTCTGTGGCTTTAGCACTTGTTATCATTACAATCGACCTTGTGCTGTTTCATCTCTTTCTTATACCCTTTGGTGAAATCCTTGTACAAGCTAATGGCCTGTAAGGATGGACAGAATAGGGCTTAAAATGAGATTAGTCACTTTTAAAAAAGCACATGTAATGTAATACTTCCTTCCCTGCTAAGTAAAAAAAACAGCTTAGCTTTGAATATTTGGCTTAAGTACTCCTTAAACGGATTGTTTAATGACAGCAAATTATTTATTTTATAAGAATGTTAGTAATTATTAGGTATGTTTAACTGCGACAAAGAATTATTTAACAGTAAAAATAAATACGGTAACTGTTTAGAATATATATAAAAAAAACTAAAACAGATACAAGTAGAAGATATAGATTATATTTAATATAAAACAGTATAAGATTATTGAGAGTAAACAATGAATAAGTGTACCCATAATGAATGACTTAACAAGCAGAACAGAGAATGAGCTTGAACAGTCCAGTAGTTTGTTTCATTACTTCCATCAGGGGTTCATTTATTCACTGAGTTGTTAATTCGTATCACACAAACCACAAACCACAAAATACACAAACATCAATCGAGTGTAAAAATACGGACCGTAGCCTCATTTATGAGCAACATTCCATGCTTCTCAAGCACTACAGAGCACGTGCGTAATGGGGTTGGCCTTAAGTAGGAGTTTATAAATTATCCTAGAAATATTAGGTAGCGACTAACAATGTTTTAGCTATGCATGTATATCATACATGACCTCGGTAGAGGAGAGCAGCAGAGACTAGCTTAAACTGGAACCATGGAGAGTATATTACGACATCTGAATTCTGATTCAGGGTCGGCCTTAAGTAGGAGTTTATAAATTATCCTAGAAATATTAGGTAGCGACTAACAATGTTTTAGCTATGCATGTATATCATACATGACCTCGGTAGAGGAGAGCAGCAGAGACTAAAGCTTAAACTGGAACCATGGAGAGTATATTACGACATCTGAATTCTGATTCAGGGTCGGCCTTAAGTAGGAGTTTATAAATTATCCTAGAAATATTAGGTAGCGACTAAAGCTAACAATGTTTTAGCTATGCATATATCATACATCATACATGACCTCGGTAGAGGAGAGCAGCAGAGACTAGCTTAAACTGGAACCATGGAGAGTATATTACGACATCTGAATTCTGATTCAGGGTCGGCCTTAAGTAGGAGTTTATAAATTATCCTAGAAATATTAGGTAGCGACTAACAATGTTTTAGCTATGCATTTATATCATACATGACCTCGGTAGAGGAGAGCAGCAGAGACTAGCTTAAACTGGAACCATGGAGAGTATATTACGACATCTGAATTCTGATTCAGGGTCGGCCTTGTTCCGCACGTCCTCTATCGTGAGATGTATTCATCTTAGAGTTCTAACTCAGTACTTCAGCAGTTCTATTAGGATAGTTCATTTATAAAATAGGCCTGAACGTTCACCAGGAAGTTCCCAGCCGTCCTCTAGGGTAGCTCTATCAAGGTTCCATGTAAATAATTTTATGTAAATTGTTTTAACAAAATTCATGAATTTACAGTATTTTACCGCTTTTTCATTATACTTTCGAGATTTAATTGTTGTAAACGTACATTTATATTGGAAAAGGTAATTTAAATCGTAGATATAAAAAAGCAATATATATTTATTATTACAATTGGTAAAGGAGTAAATTTTTTCCACCGTAAGTTTTATTTTTAAATGTGGCCATTGAAACACCCAAAGACCTTACGAGACAATTTACTCAAACATGCATATTTTAAATAATAAATAAATAGTGTATTTCATGTAGGATTAAGTCGATATTGGCAATACCTCTCACCGTTTTCGCTTTCTGGACAGTCATTAAAAATATAAAACACATTTAGCCAATTATTATACTGTTGAAGTAGAGATCTAACAATTTTGATACTCTTATTGGCTTATATTGAAAGGAAATGTTGAAATATTGTCGCAGGTTACACCCAAAATTCAAACTGTAAGAGAATTCCTACAATGTATTATTTTAGAAAACAAACCGGTAGTAACCGGTTAGTTGGTTTGACAAAAGGCGACCAAGGGTATTTTAACGAAATGTCTTTGTTTCCGTATATTTCAAAATAATATTTTTAAAATTTCCTTACCAAAATGGAATATGGCAAATCACCAGGTGACCTAAGGTAAGACTGATTGCAATGCTACAAGGATGGTACAGTTCGCAATGCTACAATTTTATAAACCCTCCTGACTGTTCCTGAGGAGGATTTATGAATCATTCACCACTGCGGTTTCCATGCCAACTTTTCTATGTAAATAACACGCTTAACTACTCGACTTTGTTTTTAACAATCTTTTCTTTACGTATACATCGTTTCACTATAAATTATATACTAGATTCTCCAGGAACAGAAACTATAACTATCATTTTCTTAGTACAATACAATTCAAAATATGATAGATTATACAATTATTTACATGAATTTCCTTTAGGACAGAATTATTATGGTAGATAATTTCAATTTATGAAACCAGTAGACTATATTATATTAAATTTAGCTTGAAAATGGAGAGCATTTTTCATTGGAGGAAAACATAATTTTTACTGGATTTGATGTTCAATTAGAATTAAAATATTAAAAACACTATTTATTTTGAAGTTAAAAGTAAAACATGTATGTATTCTAGTATTATTAACATCTTATTTATAGTTATCTACATCATAGGTGAATACACTGCTGTTTTCAGTTTTAAATTTAAATTAAAGCTATAATTTTTTAACGCGTTTAATTATTAAAAATATTATTCTTTTATAAAAGAAAATATTTAAAACCTTGTTTTAATTACCTGCATAGTTCATAGCATGCGGCTCATTTAAATATGAATGATATATTCATTTGTTTTTATAATATAATTTACTACAATTTTTCATTCACAATTGAACGCATAGATTTATTGAATGAGTGCGAAATAATATGATTTGTAGTAAGAAATACCGTCATAAAGAAAACATCTAAGGAGTTTGGAACTAAAAGCTCATTGGATCGATGCAGTAAGGTCACATACAAGGATCAAATCCAAAATCACATGCCCTGTCAGTAATAACGTTTATCATGCTGTAGTCTAAATATAGTGGATCAAAACAAAATCCTCTACATTGCGGGTTGTGGTATGAAGGGCAGAGCTGATTAATAGCGGGACTATAAAGATTACAGCAGGCTCTTTGTGCGGTAAATTACACAAAGCGCAATTAGTGTTTCATTCAATTCTCGAAATAAAATACTTGAGTTTAGTAAACCAAATTAAAAGAGCTGCGAGACACTAATGGCTTACTACGCCATGTATGTTGTTGTATGTTGTTACGTGGAACTATTATTTATTTCTGGTTAGAATATAGGTGCCAACGGTATAATTTGCTTATAATTATGAACACTGTACGAGTATTTAATTGTTGGTAAGATTTAGTTTAACATAATACACATTATATAATACTTATGCAAACTACTTAGTGAAACTGATTTCCCGTATCAAGACTCTTAAATGTAGCTGAGTATAAAGTAAAGCATTTGATAAACGCCAGTTCCTGATAAGTGAAATCCGACGTTCATTTGTCTGAACTTGTGGTCAAACTCTGCCTCTAATGTCTCTACATCTGTATTAAAACTAGCATCCATTGAATTCTAGTTAAATTTATTTACAACGAGATAAACAAGGAATGAAAAAATGAGTAAATGTTGGATATGATGAAGTTTAATCATATGACATATTTAAATAACTTATCAACACATGTAATGCATATACTATGTGAATTTGTTGATTTTTTACAATGTGGGACATCCAGGTTATTATAATCTCATTTTTACAGCAAGCTAAAAGGTAAAGGACTTTTACTGTGCTTAGGTGACTAAGACAACTGATGAAAATGGGATGGGCAGAGCTTGTGTAGTTTATTTGGTCGTGTATATACCAACATCCTTCCTTGTCTGTTAATTAAAAGGATTTCATTGACAAAAACTAGGTTTTCAATGAATTACAAAGTCCTTTTGAGATGAAACGTGAGGCTAATTACTCAGAAGAACATGGCCTTTAAATGAGGTGTCATTTACTATAGGCTTCCATAAGAACTTTTTACTTCTTTCTTCTCAGGACGTCCCCTATCAGAGATAAAAAATTAAATAAGGCACCAAAAGATAGGTAAAACCATAGTATACTCGTATACAAAATTTAAATTTTTCTTTAACGACTTAACAGATAAGACGGTGGTTAAACACATTTTCAGCACCCTGTATATACGTTTTGATTATTTTTAACGCAAATTCCATATATTTTTTTAAATTTAAAATTTCGATAGGTTTATTTAAACCTGAGATTAAATTTGTTTAAAGGGATGAGTTTTTTATAAAATAGTATTTCTATTATTGATTGTTTTGGATACTTGAAATAGCATATACGTACATTGCAAATAAAGTAAGTACGAAAACATTGTACATCTAACACCCGATTATTCTTTGTTTCAGGTCGAATGGTCACTTTGATTTATAATTATGGCATTTGCATATACAAAGAATTAATGAAGTAACAAAACAGTGTGCAAAAGTTTGATGCTAAAATATCAGATTATTACTAGTGTAGTAATGAATCCATTTATTTACTATAATTATTACAAGTTTTTTATATGACATACCAACGATGGCTTACAGATATATATATATATATATATATATATATTAAATATTCTTATAACGAAAACAAATAATTACTATTTAAAATATGTTTTACTGAGACAATCTTTTCTACATAAAAATGTAAAAAATTATTTTAATTTTAATATATTGTACGTCTCTAAAAGACAGAAATGTTTTAAATATTTTTTTATATCATATCACTAATATGCTTTAATAACGTAACTCATGAACATTAAATTGTGGGCTCAATAAGTTAAACTAACGTTGAGACGACAAGGGGATGGATTTACATTACCATATGATTATCTCAATGGCGGCTATTACATATAGTTACAACTTGATTATCTGGCCGAGATTTGCCACCGAGTCGGGCAAATCCGCTATCAGTTCACATAACTGCTTGCACAAGGACATTTTAACATGGGCGTGAACGACATATCTGTGTATATTTGTGACTACTATGAGATAAGAGAATTGTTGCAATACTACTCAATATCTATTGAAATGATCTTGAAACATTAATATTTTCCATTTAAAGTAGAAAGGCTTGGGTGAATACTTATCAGGTTAATACTTGGTGACTGAACGTAAATATAAAGTTCCATAGAAGTTAGTAGGCCTTATATGAAGTCTTAGGAGAAAACAGTTTTTTTCAGTGATAACGCTATTTGTAGTAAGAATAAACAGATACATTTGTAATTATCAATTATCAGTACATGACTTCGCAACATCCAGTGTTTAAATATATAAATACATAATTTTTTTTGAAATTTATTACTAGTTGTTTTTTTTATTTATTTGAATTAGTTTTATTAGTTCTTGAATATAATATTGACTGAAATAAATAAGGTTACTGCTTTAATAGGTAACTAGCCGTTAGTTAGGTGTCATAATAACTTTTTAAACACAATCTGATTCTTTTTCACTCTAATTTTATGGTAGTGCTGACAATTAAAGATGTTAAAGAGCAAAGTTGTCTTTAAAATATACCCATACTATTATACCACAAATATGCGTATAACAGATTATTTAAATTAATTATAGTAATTGTAATATTTGGCATTTTTGTAGAGAAATATACGTCCATTAAATTTTTCATATATATAACTTAGTATTTATCTAAATCTCATTCCTCTCACTTTCCTTCATGAAAACCGTACGTATTACATAGTACACAATATAAATCAGCTTACTTTTCAAAATTAGAAACTATTTTCTGGAAAGTTAACGACGGATAATCCCGCCCGCCTCATCACCACATATACCGAGCGAGACAATCATTTGGCATATGTTAAATGGAGAACACTTTTTCTTAATACTTAAATTTAGTATTTCATATTTTAATACTAAATATCAGCTGACAAAAAAAAAACTAGAAGTTTAATTAGGTTTGAAGTGTTATCTTCTGTTTTTGTTGGTATCGTTTAAACAATTATTTTCTTATGGTAGGACAATAAAGGAAATAAACGAAACAAAATTTGTAAATAAATCATCATCAAAGCCAAAATTTCTGTATTTGCTGAAATTTGAAGAAAGTTAGCAATGCTTCGTTACAAGTTCGTTTCGATAATAATAAATAAAAATGAAACAACGCAAAAACTAGTTTATAATGGATTTAATCATAAAGAAAATAAAGTTTTGATTCGTGATAGCTAAAGAGGATTCATGTAGGTTTAAGACAAGTGGCTGGAAAAATATACTGGTAACAGATAGGTTACGTTTATTGTAGTGAAAGGTACAATAGATTATATAAAAGTGATTACTTATTTCTTACTGCCACCACCACAGAAAGACACGCCATAAAAACCAGAGAGAAAGTGAAGCTGATAAACCTGTAACAATGAAGGTGCCGCCTTTGTCTGACCGAGATATCTCCTGCAGACATTACCAGACAAAGATACGGCAAAGTTTGATTTCTGGATTTATAAAACCAAAAGCTACTTTATAATTGTTGCAGAGTTTACTTCCTCAAAAATAAAGTATTTTGACTGTTATGGAATTACATAGCATATTTTAAGGCATATTAAATCTTATGAATAAAAGTGTTGCTAAGCACTAATCTCTGGAACGGATGCTCCAATGCAGTGAATTCTTTTTGTAATACATCCCTTAAAGTCTGAAAAAGAATTAGATAAAGAATATTAAAGTTTTGCGAAATATTTAATAACCCAGTAGAATAATTATCATATTTACGAAATTTATTACAAATTTAAATGGCACTAAACAGCTGTCGATACTTTCAACTGTAGTTTACCAAAGAAGTAGAATAATTTTTTAAAATTAAAATTTAATTAAATATTAAATATACAGTGATCAGTAGTGTACTTCAGATTGTAACGAAGAAGTTACTATTTAATATTTACTTTAGTTTTGACAGTGACAAATACTATTTAAACGTTGCTATAATGCCCACTATAATGAAGAAAAGCTGTGACTATTAGCACATAAGGTACTCAAATCGGACCGGCTCCCTTTACATAGTGATAAATACTTTTAATATATCTCAGGGATAACAATAGGATGGCATATTCTTTCCTTTATACCGGAAGAAAAACACACAGAAGTAGATGATTTTTGACTATTGTAGTATTTTTAAGGTAACATATTCACAGAAGAAAATACACCTACATGTGTATTCATTTTCTGGGTAATTGCAACAACATAAACTCAGCTGCGGAACCGAAAATGAATTAGAGACAAGAAGGGATTTTACGCCTTAAACTAACATTGTTTGACCGCAGTAACTTTTTCGGCATATGGAAGTATATATTTTATTAATTGGGAAAAAAGCTTACTCTAACTGTTAACTGCACCTAAATACCTTAAAGCGCAAAAGAATTATAAGATATATTTTGACAAAGAAGGTCTTGTAAAGCAACATACGTATATATTTTGTTAATAAAGACGACGAGGCAAACTCAACAGTAGAACCATGCAAACAATTAGACCGGAAGTGAACTTGTGCAGCCAAAACTAACACTTTTTGAACTCAGTAACTTCTTAGCTGTAGCATATATTTTATTCATGGCGGTAAAAATGCAAACTATAACTACGGCACCTGAAATATGTTTTACAGAAAATAAATTAAGTAAAGTAGAATCTTTTTGATCGAATTTGGTTTCCAGTGGTATATATAGAATATAAACTAGATAGCATATTACATATATACCAGTCATTAATACAGTTGTAGGTATGGTTGATCCAGAACAGTGGCATTTTCATGGGATTGAAATTAGATAATCTGAAGTAATATTTTAGTTATTAATTCAAAATTATTTCGATTAATACAATGTACAATAGCCTCTAAATGATTAATATTTTTGAAGTTTAAGTTATTTTAAAAGTTATTTTAGTTATGTTGAATAACAGGTGCAGATAATAGTCTTTCAGAGCTTTTGTGAACAAAAGCAAATTGAAAATTAATCATTAGTATAATACCTTGTCCTTTAGTAAGTTTTTACGAGTTAGTCGGTAGATTACGTTTTATTTTGTGTAATTAATGTTGCCCTAATAAGATACTATTTTTTGTTTTCTGCTTTTTAAAGATTTAGAATTGAGTAAAATATTGCAAATAACACATCTATCTGTGGTACTTGGAACGCAAGTATTATACTTTTATTATAATTTATGACTAACATTAGTGTTTAAGTTTGGAATTGAATTAATATTTTTTTTACAAAAAGTTTTTCAAATCATTATAGTAGGGACGCAGAGAATAAGTTTCTGGTGTCAGAAAAGCCTCAAAAGTAGAAAAGACTCGTTTAGATTTATATACTTTACATGTTTAAACAAAATTAATTTTAAATTTGTATGTGAAATTCAAGTACAATAAACAGATATGACGGAGTATCTAATGGCCAGAAAGATGTAACGACTGAGTATTCTAACAGACTGTCAGACCCTGACAGACAGGCAGGCAGACACTGAAAGACAGGCAGGCAGACACTGACAGACAGACAGGTAAACACTGACAGACAGGCAGGCAGACCCTGACAGACAGACAGGCAGACACTGACAGACAGACAGGCAGACAATGACAGACAGGGCAGGCAGACACTGACAGACAGGCAGGCAGACACTGACAGACAGGCAGGCAGACCCTGACAGACAGGCAGGCAGACACTGACAGACAGGCAGGCAGACACTGACAGACAGACAGGCAGGCAGACACTGACAGACAGGCAGGCAGACACTGACAGACAGGCAGGCAGACACTGACAGACAGGCAGGCAGACACACTGACAGACAGGCAGGCAGACACTGACAGACAGGCAGGCAGACACTGACAGACAGGCAGGCAGGACACTGACAGACAGACAGGCAGACACTGACAGACAGGCAGGCAGACACTGACAGACAGACAGGCAGACACTGACAGACAGGCAGGCAGACACTGACAGACAGACAGGCAGACACTGACAGACAGGCAGACAGACACTGACAGACAGGCAGGCAGACACTGACAGACAGACAGGCAGGCAGACACTGACAGACAGACAGGCAGACACTGACAGACAGGCAGGCAGACACTGACAGACAGACAGGCAAACACTGACAGACAGGCAGGCAGACACTGACAGACAGACAGGTAAACACTGACAGACATGCAGGCAGACCCAGACAGACAGACAGACAGACAGACAGACAGGCAGGCAGACACTGACAGACTGGTAGGCAGACCCTGACAGACAGGCAGGCAGACCCTGACAGACAGACAGACAGGCAGGCAGACACTGACAGACAGGTAGGCAGACACTGCCAGACAGACAGGCAGGCACTGCCAGACAGACAGGCAGACACTGCCAGACTGACAGGTAAACACTGACAGAAAGGCAGGCAGACGGAATGCCTTGTATCCCTAAATTTATTATGATCCAGCCTTGAATCAAGAGGAACATATGTAGCTAACTGCAAATCAGGATTTATCGCACGCACATGCATGCAGATAGACAAATGACATTCTTATTAAAAGTTATTAGATGGATTTAGAATTCAAAATGTTGGAAAACTTTATATTCATATGTAAGCATAAATCACAATCATTACATTTTTATTTTCCACTCTGGAAACTACACTCAAAACAAAACAAGAATTTAACTTTGCATGTAGACGCCACCGTGTAAAATATTTGCAGTTTACTTTTTCGTACAGAAAAAAGTGACATAAGAGTATTTGCAACACCGTTTCTCCGGAGAAGGTCTTTGATGTACAATAGAAATAAAAGATGTTCCAAGGTTAAGCCTTTAGGTACACCACAATTGCACGTTTGCCATGAGAATCTATGCCTTTTAGAATACTTCTAGGCAAAGGTAATAAATATTTAGTAGAAAATACTGTTTTCTGAAGTTTGTTACATTTTTCCTTACTTAGTTACATTTTATCGTTTAGAAATTGTATTGGAAATTTTAAATTTGTCCTAGGCAGGAGAGTATTTGGTTTTAATAAATGCTCTAAGTAATATATCTTATACCCGACTTCGGACGTAGAATCGTCTACTTCCGGCTTCTCAGGCGTATTTGTGTATATGTATATAATCTTTGATACGGGAAGAATGAGCGTATTCCCACATAGTTTCAAGCAGTAAGTTATGTCTTTGCAAGACCAATGCTCTTGTTAAATCTTAAGGTATAAGTATTTAAATCGAAGCGTATACATAAAAAGGTAGAAAAAAATGAATTTATAGATATTGTTTGGTTTGTATGTTGTTCGACAAAACGGAAAAAATAAAGCGTTTTTTGCTTTAACATCATTACTTACACCTTCCCCACCAAAAAATAATACATATGGCATATCCTTACAAATATAATCTTATGCAAATCAAACGTATTTAAATGAATTCTTTTATACAAAATGAACATTATGTTGTGTAAATTTCCTGTACATGAAAATACACAAGTATTAATTAGTTAGTGATAGAGATTTACAAACTTTTGCTTACGTATAAAATAATGTTGGATCACATCACATTTGACAGAACAATGGCTAATACCATTGTAACCCCAGAGAGCAATATAATTAACACGTCGAGACCCGTGAGACAGTGCAGCTGACGTCCATTGCTGGTATATTCGTTACATTCTAATAATATTATAGTCCGGTAAAATAAGGATGCAACCTCGGAATGAAAGATAATAAGCTAAAAATTTGCATACGTCTTTATTTTGATGATATAAAACTTACCTCAAAAGTCTCATATAATCACGTGTACGCGTCTTTAGATATTTAAGGTCAAAGTTCACGAAAATCAGTTTTTTGCAAATATCTCGTTTTCCTTACGCTAAATGACTTTGAAGGTGGTTAGAGAAATTGTAGAACAAAAAATTCTCTTCAACTTTTGTCTGAAAGTAATTTTATGTACGTTCAACCCTTTTTGAGGATACAGCGCAAAGAGTAGAGGACCGCTTACCTGTATATACGATAATGCGAGGTCAGCCAGTAGAATACAATAAATAAATGAGTTATATTGTTAATTATTCACTTACTATTATTATTATTACCTAATACTATTATTATTGTTAGCATTATTATCATTATAATTAAATTTTTATTATTATTTATTATTTAATATACCATATTTATAGATATTAATTATAAATTATATATTCTCTAAATAATACTTATTTTATTTTTACCAAACATATAATATTAAAAGAAATATTTGAAATGAAGTTTAATTATATATTTATTTATTGATCCAATAATCAATTTATTAATATTACAAATATAAAATATTTGTTTTTCATTATTAGTGATTAATATTTTTGTTTTAATTTTCTTCTTGTTCGTCGTCTTCTTCTCCTCCACCTCCTCCACTCCTTCTTCGTCTTCTTCCTCTGGCTGTTTCAATATCAGATTCAATTATCATCATTCTCGTTTACTAAATTATCAGAATAGAAAGATTCAAGAATATCAGGTGCATATTCACTTTCTTCATTGAATCCATCTGAAGTTGATGAAGCGTTGAGGCATGATTGTCCATTACACCTGCCCACAAATTAAAGTGCATCGCAATCCTGATTTCCTGCATCCGCAATTAGAAGCACAACCTTTCTTTCTTGCAATTGCAAAATATTGTATTCAGCAGTTCTTCTGTGTGGTGGTGGTAATAATGTTGTTATTGGTCCCAGGAGTTCATTTTTGCAGTACCCAGCCGAATTCCTGGGGTTCTAAATCATTTCCCAACCTAATTTGGGTCTAATAATAGACACAAAGGATTATGCTGACGAGCTGCTGTACTTGAAGGAGGAAGACTTGATAACTGCACTGGTTTGTTGAGTCTTGTTGATTTGATGAACTGGGTGTATCGAAAAGAGTCTATATCGTCTTCTGATTTCGGAGCATTATACGTTGCTAAAAAAATACGTACTCCATTTTCAAATAATTCTTGTACAAGAGCAGGTTTTTTGTTTAAAATAGTTCAGCTGATTTATTCAAATCGTGATGTTTTTCGAACATTTTAATAAACGATATTTTATCTTTTTTATAAAGCCCAAAGTCGTATCACATCCACTAAATGCGTGTAAAAATAATATGTGTTTCTTAGAATGAGGGTATTTATCAAAACTTTTCGATGAATACAGTTTTTTTGTCTCCACATTACCCTTACCCATGTGATTGAGCACGCCTTATCAAGATAACTAGGCAAATCAATATCTTCGCCAATGACAGAAGTTTTTTTTTTTTAAGTTCAGACTCTGCAATAGCTGTTTCTCTACAATGAGAACATCAGCATCTCTGGCTTGTTTTGTAGTGATATTAATAGTTTTTAATTTTTTGATAAGCATGTTTATAAATATTTTTATTTATTAGATGAATTCGATAAAAAATTTGTCTTGGCTGATTGGCACCTCCATTGTTTCATCATAGCGAGTTCGTAAGATTTTGACACACCAAGCAGTTCTTCTTAATTGTTTCCATTGCTTTAATGTTCTTAGTGTTGTCTGAGTAACCATAAAATACAACAACGATACTTGACCCATAATGTGTTTGTAAATATTTGACGTATTTATTCAAAATATCAGAGATAGTATCATCTTTATCATATCATTCTTGCGTTATGCAAGAGAAAAACCACCATTAATGATATATGTTGTAAGTGGTTTCGTCTCGGTAATTAAATAATAAATATTTAATAATAATGATAATAATAATAACAATAATAATAGTATTAGGTAATAATAATAATAATAGTAAATGAATAATTAACAATATAACTCATTTATTTATTGTATTCTACTGGCTGACCTCGCATTATCGTATATACAGGTAAGCGTCCTCTACTCTTTGCGCTGTATCTCAAAAAGGGTTGAACGTACATAAAATTACTTCAGACAAAAGTTGAAGAGAATTTTTCGTTCTACAATTTCTCTAACCACCTTCAAAGTCATTTAGCGTAAGGGAAACGAGATATTTTCAAAAAACTGATTTTCATGAACTTTGACCTTAAAATATCTAAAGACGCGTACACGTGATTATATGAGACTTTTGAGTAAGTTTTATATACCATCAAAATAAAGACGTACGCAAATTTTTAGCTTATTATATTTCATTCCGAGGTTGCATCCGTATTTTGGCCATATTTTAACTGAGTTATATAGATTGCAAAAGTCCCTCTATATGTTTGTTTTGTTTTTTATGTATTGATTTTTCAACGATTTTATTGCGATTTTACATGGACTTTCTTACGGGATCCCTGGATTAAACATAGGCTTATTCTTATTTCGAAAAGTCTTCCGTGTTACACCCCACTGGTGAAGTAGTGAAAATCCCATCTTGGCCTCTAAACTTGTGCATTATTAATTGAAAGGGCCTATCAAATGGAATCAACTGTTCTGTTTAGACACTGCTTTATGAAAGCAAAAACTATGTATAGTTAATTTAACCACTATTTCAATTTTTTGCATTCATTGGGGATACATTATCTAAGGAGTAACCATTAGTTTTCATTCCGTTTTTTAGATTGTAGTGATTAGGTAAGTACTGTAACTTAGAAACTTATAAAATCTCCCAAAACATAAAATGGTCAAAATTGTACTACGAAGACACCCTATGAAGCAGTCGGCTAGATGAAAGATCATTGGACTGTTCTTTTGAACTAATGTACTAATTCGAGGTCTAAATGTTTAAAAATATTAAATTTATAAATTTCAGTTATATAAAAAAAACCATAAATAGTGTCATTGTTGTTCTTATTTTATCTCAATATTAAAAAAAAACATTAAATACAAGATAAAAATGACATGTTTTACTATCTAAGTTGCACTATGAATTTAAAGATTTATAAAACTCATCATAGTTGTTGTAAATTTGACAAAAGAAGGATTTTATGATCTGTGATATATATTTTCTCGATCGATGAAGGCAAAATCAACTAAGGAACAAAAATATGTTAAGAACGAAGCAAATTAAAATTACCATAAATATATACTTTTGACGTATATTATTGATCGTGGCAACAAGGAAAATCACAGTTGATTCGTTTCGAAACAAAAAAGATATGGTAACCAAATTGCAATACACGGTCTTAGTTTTCTTGGACTCACCATGGACGAAAATTCAACTGTAATATTTCACACAGATATAGGCAAAGTTAAATTCTTCTAGTTTTGTTAAAAAAATTATAGTAAAAGACTATAGCTTTTGACTGAGTACATCACAAAACACTGTTTTACCAGTTGAGATCATGTGGTACGCTATGATCGTCGAACAAATGGCTCTCTTCACATCTCGAATGAAGAGATCAGTGCGTGTAAATTCATGAAATTATATATTTTACTGACATAAATTTCAAACTAAACATACGGAATCAAATTTTACTAGCTTTTGTATTAAACATTAGAGCCTTCCAAGCCAGCTGTTTTTCATGATTTCCATCTCCAGGGAACAGACTCAACCAAGTTCCGTGAGATGCATTTGGATCGAGGTCTGACCTGGTATTATTATTCTGACAGTATTTTCGCCTGAGATACCATTGCTATGTTATTATCTCTAACATGACAAAGACCCTTGAAGATTCTGAAGATCTTGAGTACGCCTACTTTTATGGGTTAATATTCTGGAGAGATGCAAAATACAAAATTGATAAGTATTCAGACTGAAAATATATAGGCATAATAATCGCTAAATTGAGCTTCAGAACTTTGGAAACATTATTTCACGAACTTTCCCCTGTATATATTTTTGGAAGTGACAAAATAATGGCAATTTAAATACGATATGACTTAAGCCAGGTACATTCACCACTATGAGACAACTGGTGGGGTCAGTTATCCGATTCAGATTGATCAGAGCCAGAGTAATCAATTGAATTTCTGAGGCAGTTCAACATTTTAACGAAACAAAACAATTAAACTCGCGTGAAACGTCATCTGGTGCTAAATGCCATCTATATTGTTGATGAGTTAACGATGGGCCGTTGGAAAATTTAACAATAAAAACAAGGCAAATGGTTCGGATCTGATGATCACATGTGCCATGTGTGACTGTTTGTCTCTTTTAATGTTAATTAATGAGGAAAACCCGACTAGTGATAAATAAAATTTCATGCACACATAATTGAATTAATGTCTACATTTTACTGTCTCAATAATAGTTATTTTAGCTAATATTATTCATATAAAAATATTATTACGTGAAACATAACATAAAAGCAAATATAAAAGATAACTCAGTATTATAAGAACGATGAGTAATGGATTGTTTTTGTAAATAAACTATGGCTGTGTTTATGTGTTTTGATCTTCCTTCTTACCTAGCTTATTTAATATCTCATACAGTAAATTGAAGCAAAATATAATACTGTAATCAACGGGATATGCTTTTATACTCGTTGCACAGATGACTTCATTATCACTATGACGTCACCACATTTTTGAAAATAAAATGAGTACCTGAGAAGTAGGAAGCAGTTGTCAACTTGAAAAATTATATAACAATTTTATTTTTTACTATAACATAATGGTTTTGAGAATATATTGTTGGATCTTGGTTTGAACGAAAAAAGATTATTTTAAATCTCCTGCCTTGCGAAATTGTACGTTCCGGTACGACTGGGACAGTGCATTATGAATGCAGGTAAAAAACTGTGCTGAGAATGCTAACCTTCCGTGGACATGTCAGTCAATCTGGTAAATTATTACACCTTCGCGCAGTTTCTTAAAAGGAACACTCCTTTGTGTGAAATTATTGTACCTGTGTTGTTTTAAAATGATTTCGCGTTGCCACCGGCTAACTCATCTCATTTTTATCTGCATTGCAGTATGGCGGATAATGCAGGACCTGCAGAAATTCTCTGCATCACTAACAGGACTGACATTTGTCCAAAGGTAAGAACACGTATTTAGTACACTGGACTTGCGAGACGTGTTCAACTCCACTAGGAAGACCAACCTGTAGAGCTTTGTCTGCGTCATTACTTACCTCCTGAGAATACTCAACAAGGATAGGCATACGACTGCTGTCGACCCGCTCTGGATGAAGATCATGGCAAGAGCTGCGTAGGGGTAAAGCTGAGACAGGACCTGTTGAAAAATTTCTTTCGACAGGATCCTTCAAATCCCTCAAATCCAAATGATTAAACGAAGCTTCTCTGAGGAACACGCAAACGACATTACCGCGGAAGTCCTGCTAGGATCTTCTTTGCTGAGTCATTCTGCGAGTACTGGCCTGGATGGCTGAGCACGTCCTGAGTCTGTCGACGGAGAAACCCGAGATCGCATTTCTCACGGGATGAAATATTGAGACCCTCGTTCAGGTCCGGGTGGACCGGCAGATTGTTGTACGAAGAGTGCTGTGAAGTATCCCGGTGTACGGTTGACACAAGGTGGCAAAAAAGGTGGAGGTCAACACTCAGTGCTCTTCTTCTGGTATAAGTCCAGAAATACCAATCAGCTGGATTTCCCATATATTCTGGGTCAACTAGGTGGCTAATTGATTTAACAAGGCGTTGCATGTACTATGTCTATTAATAATCCAGGTTGTCTGTTTGGTAATATGTTTTCATCTTTCATATAAATTTTTGTTCGTCGCCGGAAATTTTTTAAATACAATCTTAGACATGACTGGGAGTATCGACATGAATCGTAGATGATGGACACCTTCTGTTATAAATGAACAATGTTGGTTTTTCATCTTTTTAGAACTTTCCCATTTTATAATGATATATTAACTAGATATTTAATAGTTTCTATATCATATGCAATAGGTATAAACAGATAATCATTGCTCTACTCTTAATTTCATTCATTCATTCAAACTGTCGAAAAATCACAGGAAATCTAAATTTATTGTTTTGCTTTTGAAACTATTTATTATAGTTTCGTCAACTTTACATAACGTTTTTTGGACATACAGCTGTATTAAAAACTTTTAATGTATATTTAGCATTATTAGGTTTTGGTGTTTTTTGACAAAACCAATCTTATAAGTACTCGACTTCCGTAGTACCGTTTGAGTTTTTGTATTTAATATAATCGTGTTTTGTCATAAAGATGAACAACATAATATGGAACAGAAATCATGCTTAAATGTGCATTTTTCCACTGACACCCTGAGAATAAGAACATTTACTGAAGCCTTTGTAGCATTTTTCAGCATCATGTATGCATATGAATTGATGTTTTATCTCCGTTATATCACATTCGTACTGTTCAATCTTATAAAATTATTAGATTTGAAAATTTGGAACTAAAATATTAAACCGTAGAATTTATTTATTTTTATATAAACTACGTGTCTTTTAAACATACTTAAATCTTCAGTATTACAAATTTTATAGTAAAAGCTATTAATTTTATGACTTTAATTATAAAAATATATATCTGTATAACAGGGAGTGGCCGTAGGAAATGGAACATTTCAAACTTTGCTTTATATTATAGAATTGGTTCAGCAGGAAATTAAATGTCACATTACATTTGGCTTGCAAAGGTGGTTTTGATGGCACTCGTAAACTTTTTAACAACTATATCAACTCTAACTGTCACACTAGCACTTATTATGACTGTGATAATATTCTTTGGAACTTTAATGAAACATAAATTTTAGAACAATTTAAATATACGAGTATATAAACACACACACACACACACACACACACACACACACACACACACACACACACACACATATGTGTGTATTTATTTTATATTTCTAATGCAACTTTGACATTTTATACTGTAATAATAAATGTTTAACAATTTATTTATTTTAAATACATAACACAAACTAAATGTAATCGTGAAATATGAAAACTCACCATTTAACCCAAAAAAGTTAGTAAAATTTGTATATAATATATACATTATTTTAATACATTGATAAATTACTAAGTAGAGAGAATTTATCGTAATGGTAATGCCCATAATTGTAAATGTATACTAGACAAAAGCATCATGAATATTAAATAAGCAAATCATTAGCTTTAGTTTTGTTGCTTAGAAACATTGAAAAGGGGGGTACAGCTCCAAACTAAAAAACAAATTAAATTAAAATATCATGAATGACTTATGGAATTATGGATTTGAATATTAATTGAAATAGATTTACTGTAGACGAGATGTGGCCTCAGTGAAGAATCCTTGACGTGTCCGAGTAGTCACGAAGAATGGAGCTGTGATGCATAGCATTTCTATCATAAGAGAGAAGTATATCTTGTGATGGGGTGTAATTAAAATTAGTGATCTTGTCACTATCTGGAATTATGGATTTGAATAGTAATTGAAATAGATTTACTGTAGACGAGATGTGGCCTCAGTGAAGAATCCTTGACGTGTCCGAGTAGTCACGAAGAATGGAGCTGTGATGCATAGCATTTCTATCATAAGAGAGAAGTATATCTTGTGATGGGGTGTAATTAAAATTAGTGATCTTGTCACTATCTGGAATTATGGATTTGAATAGTAATTGAAATAGATTTACTGTAGACGAGATGTGGCCTCAGTGAAGAATCCTTGACGTGTCCGAGTAGTCACGAAGAATGGAGCTGTGATGCATAGCATTTCTATCATAAGAGAGAAGTATATCTTGTGATGGGGTGTAATTAAAATTAGTGATCTTGTCACTATCTGGAATTATGGATTTGAATAGTAATTGAAATAGATTTACTGTAGACGAGATGTGGCCTCAGTGAAGAATCCTTGACGTGTCCGAGTAGTCACGAAGAATGGAGCTGTGATGCATAGCATTTCTATCATAAGAGAGAAGTATATCTTGTGATGGGGTGTAATTAAAATTAGTGATCTTGTCACTATCTGGAATTATGGATTTGAATAGTAATTGAAATAGATTTACTGTAGACGAGATGTGGCCTCAGTGAAGAATCCTTGACGTGTCCGAGTAGTCACGAAGAATGGAGCTGTGATGCATAGCATTTCTATCATAAGAGAGAAGTATATCTTGTGATGGGGTGTAATTAAAATTAGTGATCTTGTCACTATCTGGAATTATGGATTTGAATAGTAATTGAAATAGATTTACTGTAGACGAGATGTGGCCTCAGTGAAGAATCCTTGACGTGTCCGAGTAGTCACGAAGAATGGAGCTGTGATGCATAGCATTTCTATCATAAGAGAGAAGTATATCTTGTGATGGGGTGTAATTAAAATTAGTGATCTTGTCACTATCTGGAATTATGGATTTGAATATTAATTGAAATAGATTTACTGTAGACGAGATGTGGCCTCAGTGAAGAATCCTTGACGTGTCCGAGTAGTCACGAAGAATGGAGCTGTGATGCATAGCATTTCTATCATAAGAGAGAAGTATATCTTGTGATGGGGTGTAATTAAAATTAGTGATCTTGTCACTATCTGGAATTCACATTTATGTAAAAGTATAGTAAATGCTAGGGTAGAGTAAGTAATTCGCAAGTAATCACAGAGTCAAAATGGATTAATTGTCTTCGTATTTGAATATGCTGCCAGATATATGAAACTTCCATAATCAGTGTCTAGAGAAATAGGGTCGCATAAAAACGGATGGTGAAGTCACTAAAAACAATCCAGAGATGTGGTTAACGCACACATTAGCTGCAAAACCTTTCCTCTGGTAACCTGGGGAGGAAAGTAACCTATACGACATAAGCAAAATTATAATTTCACTACATGAAACACTTACGGAAAATACTATTAAGAAAATTATATTCCAATTATTAATCAGCGATAAATATTATAAGATAAATAAAGTAATTTTCTGTTTTGTATTTTGTTTTTGTAGATTTTTGTCCATAATTTGAAGATTTTGTTATAATACTTGTATATGAAGGTGATACTGTAATACTGAAATCATACCAGATATTCATAAAACATCTGATTATTGAGTACCGGTACTGTAAAAGTTGAAAATATTTTATAGTTTATTGCAAATTGTATATTTTAATAGTTAGAGTATTTTTACTACTTTCTATTAGGTGAGCGGATATTTAGTGAACAAATGTGTTAATTAACATATAATGGTGAGAACTTTGCACTTGGTAGTTTAGTTGTATACTGCACTAATAGAACATATAGGCCCCAGTAGCGATAGTTGTATAGTGTATATACCAGAACAAGGTAAGGCATACATTTAGGATACCAACATTTATTTTCTATTTTCAGCAGAATTAAAGGGATCTCCTTTAAGTCTGCACATTCTTTCATTCACTTAAAGTAAAAGAGACTTTTAATTGCACTTATATTACCTTTACAATTACTCACGGATCGACAGGATATTCAGGATAGGTATAGTTGGAGGTAGTGACCGTTTCCTGTAGAGATGCCATTGTGAGGGATAGTCGACACTATATATCAGCAATGTCAAATTGGAAGAAAGGGTTAGATATACTCCAGCCATACTGTCCAGGGGATGCCACTTAGTCATTTCCTGGATAAGAACGGCCTTTAACACTAAGGGATACCCAAAAACTGCAACAGTAATCCTCCACAGTGGAGTATACCTTTCTATACATCCACCTATATTTCCAAATGTGGCAACACTTGCGGTTAGTGATGAGCTGCTCTTCGGCATATTTGAGGTTGCACAGATATTTATATATATATATATATATATATATATATATATGTATATATATATATAGATATATAATATATATAATATATAATACATATATACATATAATATATAATACATATATACATATAATACATAATATATATATATATATATATATATATATATATTATATATATAAAACACTGAATTTTTGTACTCAAAGTGGGTTCAACTGAAATGTATAACTCATCCCGAAGTGAACCCTCCTGGGGTTAGTACATTACTTACTTTCACGTAAATGAACATACTAAATCATATTGTTTCTGACAAACACATATGACACATATTACAAAATAAATAATAGTTACTCATAGTTGCCGCTGTCGATGCTAGCAGTCAATGTTGGACATGTATTAGAGCTAACAAGCTGCAGGGCCATGTCACTTACACAGATTTTTATGTAGAGAAGGGGATTTTCCCTATCGATATTCCTCAGGAATGTTTATTTGAATTGCTACTCAGCAAATATGAATCATAAACTATACAAAATCATTGATAATATCACTGTGAAAGATTTACAATACACTGGCTTGTTCATGACAATTCGATAATACGAGAAGCGTGTCATATGTGGATTGTCATATGTGACGTGATAAGTCTAGATAAACTCCATTCAGCGTATAAACAGTATTCCCTGTGGATTTTCGCCGTGAACAGCAAATTACTCCCAGAGTTTAAGCTGTTGTCAAACTTTCCTTCACAATATTCCAATATTTGTTCTTCGATATATATTACATATATGGTGTATTGCTGAAGTAGTAAACAAATCACCTCTTTGTATTCTAATTTAACAATATGATTATGTTTATATTGATAGACCTTCTTTTACCATTATTGTACATTGGGTTTACCGTTGGAAGTGGAAGTAAATAGTAAGTGATAATCGTTACGGCAAAAACAAGATGGTGGAAAAAAGGAGCGGATGGGAGTAGGTCTTATTTAATTATTGGTTCATTCTAAATTTATTACAACCAAAATGTGTCCCTGCATTGATTTATTACAAGTATTTAATCTGTTTGTTACTTTGGTACTCTTTGATAGTAGACGTTTCAGAATTGGCAATCAAAGAAACCTACTTTCGACTGTTGGGTGAATGATTAGTTAGTCTGCCAATCTAATCAAATTAAATCACATAAAAGTTAAATTTTAGCTAATTGACTCGTCAAAAACTACTATTAATAACATAAATAAAAACATAAAACAAGCAATCAATCATTAAATAATAAAGTATAAATGAGATATCTAATGTGGTTCTGTAGACTAGAGTTAATACAACAGCTTTTAAACAATAACGTGAGCAACAATAAATGAAGTATTGAACAATAAAATTAATTAAAAGATCATACAAATAACAAGAAGAAAAATTAACAAATAAATTAATATAAAAGAGGCTTATGAATAAACATAGTAAAGAGATAACGATGCTGGCTGGCCTATAAAAGTAAAAATATGATACATTTCAACGAATTAAAAACAACAACAAACTATTGCACAACAATGATGACATGTCAGGAAGTCAGTCGAAACATGAAAGAGGTTCTTCAAGAGCCAGGCAATTAATTTCTCTTTAAATGTCTGCTTCTTTGGGAACACTTTGTGACTCATCAAATTTCTACTCAACCTACAATGACCAATATAAATTTTTACCTTTATGATCATCAACATTAGAAACCAAAATGGGGATGTTTTCAGAGCATAAATAACAACGTCAAGGATGTAGAGATTAACAAGAGTATTAATTTTAAACTCTATAGGTTTACAATGGTCAAGAGATCCAGCATTAGCAAGTATTCTGATATCCTATTATTGTAAAACTATTTCTTCCTAGTAGCTCAAGTTTCTTAAGAATAACAAACCATAATTTCTAATATTGATTGGCTCAGTAACCATTTATAAGATACTTAACAGTGACAAGGGATGTTAATGACGTCAAGAGGTAAATTACTCTGGACAACCTAGACAAAATGCTGTCTATATGACTCCCCCAGGTAAGCTGATTATCCATACGTCTAAGAACTAGTTATATTAACAAAATTGGATTGATGCATACTAAAAGACCATAGACTAAATCAAGTAAGTATAAATCATTTGTCTGAAACCATACAGATGCATCGGCCATATCAGACTTAATAGTGTCGCTGAGATCATATATGTTATGACTATGGCTAATAAAAGAAGTAGCGTTAGCATACATCAAACTTGGTTCTAAAACTTAAGGTTAGATCATTAATACTAATTAGGGAATAGAAGAGGGTCTGGGACTGAACCGTGGGGAAAACCAAACTCAAACTGAATATACTGTGACCGCATTCCATTAATACAGACCCTCTGCCTACGGTTAGGATGATAGGAATTAAATAAGCTGAGAGCAGCCCCACGTATGCCATAGTGCTCAAGCTTCGTCAATAAATCTGCATGACACAGACAGAGGTTAAGGCCTTGCTCAGATAATATAAGGTAGCCTGTGCAAAGAGCCTTTTAGTATGAGTTATATTTTGAATAATTTTGTAACGGAACAAACATTCTTTCATCGTTGCTTTGGTTTAAACTTTAGTTATGTGACGTCTACAACGTACGTCTAACGTAAAAAAATGGTATTAAAATCAATGTCAAAATATATCATAATAGGTCAATTTTTGATGAAATTAATATCTAAAAATATTTTGTTTATATTATATTGATAGTAATAAAATCTATTCTCACTAGTTACAGAGAATGGCTTCCAAAGGATTTGCACGGTACAAGTTATTCATTTCACTTTTTATCTAAGAGAACATGACAGGAATCATATAAAAAATGGTGTCAAATATCGAGTACTTTTTACAACACAACTATAATATGCACGAACTTAAATCCCTTTATTTCACATTAGAAGTGCATAAAATACTTATGAAATAGAAGTGCAACGACTCGCTGAATAGGTGAATGCAATAAAGGTACTCTCTATTGTCTGACAGAATTCATTATCTTTTTTTGTTTACTCCCGGCAGAAGAGCAATATACGACATGATATGGGTTGTATATACGAGTTCTACTTCAAACTTTATTCATGTTACTTACTAATGATACCTAATGTTAGTAATAATTAAGGGCAGACGATTTCCTCCTAATATTTTATATTCGATAATAAGTCCATAGTGTCTAATAGATTTTCTTGACTGAAGTTTACTTAATAGTCTTAAAAGTTTTTCTAAGTTTTCTGTTTATTCACCTTTTAATATTAGAATTCAATGTTAATAATAATAAAACTAATCTTTATTTATTCCTATAATTTTGTGCATATATGCATAAAAATTTACAATATCATATGTAACCCGAGATACCACTGTATATAAAAATAAAATCTTACATAATAACACAAAGAAGTACATTCACTGTTAAATTTGCAAAAATAAAGAGAATATAGAGGAATCTCCCAGGCTATGCTACTATTTAATACTTAAACTAGAAAATAACTCACTCGAATTAGGTAGGATACAACAACACAATAAAACTTCGGCATTAACGAATAATTACAAAAACTTACTCTACTTGTTCTATGCTCACAATACAATCCTTACATATTTAATAAACACCTATACACTTTTGACATTTCTTAATGTGGGAGGTGTCATATTAGGAGGTTCTAGGTATCAAAATGTTTTTGTAAAATAAGTAACATTGGAAAACAACTAGTTGTGTCGTAATTATGCCTACTGTGAACGAGGAAAAAATACAGCATTTCCAAAATATATATCACACATATTTCTTACAAACTATAAAACTCTTAATTTTATTAAATTTTATCTTTTAAATCGGTAACTAGTTTTTTGAAACTTGTTGATAAAACATGGGTTTCCAAACACGTGACCCAAAATTAACAGAAGGTTGAATTCATGAGTACTCTGCTAATTTTATATAGGAGTAAAAACTTCGTACAAAATTCTCTTCACGGTGTATTTCGTTGGCTTCATCCTTTTGACGAATTATTCCACAATTAGAAAATATATAAAGCTGGAAGTGGAATGAGCCAACTTAATGCATCGTGAACAGTATAAATACGTGGTGGGGAAATTTAAAGTACTTCTCTAGCCTTTTTTTGTGTTTTGTCCTTATGTTCTTCTCTCAGATTGTGAGATATTTCTGTCTCACCAACGCGTTATCTACCATATTATAATTTTATACTGTACACACAGAGCTGCGTGCCAGTTTTGATTGGTTTTCAAGATTCTTAACCAAATAGTAATATGGGGTTTGAACGCGGCACTAATGTATAGCCTACCTATTCTTTTAATATTATCTGAAAATCCCGGCAAATAGGGATTCTACATGTACGCAAATCTTTATTTTTAGTCGTTTTCCGTCTAAAAATGTTTGCTACAATTTTATGTTGGTCTTATTTATGACGCACTAATGGTTCAATTCAACATTATTCGTTTCTTCTTTTAGTTCATCGTTGTCTGAGCACAAGTGCTTTGTTGTTTTCTGCAAAAAAGGATATAACAATAAATATCCAGCAAATAGCCTTTAAAACAAATGATACCTTCATGCATATTACAAAGAAATGTGAAATTACAAATATTGTTAGATCTAATAATTGGAGTGATAAAATCTACCCAGATTAAAAAAAAAACAGTGGCCAGTAACTGCAACATATGATTTTAGTAGGCTATTAAAACAAACGTAATTATTTTGTTTAAAGTATCCTTAGATTAAAATATTATAAAAAGAACAAGTTTATTTTTTAGAACTTTTAGGAAAAGTAAAATTTCAGAACCTAAGTGAAGAGGCAGCAGACTTCTGGTAGGGGTTCTAAAATTAATGTTGTATCTGTGAAATCGATTTAGGTGTAAATTACTTGTCATATAACTTTCTTTCAGAGCAGCTTATAAAGACCCTTGGGAGTCTGTTTCGTTACTTGTTGAGTAGCGGACGTTTATTTTAAGAAATATATTCTCTTTAGGAGTCATATTCGTTATAATCTAGAGGCTCGTATATTTTTTTAAATATAAATATGCAAAATATGAATGTTTTGGTAAGTCACAAGGAGTACACTCTTTTTACACCTAGTAACTAGGCAAAGTTATAAAACCTGATTCTTATAGATTTGTTCGATCTAATCTATTAATAATTAGAAAAACTACTATTCATTCTTTACGAATATATTACCCAGGGCCTTTATAACACGAAAATATAAATGCATATCAAACGTTCCCATGGTTTGCGAAAACATTTATATCATCATGTCTTGTGACCGGCTATCACAGATACATTCATTTACATAAAAATTGTTCAAAATTAAAATAACTGTTTTAAAAATATTCAACCATTAAAACATGAACACTTTTTAGTTTTTAGTGAATATGTATAATTACTTAATAAAAATAAAAGCAATAATATAGTTTAATGCTAATAATTACCTTTTTAATTATTCAAAATACGTTTATGTATATTGCTAAGTATGATATCGACGAATTTATAAAAAAAGAATCAACTAACGCAATAATACAGAATATTCCATAACATTTGTTTAATGTAAATGTAAATATGTAATATGTGGACGACAAACGATCTGGCTGTTTATCATTCCATTACCAGACAGTTATTGCATATTTTGTAAACGAAATCGTGCCGTAGTTTTCCGTAAATTGTGATAAATTATACTAGAATTTTACAATATTTTCTACACAATCTCTTACTCATTAATATAGTAATATGTATTAAGCCAAAAACTTGTAAATAATAATAATACCGTATTTGAATTTAATAATAAAAGTAATTTAGTTTTTACCTTTTATTTTTCACGATTAAATCGAGTAGTGAAATTTTTGAAATATCTTATCGGCTTAAAGATTTTTGTACGAGTATGGAGATGTTTTTTTCTATTCGTGGTCAAAATTTCGTGTTATCTTCTTACTAAAGACTAAAAGCTTAAAATCATTCAGCGCTCTTTGACCCGGACCATATTATTCTATTTTACATAATAGTGTAACAATAAATAATTAATTATTAACAGCTCTGAAGACTAAGATTTATTTATTAATCTACACTCTAGTACCTATGTAAAACTATAATATTATTGATAAAAAATAAATATGTTATATTTTGAAAATGTTATGATATTTTTAATTTTAATTAACACATTACACATATAATGTTTAATGTTATCAAAGTCGGTATTTCTGAAATAAAATTTATATACCACAAAGCATATATTTATTTTTACTTTTTTATAAAAATATGAAACTGTGAGTAGTTATTAAATATATTTATATATACTTTAAAAAATAAATTATTATAATTAATAATGTTGAAAGTAAGAAGAAACAGCTACTATGAATGACAAAATTTTACAAAAGTACCGCAAAGTGCTTAGAGAAAAGAATTTCACCGAACAATGACTGATCGATGATGTGTTAATGATCCTAATCTATGATAATTCATCATCTCATTTATTTTAAGTTATCATGCTTTTTTATGTCGTTTCAAAGAAATATTTTTATGCACAGATAACAAATATTAGCTTAAAATACTTTTTCAGGAAGTAGCTACTCTTGAAAGTGAGTAGTTACCAAAAGATGAAGTGTTACTGATAAATAAATCTGTGTTACATATGTTACCCATAGAAGATCATAGATGAAAAGTATGGAAACTCTGTATTATACAAATATTAGCTTAAAATACTTTTTCAGGAAGTAGTTACTCTTGAAAGTGAGTAGTTACCAAAAAATGAAGTGTTACTGATAAATAAATCTGTGTTACATATGTTACGCATAGAAGATAATAGATGAAAAGTATGGAAACTCTGTATTATACAAATATTAGCTTAAAATACTTTTTCAGGAAGTAGTTACTCTTGAAAGTGAGTAGTTACCAAAAAATGAAGTGTTACTGATAAATAAATCTGTGTTACATATGTTACCCATAGAAGGTCATAGATGAAAAGTATGGAAACTCTGTATTATACAAGAAAGTGAGTAGTTACCAAAAAATGAAGTGTTACTGATAAATAAATCTGTGTTACATATGTTACCCATAGAAGATCATAGATGAAAAGTATGGAAACTCTGTATTATACAAATATTAGCTTAAAATACTTTTTCAGGAAGTAGTTACTCTTGAAAGTGAGTAGTTACCAAAAGATGAAGTGTTACTGATAAATAAATCTGTGTTACATATGTTACCCATAGAAGATCATAGATGAAAAGTATGGAAACTCTGTATTATGCGAGTACTATTTATTTATAGCAATGTATAAAATTCTGTACGCAGTATCCGAGCCGAGTATAATTCATGGAATTATTTTATTTTATGAATCACACACAGTGTACTGACTTGTACAGCGAAAATATAATTTTACATACTATATGGTTTTAAAATATTAAATCTAAGGCATATTAAAATTCAGATATGTCTTTTAAATTTTGCGTATTTCAATTTTATATATTTATATCAACAAAATAATTCCTCATAAGAGTTTAGTATTCATGATATGACCTAAAACCTAGTGTTTTTATATTTCTATCATTAAACGTGATATTTAGTGCTAATAGTTATAACATAGAGTTCTAGACAATATACTTTTTATATTAGTAAAACGTTATATTAGTCATATAACAAATCTCTGAAGTATTATTTTCAAAGTGGTTTCTGCAGCTATCAAACCAGATATATTATTTATATTTTTGCAGGGGAAGCTTTTGAAGCTTTATAGCTTCTCTGTTAAACCACAGAAAATTGATAATAATTATTCTATGCCATATATTTTAATAAAGTTTTTGTTAATTAATAGCCAAATTTAAATAAAATCATAACACACTAATACGTATATGCATATTGAGGTTTATCGTGACAATCTGTATTGACTCTTATTAGTTATTTGAATTCCAAAACTTTTCCAAAAATTTTCTCCGTAACTTTTTAAAAAGCCTCTTATATTTGAAATCTTTTATTCCAAATGAAATTTTTGGTAATTTATTTATTGGGTGCAGAATACTTTTATTCTTAGCCAAATACTATAAAATGCGTTACACATAAAATTACATTTACATTGTTTGAATACAAAAATGGTATCTTATATTTATGTCCAAATAGAGTTAATATTATGATTAATTTAGAGTTTTGAGAATGAGCATAGCTTTTGTAATTATTCCAAAATTTATATATTTAAAATTCCATATTTAAATAGCAGAACCTTGGAGTGTGTAAGTATTTTTGTTAATGTAAATACCATATATACTCGTTCAATTGATGTTACTCATATTTCCAGATTATTTTTTAGAATACATTTTTTTATTTATTATGTTCACTTTTCTTGATATAAATTTAATACGACCATTATGTAGTAACATATAATTATTGCTATATGTAACCTAACCAGTTGAATGTATGAATGTATATATAATTTCAATAAAAATTGAACCACAAAAAGTACTTACTCCACCTGGACTCGATCCCGGATCTCTCACTTGACGGGTGAATGTGCTACCATTACACCACAGAGCCCACACTTTTTACGATTCAATTATTTTATATTAGGCCATATCTATCACATATGCCTTTAAGTAACCAAACAAACATATGATCGGAAGACTAAATAATTGTCAAACGACTTTTGTTTACATTAATTACATTTTTGTAAATAGCCAAATTTAATTTCAATCAAAATTGAATCACAAAAAGTACTCGCTCCGCCGATTGTTTATTAAAATTAAATCCGGCTATTGCCATTTATACAAATTTTATTGACACACACACATACAAGTTTATATGAGGGATAATAAAATATTAACTAAATTCCTGTACCCGTTTTAAAATGGCAGAAGTTAGTCGGTTTAGAGTTATTTTGGTAGAATAAATTACTAAGGATGGAACTAGTTATTTTTAACATTAAATTTAGTAATCGTATTAAAAGGAAAATTGAAATGGAAATCATGTATGCTTAAAATTTTTATCCGTATGATTTGAATATTTTAAATAATTTTTACCCATTATTTAAAAAAGCTTATAATTTTAAATTAAACAATATCTTAAGTTTGTTTTTGTTTATGTTTAATAGTAAATGTCCTATTTTTATGCCGTCCATGTACATTTGAATTGGTAAGAAACTTATCGTTCTTTGAAACGCGAGATCTAAATTACTAAAGCATGAATGTGTAAGAATATAAACTCACCCTCAAATAAACTCGACTCATATTAATATACAGACAACGCACAACAGAATAAGAAGAAGTGTCAGTTACAGAACATTCCTGTTTAGTCTTTAGAGAGCAATAAAGTGTAATGGATATTATTTTTCTCAAGGGAAGTATATTTCATACTGCAGTCCTCGTCAAGTAGAACATTGCTCTCCCACTCTCCTTAATATAATCTAAATGTCAGAATAATTTCAAAACAGATAGTAGGTTGTAGTTGTAGCATTGCTTTTGAAAATTACAGTTTTAAAGTTTCCAAAATTTCATTTTAAGAATAAAAAATGTTTGCTAGACAGTATTATTAAAAAAACTCATGTGTGTGTTCCTTAAAAATTGTCATTATTATATTTTAAAAAGCTTCTTCGAGGCTTTCTTTTTCATACAGTAGCGAATACAGCTTTAGTCCTATCCTCAACTTTTGTTATCCAGGTTAATATAGTGCCCAGACAATTAAAATCCATTTGTTTGCTGCATCATATATATATATATATATATATATATATATATATATATATATATATATATATATATATATATATATATATATATTTTATAATAAATGATATTTATATAAAGGAGGAATAATAATTACTACTATATATCCAAAGTGTTAAGTGTAAGTGTTTTATCCTAAGTTTTACTATATAAAACACTGCATATAATATGCAATGAATGCAGATAATGCAAAAAGAATGCGAAATACATATAAGAGTGCAGATGAATGGAAAATATCTCTCGAAAGCAATAAGTGATCACACTGCTGACAACTAAAAAAGAGTGTTTTAATTTACGTTTTTAAACCGTGTTATTCAGCAAGCTGATATTTTGTTTGGACAACATCCTGAAGCACATAATCTTTATATGATTATCTTTAGTAGTCAAGCTATCTATATAAAACTCCAAAATAATAAGATATTGTCCAGGACAAATACATTTAAGAAATCCGTTAGCACATAATCTTATTATTTTGGAGTTTTATATTGATAGCTTGGATTTAAATATTTTATTTATTGTGTAGTATAACCCTCAGGCATGTTTAAAAGCCCGAACCGAAATTATATGCTAACGGTTGTCTTACAACGGGCTATTCTACAATCAACCTTCTTTTTACAATCAACCCCCCCCCCCCCGTTTGTTTTATCACGGAATTTGACAAGTGTGTACGGTTTGTGGTGAATGAACCGTATCAGTGCCATATCTACAATTAGAAGAAGTGAATAAACTTTCTCAAACATATTTACGTTAGAAAATCCTTTTATTTTATCTAAATTTTTAGACAAACTTTGTAAAATATTAAGAATTCTTTACGTGATACTTATTGGTCCCCAAATTGTTTTCCTCTTACGGAGCTAAAAACGGAGCTTTTGAAAATTAGCCTTCTAAATAATAATTACATTTATAATAAAGTCTATATTAAAACTTCATATCTTAAATTAAATTACAGAACAATTTCAAGATTTTGTACAATATAATAAATGTGTACGTTTAATAAAAGTGCGGAATGTAGAATTTATAATTAATGTCGAGCAATAATTTAAAATCAATTTAGTATGGTATTGTTTTCATAAAGAATTGAAATAAAAATATTTGTAGTATACAATATATTTCATAAAGATTTCATATTACTTTAAATGCTTGAAAGGCGTTAGAAGAATAACATTTTTTGTTAGAAATGCGTGCCCCTGTGTGCTTTGTTACTCAATTATTTTTTTATTGTATGCCATTACTTTAAAATATAAAACTAAGACAAGATTAAATTAACAGTTGCCTGCTAGACTATAATAGGTATATATCATCAGATTTATTGTAATATTCTAATAACTTGTATCTATGTTATTTTAGATAGGAGATAAAGAACTTAGATTTTTATTTTTCAGTAGTTTTTATACAAAATAATAACAGTTTAATTATTTGTAGAAACTTAATTATTACATTCTATTAAACTGCTTACTGTGACAAGTATCAAGTAATATATCATTACAGATTACAGATTACATTACAGATGCATGTTTCGCGTCTTTACTTGTAGATCTATAGTTTATTTTTGTTAGTAATAATAACATATTTATTTTGCTTATTTAACAATACAGTAAAATTATAGCACATAACCAACATCTGATTACATGGTGATCTTTGAATTTTATATTTATTCTCTTTACTATAAATTGATGCAATGATAGTTTGCTGCACGGCATGAGTTTACTATTGATGCAATGATAGTTTGCCGCACAGCATGAGTTTACTATTGATATAATGATAGTTTGCTGCACAGCATGAGTTTACTATTGATGCAATGATAGTTTGCTGCACGGCATGAGTTTACTATTGATGCAATGATAGTTTGCTGCACAGCATGAGTTTACTATTGATGCAATGATAGTTTGCTGCACAACATGAGTTTACTATTGATGCAATGATAGTTTGCTGCACAGCATGAGTTTACTATTGATGTAATGATAGTTTGCTGCACAGCATGAGTTTACTATTGATGTAATGATAGTTTTCTGCACAGCATGAGTTTAATATTGATGTAATGATAGTTTGCTGCACAGCATGAGTTTACTATTGATGCAATAATAGTTTGCTGCACAGCATGAGTTTACTATTGATGCAATGATAGTTTGCTGCACAGCATGAGTTTACTCTCCTTATAAATTTGAATTTTTATTGATTTTCATTCCTTACATAAGATCTCATTTAGTTTACATGCTTGCTAACAATGTTTTATGCGCATTCTACTTTGTTGTCGTTATGATGTTGAAAGATAAAAAAAGAAACAATAGCATGTCTTACACATATTCTGTATATTCAAAACTTGTAGGCTTAAACAAAATACTACTCATTTAGTTGAATAACTAATAAAGCTTATTTAAAAATGGTTTTATGTTGACGTAATAGGTTTTTGTGGTTTAGAAACTAACGACAGAAGTTTCGTATTAACGAACACTGTAATAGCATCCATCGCATAGTATCAGCACATACAATAATTTTAGTGGTAAAAACCGAAATTAGATACAACTTTTTACAATGAAATATCGACCCTGCGGGCATAGAAATCATAGTCAATTACAAAGATAAGGAAGAGTTTACCAATTTTCGTAGTAGTTTCGCACTGGATTTCGTAAGTATAATCAAAATTCCAGTTTTCTTGGAGAATAACATTTTTCCAGTTTGATTATTTTTCTGATAATATTTATCAGCCAATTTTACTTTCACTGGAATTAGTAAATCTCCGGCTTTTACCTGGATGTAGAAAACTCTGATTTCAATAAGGAATAACTGATTTATATTTTTCTTCATATTAAACACGATAGTCAATCATTTCCACTTAAAATGTTAAAAGAGAACATATGATTGTGTTCAATATTGTTCATCTGTATATGAATAAAATAATCCGAAACGTTCACACAAAAATTCACAACTGTCACCAGTTCTTTTTTAGGATAATATATCTTTCTGATATAGACCACACATTTTGCTAAGTAAATAATTTAATTTTGTTTTAACCTATCAGTTGAAATAATCTAATGAAGTAATTGTAGCTTTCGTATAATAATGAATTTAATCTACTGTTATAAGCCTGTAATAATTAATTAAATGAGGATCGTCAGTATTCAACCACAACCGGTGTAATTAACATGTGCCAGTAATATCACGGCCCATAGCAGTAGAACTGTGTTGATGTTGATTACAGTTGTCCTGAACTGCGCAGTTGTGTACTAAGTGAAACGTGTAATAACGTTCCCTTGAGGGGTTGACTACTTGTAACTCTGTGTTCTGGAAACTGAGTTAAGGACATTTGTGTATCATTATCTACGATTATAAACGTAATATCCTGTTGCAGTGATTAAGTTTATGTTATTCCTTCCAACGATCGAAAATTTCTTCATTATTATGTTTGTTGTACCATAACTAACGCGGTATGAAAAAGCCCTGTAGTTAGAGGATTAAATCCGTAGTACATAGTACTTATGAAGAACTAGTATGATGGAGACATATAATTATGAATCGCAAGTAGACATGTTTATGGTACGTACTATTTCATTGATCCTGCAAATAGGTTCAAAAAGTAAAAAAATGACCACTGGCTTATTTTTAGGTTGCTGTGGAGCCCTGTGTCCGCCCGAAACATCTAGTAAGGGTGGCTGAGTGGTCTAAGGTGCTACTCTCAGACGCGGAATTTGGTCTTGGAGACGCGAGTTGAATTCTCGCAACTGATCTTAGAGATTTTGCGGGATCTTAGAGATTTTGCGGAATCTTAGATTTTACCATGACCAGCATATTTGGAAACATGACCAGGGACATCTGCATTCCTAGATAGGATAGATATTGTTTAATATTCTAAGATAATATTTTTATAGTTTGGTTATTGTATTGGTAGTTATTATTACTTAGGTTTATTCTGTAACAATTTAAACCATTCTTAGAATGCTAGGAAAATGACCAGCATTATCTGAAATTATACATATGGTTTAATATTCAAAAACTATATGTTTTGGTTTGGTTATTGCATTGTTAGTTATAATTACTTAGTTTCATTCTGTAACCATTTAAACCATAACCACCACGTTACAAAAAATTACTAACAGTTGGTTAGTTGTGGTTGAATCTGTATTAATCTTAGTGGAAGCCCAAATGAGGGAAGTAGTAAGATGGACTGCTTTAATAATGTTGAATCTGACTAGATTTTGGTACGCACTATTTTAGTGTTTGCTATTCTATACAAATATTGTGTTTATCTGTTGAGAGCATACGAGTATAACACATGTGTGTCATATTTCATCGTTGTAGATCTTCGAGGAATTTAAAAACTAAATATAGTGTAAACCTATTTCCATCTCTGTACATTTTTGGTTTTTACGAAATCTCATTTCATTTTATGTGCAATATGCAAACAATGATTTTCTCCATTGAAATGTGCGTAGGGAATTAAATCAATAATGTAAGGAATTACAGACACATCATTGCAAGCCTGCTCGTATGGACAGTTACCTCACCCCACTTCCCCCTCACTTTGCGGCGTTGCCACATTGCCATATCTTGCCAAAAATACAATCAGGTTTCCGAAAAGGCCACAGCACTTGTACTGCCCTGGTAACTCTTTTCAGTGATCTATTAGACGCAAAAGATAAAGAGAACTTCAGCACGCTGGTAATGCTAGACATCTCCCAAGCATTTGACTCCATTGATTATTCAATGCTGATGGCTAAGATGCACTTCTACGGATTTTGCGAAGAGGCAATCAAATGGGTGAGATCGTATCTAGAAGACAGAGATCAGATCACAAGGCTAGCGAGTGAGACATCTACCCCTCTGATCAAAACGAAGGGTGTACCTCAGGGTAGTTGTCTTGGACCTTTGCTGTTAAACCTGTACACGTCTGACTTCCCCAGTTGTGTGCAAAGCTGCACAGCTCATTTATACGCTGATGATTGTCAGTTGCATTTGTAGTATGAACCTGGCTCTGCTGAAGTGCAAACATCAATTCTGACCTTTCAAACATCTGTATATGGTCAGTAAACAATGGTCTCCAGTTGAACATAGGCAAGTGCTCTGTCATTCATGTAGCCCTACTCAATGTGGTGCAGGCCGTCAGTGACAGAGATGTGGTGGTCAGAATCGGTGGTGAGGGCTTGGCTGTGAGCGACAGGGTGAAAACCCTCGGCATCGTTCTTGATAGCGACCTCACATTTTCTGATAATGTCACTGATACTATCCAACGTGCTTTGGGCAGGTTGAGGGGCCTGTATAGATTTAGAAATTTACTGCCGGAGTCTGCCAAGCTACAGCTCATGCGGTCTGTGATTTCTCTGTTTTTTACTACTGCTATCCTGCCTATGGAAACAGTATCTCGAGGGAGGAAATTGGAAGGATTCAAAGATTGCAAAACTCAGCCGTCCGTTTTATATTCTGTCTAAAAAGGTTTGACCATGCGGCCAATATTTTGTGTATGGAACAGGTATGCAGAATAATTACGGTATGCATGATCCACAAGGCCCTAACATTCGGGGAACCTCTTTATCTCTGTGAAAAACTTGTGCAAAGACAGGAGGTCTCGCAACGTAGCAGTCGCCAGGACAACCAGCTTCACTTCCCCAGAGTGAGGCTGGAAGTCGGTAGGAGGAGCTTTTCCTACTTTGGGCCCAAATTGTACAATGACCTACCCGGTAGCTTGAAGAGTACACAGTCACTGTCTAGTTTTAGATCTAATTTAAAGGATTTTATTTTAACTAGTTGTAAGTGACTGTTGCATATTTGAACCAATTTAGCTTTAGATTATTTATAGATTGAACTAGAATAGCCAACCTTAGTTCTTAGTGTTAAGTTTGACTTGAGTTGATCTGTAAAGCAGTTTGTACTGAGACACGCTCTAAATGAAAGGCATTTTTATTTCGTTATTTATTTATTTTATATCAGCTGATTCTCAGAACGAGGCGATGTGATGATGTCTTGTTTCGTTCCCGTAGTTTACATTCGTTTTGCTATTCTGCGTTCGATTATTCTAAATATATTTTTACTATTATATTTCGCTTAGGTTTACGTTGTACGCGTAGTGTAATTTAAAACGTGTTAATTTAAATCCTGAAGGTATTCAGAAAGATATGAGGAGTAAAGATGAGCAGTAGCGATTGCTCGATTGTTGCATTCAATCGATTATCTCATCACTAGTTGTTATTCTTCAGTTACAGCTGGCAACAACGCATCACAACACAGGCGTACTTTGATATGTATTGTAATATAATCACTTTATAGACGAAATTTAACAGTGTGCAGAGAGGAGTTCTTATGTAATATATATCAATTGAATTTTTAACTTTTTTTTATTTTATAACTAAAAATGACAACCATAGGTGAAATTAATGTTAAATATAGATAAATCGTAAACATATCTTAAATTTAGAAAATTAAGAGGAAAAAAAGTAATGACTATGATCAAATCAAAGTCAACTGTCGTGCTAATAGTTTATACAAATATATTTAAATAAAGGCATTAATTAACCTATTAACCTATAACCTACTGTAAGTTAATTAGTACGAATGGAGAATCTACGATATATATATATATATATATATATATATATATATATATATATCGTAAAATTATCAACAACAGAAAAACAAAATATTGAAGAGAAAAATGATAAAAAGAAAAAGAAATACTGTTGAAAGTACGGGGATTGTATCTAGCAACTCCTACAATACGCACCGGCCACTCACGAACTCGCAGGCCCTCTGCCTGTACACAGCGACATTGTGTCACTCTCCACTTCAATTATTGCTACACATGATCTGCGGTGCACCTGGTGCGCAATGTAGAATGAACATGATAGCTTTCTAAATTACAGCGTAGTCTAGGTAAATGAATATTAAATTGTTCTCTAGCTCGCGTGTCATATTCATGAGGCATAGAGAATATTTAATGAATGTTGGTACGGATAAGAATTATAGGGGGTTAATGTACAGTTGGCAAATATTGATTACTGAAATTTCCGGAAAGAGTATAGAGTTGGGTATTTATTGCCTTTTTTAATATGGTTTTAATTTCTGTTCTTTACGTGACGCATAGTAGCTCTAACATATACGCTGAGCCCCGCCCGGCAGTGATCCCATACTGCAACAAGGACTGGAGTAACTCGTAGTCTGTGTAAAATATCATCTCTCCAGGAGTTTGGGAAATTGGAAAAACAAAAATATAGTTCTTTTAGAGGTTGCAACTCCTTCTCAATTCGAATGTTAATAAGAGTAGACATCGCGCCCCTTGCGGACCGGCCTCTGATTGGTCGAGAGGGGGTCACGTGATCCAAGATGGCGGCCGCGCATGCGCAGAGGGAGGGGCATGTGCGGGAGAAATCCCCTCATGTGCGGGAGAAATTCCCTGCTCACACTCTTATCCTATGAATCCTGGGTGTTTTGGGGTGATTTGGGGTGTCAAAATCGGTGTTTTTCGGTAAAATCGGTGATTTGTTGGGTCCTCACACTCCCCGTGAGGGAGAAACGAGGGACGGAGGGAATTCCAATATGGCGGCGAGGGCGGGAAAAATTGGCGGGAACAGGAGAACCTAACCTCACTTTCTTGGTTTCCCGCGTATTCAATATGGCTGCGCCCATGATGAATTGGCGGGAACAGTAGAACATAACCTCAATTGTGAAAAGGGCGGGAACAGGGGAACATAACCTCAATTGTGAAAAGGGCGGGAACAGGGGAACATAACCTCAATTGTGAAAAGGGCGGGAAAGTAACCTCACTTAACTAAACAAGAGAAATAAAAGACGAATCGTACCTTATTGTGTGATGATTGAGTCGATGTATAGAGCTGAGCATAGGGTTCCAGGAGTTTAAAATAAAACATTTTTTTGGGAAAAACTAATTTATTATACTATTTCTAAACAACTATTCACATTGGCACTCTTCACTCCCGCCACACAGATAGCAATATGTGGTGGTGACGTCATCAGAGGAAGTCTGTAACATAAATAGACCTGAGTTAGCCAGCTATGAACAAGAAAATTTCGCGCTTCCCCACTGGCTGGAATAAGCGCGTCCTTGATTGGATGTAAATAGTATCTAAGCGCTCTGATTGGTGGAACGTGAGAGGCCGGCACTCCTTCCTCTCTCTCCCGTCAGATCCGTGCGGGAGGTTAGGACGTGTGTCGCTCTGAGTTTTACACAATTATTTAAACAATTACGATCTTTTGATATTACTGGAGTAAAGTAATTCAATCTAAAATATTTTTACTTTTACTAATATTTATTTTAATTACCGTCAATACTATGCTTGTAATTATTGTTCTTAATCTAAATAATAATTATCGTTACTAGTAGCAGTTAAGCTTTTTAGTCATTTTAGTTGCTTTTATAACGTAATATCGTTTCTATAATACCTTATTGTAAATAATATATCCTTAGTTTTAAACATGTCTTACGAAAATGTTGAAGTAGATTCTGAACCTGTATATATGGATATGGAACTGGATCCTGTAAAAACGCTAGGTAAAAACGAGACGTATGTAAAAAGATATAGAGTTTACGGTACCAAGACCACCTTCAAATTTAATACAGTACCAGACAATGTAAGTGAAATTGACTGGATAAAAACCGGATTTTCAAAATTAGTCGATGAAATGAAAGCAAATTGTTCAGAATCCGACTATCTCGGCTTCACTCTTCACAGTTTAAATTTGAAAACCAAAGAGCCAGGTTATGTAGCGTTTCGTCCGGCTCATCAAGTCAAATGTGATGTTTTATTCGAAATTTTTTGTGGGATAATTCAAAGTAATGCCGAATCCGTAAAGTCTGCAGACACATTTAGAGTAGAGTGTACTAGAATTAATCTTCCTGTAGGTAGTGGTAGAGTAAGACCAGGTTTTTATAATAACTTTAAAGAAGAATGTAAAGCACGTAGAGGTATCGTAGTCATTAAGAATAGCGATAATCTGTGTCTAGCGCGTGCGCTGGTAGTGGCCAAGGCCAATGCTAAAAAAGATCCCGAGTATGAATTGATAAAAAAAGACAAATGTCAGAGACAAACGTTAAAAGCTAAGAAACTGATGACTAAAGCCGGAGTACAAATGTCTGAACAGGGAGCGGGGGTCCCCGAACTTTCAAAATTTCAAGACCACCTCAAAAAGTACAAGATTACAGTTTATAACTACAACAGTAAAGGTCGAGAAGTGTATTTTAATGGTAATAACTCCGATGCTCAGTACAAAATAAATTTGCTGTACCATAACTGCCATTACAACGTAATAACTAGTCTAACTGCAGCTTTTGCGTGCCATTTCTATTGTGAGGCGTGTCATGTCCCTTACGACCACAAGGGTTTTCACAGATGCTCAAATATATGTCCTGCGTGCCAGACCATTTCTCCACCGTGTAAAGAGGAGCATGGGGGAATTTTATGCCCTGACTGTAACATGACCATGAAAAATCAGATCTGTTTTGCGGCTCATAAGAGTGAACGTTGTAAGTCGGTAAAAAAATGTTTACAGTGCCAAAGACTTGTGTTTACGAATAAACGTAAGTCAAAAAACGTGTGCGGGGAAGTTTTCTGTAAAATCTGTAACGAATTCATGGCCCCAAATCACCAGTGCTACATGCGAGTCGACACAGGCAAGCCCAAAACAGAAGATTTTCTATTCATATTTTTCGATCTGGAAACAAGACAGGACGAGTACATTGATGATAAAAGGGTTCATAAAGTAAATCTATGTGTCTCGCAACAATTCTGTTGGAAATGCATTGGTGGGGAAAATTGCCAAAATTGTAGCACTCGCACTCGTGTGTTTAGACAAGATCCGACCGTTCAGTTCATGGATTATGTAATGGGTGAGAGAAAAAAATGTTTGTGTAATGGCTCATAACGGCCAGGGTTTCGACTTTCAGTTTTTGTTAAAGTACATTCTAGAACAAACCAAATTCACTCCAGAGCTAATTATGCGTGGCACTAAAGTCATTCTCATGGAACTGGACAACGTCAGATTTATCGATTCGTTAAATTATTTCCCCATGGCCCTCTCTGCACTACCCAAAGCCTTTGATCTCCCCCCGGAGAAGAAGAAGGGCTACTTCCCTCACCTGTTTAACACATTGGCGAACCAAAATTATGTAGGCCCCATACCACCCAAGGAGTACTACTGCCCTGAATCAATGTTTGAGAAGTCTTACAAAGATTTTGAAAATTGGCACAACGAGCAGACCAGCAAAAATGTAGTTTTTGACTTTCAAAAAGAACTTATCGAGTACTGTATCTCCGATGTGGAGATACTGGCGCAAGCGTGCATAAAATTTAGAGCAATGTTCCTCGAGGAGTGTAAA
This sequence comes from Homalodisca vitripennis, assembly GCF_021130785.1. Lineage (NCBI taxonomy): Eukaryota > Metazoa > Arthropoda > Insecta > Hemiptera > Cicadellidae > Homalodisca > Homalodisca vitripennis. The sequence goes on along the minus strand of NC_060212.1, from coordinate 167,181,007 downwards.
GTAGATCCGTTCATGGAAGCCGTCACCATTGCCAGCGCTTGTAACTTGGTTTTTAGACGAAATTTTCTCAAAGCCAACACTATTGGTTTGGTCCCAAAGAATGGATACCGCCTTGTGGATATCCAATCGCCTATTGCTTTACAATGGCTTACTTGGGAGGAAGACCAGCGCGGTATTAGGATCCAGCACGCGGGGAGGGGTAGAGAAGTTAAAATTGAGGGCCTAAAAGTAGACGGTTTTGACGGAGAACGAATCTATGAATTTCAGGGCTGCTACTTCCACGGGTGTCCTAAATGTTTCAGATACGATAGGGAAGCACCCTTGCCCGATGATCCCTCAGACTCCCTGCACTTAAGGTTCGAGAGAACAAAAGCTAAAATGACTCGTCTCCTCTCGTCTGACTATGAAGTAATTGAAATGTGGGAGTGTGAATTCAATAAAATAAAGAAAGAACTCAAATTGGACTATCTAAATTTTCTCCCTATTCTAAGCACACTTCCACTCAACCCAAGAGATGCCTTCTTCGGGGGCAGAACAGGTAATGCAAAATCTTATCACAAGTGCGAGGACGGGGAAACGATTCAGTATGTAGATGTTTGCTCCTTGTACCCATTTGTTAATAAGTTCAAATCTTATCCAAAATCACATCCAAAAATCTTTGTGGGTGACAGGGAATGTAGAGAAAGAGGCATGGAGGCCGAAGGACTCCTCAAATGTAAAGTACTGCCTCCACTAAATTTGTACCACCCCGTCCTCCCTACACGTATGAATGATAAATTAATGTTTGTTTTATGCCGTACATGTGGTCTAGAAATGCTAAACACGGACTGTAATCATAACACCGAGGAAAGAGCATTGACAGGGACATGGACAATGCAGGAAATACGCAAGGCTGTAGAAAAAGGATACACAATTATAGAAATGTACGAGCTGTGGGAGTACGAGGTGGTCAAATACGAAGACGGTGGCCTTTTTACGGATTTTGTAAATAAGTTTTTAAAAATCAAACAGGAGGCATCGGGTTACCCATCTTGGTGCCTCACTGATCAGGATAAAGCCATGTATATTCAAAATTATTATGAGCACGAAGGTATCAGACTTGACCCTTCCAAAATTGAAAAGAACGGGGGTCTCCGCTCTCTCGCTAAATTAATGTTGAACTCATTCTGGGGAAAATTCGGTCAAAGGGAAAATCAGACAAAAACTTCTATCATTAGAGAACCCAACGAGTTTTTTTTAAATTACTTACGAGTCCCGGGACACAAGTAAACACCATTCAAGAAATTAACGAAGAGGTCCTCCTTGTTAACTGGCAGAACATAGACGAAGTCGGTGAATCCCTGCGAACTGTAAATGTTGTGCTCGCGGCCTTCACCACTGCACAGGCTAGACTTAAGCTGTACAGTTACTTAGATCGATTAGTTAACAAGTACTTTATTATGATACCGATAGTGTATTGTACATACATAAGGAAGGTTTGTACAGTGTCCCCACAGGCGATTACCTCGGTGAAATGACCAACGAGTTGATCGAGTACGGCCCTAGCTCATACATAGTAGAATTTGTTTCCGGAGGCCCCAAGACTTATGCCTATCATGTTTGGTCCACTAATAAAAACTCCCTGATTGAGGTCTGCAAAATTAAAGGTCTAACTCTAAATTTAAAAACATCGGAGAAACTGAATTTTTCAAAATTAAAAGAAATGGTACTTTCCGAAAGCAAGCAATCATTAGAGATCACTGAGAACCGCATTAGGCGGACAAAAGACAAAAACATAGTTACCGTAGAAGAGACTAAACTATTTAAAATTACCGGTCCTAAGCGTAAGCGGGAAGGAGAGTATGAGACACTACCGTATGGCTATAGTAAAGTTTCTAAATATTAGTATATTATAGTATACTCGCAGTGGGTGTAAATATAGCCTCCTTCACTCTTCTAAACACAGACACCACAAACAATAACCGTAAGTCAATACTCTTCCCCCTCATCCTCTTTAACTTCTCCCGCGATTGCTCGAGTAGATGCTGCTTCTCCTCCATCACTGACCGAGACTGAACGCTCTCCTCGCAACCGTGTACCCCCACTACCACACAGCGTCCAAGACCAAAATCACTTTCCTGTCACTGTGCTTGCTACCGGTCCTCGTAGGCCCAAAAGCCTGAGTGTGTGTGTGTGTGTGTATGGGCTCTGAGGTCCCGGACAGAGTAGTTGCGATCCTTCAGGCGGACTAAACTCCATAATTCCTTGGGATCATGTGTGAATGTGTGTGGCAACGAGGCGGGCTAAAACCCATAGATGTACTCTTGCCGTGAATGTGCCGAGAGGTTCGTGGGCTTGGGGGTTTGAATGTGATCCTTCAGGTGGACTAAACCCCATAATTCCTTGGGATCGAGTGTGAATGTGTGGGAGACAGTGATGGACCGGTTCAGCCATGACAGATTACAAATGTATAAACTTGTATATAATGTTGATATTACTGTAAAATTGTAAATACTGTTGTAAACACTTATCTTTGTGCAAAGTGTGAGGTCTCAGTGGGGGAGTCGGTGGTGGGAGAGTAACCGTGGAGGCAGTGGTGGTGGGAGAGCACTTCATTCTCAATCATGGCGTGGAACCCAAAGAGTCTCTATGATCTTTGTCTGCGGCAAATTGCCCAACATCCTATTCGCTTCTTACGATATATCCAGATCCCCGAATCCATCCGTCGGGAAATTAAATCTAAACATCGCGAATACTGCTTTGAATTGGTAGTCAGATACAAAGAAGTTTACGACGGACGCGGACTACGCAGACTTTGTCATATGTGTGCTCGAGACCGTTCAGTTGTTTGGCAAAAAGAATCGTCGACCGCGTATTACTTCACGGAAGATACATTTTACACAATGCGTAGTTTATGGGAGTGCACATCGTGTAACAATCGGCTCTTTTACTATAGGACCGGGCGTTGCATGTGCGACCTTTCCATTGTCTAAGCAACAAGGGATGGGACAGTATTTGATCACCGGGCGACAACCAGTTACTTCTGGACTGGCCCTCAAAATCAAATACTGTTTAACCTGGGCATCGAGCATGCGAGTGTTCGATGTGGGTGTTCCAAACCACACCACTTAGACAAATATAAATACCGGTATACAGATTTCTTTCTTCATTTACAAAATGGACGCGATAGCGAAAGAACTGCACAAACCGGCTAGGAAAAACTATCCCAGACGCAGGGTTACTCTGAAGGGACTCAATGATCTATACCAGGCTGATCTAGTAGAGATGATCCCGTATTCAAGGGTAAACAAAGGTTACAAGTATATATTGACTATGATAAACTGCTTTAGTAAATTTGCGTTTGCCATTCCTTTAAAAAACAAGACAGGTGCAGAAGTAGCTCATGCTCTAGACTCCATTTTAGCAAAACACAAAATGAAAAACCTTCAGACTGATCAGGGTAAGGAGTGGTACAACGCTCACGTCAAAAAGCTAATGGACAAATATAAAATAAACCTTTACTCGACCTACTCACATCTGAAAAGCTCTATTGTAGAGCGTCTAAACCGAACATTAAAAGAGAAAATGTATAGAAAATTCACGACACGTGGAAGTTACGAATGGTTCAGTATTATATCTGATATAGTCAAGGAGTACAATAATAATGTCCACAGAACAATCGGTATGAAACCAAAAGACGTTAAACAGAAACACGTAAAACAAATCCTTGTCCGTTTAAACAAAACCACAAAAAGAAAACAAAAAATTAAAAATACTAAATTCAAGTTAAACGATAAGGTAAGGATTAGCAAATACAAAGGAGTTTTTAAAAAAGGTTATCTGCCTAACTGGACAAATGAAGTATTTACAGTATATGCAATAAAACCTACAAAACCCGTAACGTACATTTTACAAGACTCTAAAGGTGAAGTATTGAAAGGTGGGTTTTATGAACAAGAACTGCTCAGGTCCAAAACTGGTAATGTATATCTAGTTGAGAAAGTGTTGAGGCGGAAAGGAGACAAAGTACTTGTTAGATGGCAAGGGTTCGATAAAAACAGTGACACATGGGTGAGCAAGCATGACATCACCACACACTGAGTGTGTGACTGCAACTGCAGTCGTGGGACCGGATGCAGCTGCACCAGCCGCTGCGTGGGAGCGGATGCAGCTGTGCGCTCCAACGTCCAGGAGGGCTACCAGTTCAGCTCTGTTACTTTATATACTTTGTCATAATAATGTGCAACTTAGTTTAACTTCGACAATGAGACTGATTAGTCAATCCGTGAAATTACCAGTGAGAAACTTTGACGAGTTTGTAGGTGGTGGTATGAATCGTACAAATAAAAACGGTCCTCTGCTACCTGACACGATTCGCGGATTAATTGTTGGACCGTCCAATTGCGGTAAAACAAACGTACTGTTTAACCTATTGGTAGATCCTAACGGTTTGAGATTTGAAAATGTTTACGTGTTTTCAAAATCACTCTACCAACCAAAGTACCAGCTACTATCCAAGATTATGCCGAAAGAGATCGGATACCACGCGTATGATGACAATGCATCTGTCATACACCCGAGTGAGGCTAAACAGAATTCAGTAATGATATTCGACGACATAGCCTGTGAAAAACATAACAATATACGAAACTACTTCACCATGGGTAGACACAAGAATATTGACACATTCTACCTAGGTCAGACCTACAGTCATATACCCAAACAGATCGTTAGAGACAATGCCAACTTTATCGTACTATTCAAACAAGACGAAACAAACCTTCACCATGCATACAGTGACCACGTCAATACCGATATAGACTTTGAAAAGTTTAAACAAATGTGTGCTCTGGCGTGGAAAGACAAACACGGCTTCCTGGTCATATGCAAGGACTGTGACATTGATAAAGGCAGGTATCGTATCGGAATCGATAGTTTCATTCAAGATCTATGATGGTAAGGATATACCACTACAATGACCTCAGAGGTTTCTCAATCCAGAGATCCAACAAAGTCCATTCAAACCTGTGCACCTGGTACTATGCCGATAAGAAAAAGTTTTGCGGTAATTACTGTAGCAGACGCGGACCACATGGTTTTCTCTTCAATAGGAGATGCTGGAGACATAAGCGTGTAGGGATGTACAGTGCTAGTCTACCACCCGTAATCTTGTTAATGATTTCAGCAAGCGAACGGTTTTATAACCGCGATATATGGATAGAGTTTGTGAAAAGAAGTCAAAACAAAGGGGTACCGCTCGAACTCGTGGTGTACCACGAGGACATGCTAAATAGTACGGTAAGAAATCCACAGAATATGTTATCCAGATTCAGACCGTTTCCCGATCAATTCGGTCAAATCGTTCCGTTGAGAAACGCTCATGGTAGTGTAAACTTTGCGCAGACCTGTATAAGGATGCTCCAGTACGGGTGTAACATACCGCATGCAGCTCGCTGTATTCTTATTACAGAGAGAACAATACCAATTAGGAACCCCGTCAAGGTCTACAATCGTGCTCTAGCTTCAAAGTGCTACATTGACATTAGCTACAACGTAGGTTACGGCCCCGTCCCAGACGGTTTACCGCGTGGTCAAAGGAAGAAAGATTTTGCTGGTGTAAACAATCTTTGTCAAAGTCTGTTTACGACAGAATTTCTCAAATTGGCTTTACCGACCGTACCAATGTACTGCGATAAGTTCGGAATAACACTGCGTGACGGGACTTACTCAATTACAAATACCAAACAGTTTGAGGCTTGGAGGTGTTTTACAGGAGCTAATCCAAGTGAATTCTGGTTACTCAACTCTTACATGATTCACATACACAGTAGGGTGAACAGACCTATAGAGCATCTGAAACAATATATGGAAAAGCACGTGGAGAGTGACAAGTATACTGTAGCTGAGATACCCCAGTGGAGAGACGGATGGAAAAGGACCTTTGTGTTCAGGGACCCTGATAGACCTGTACAGATACCGAGAACAGTTTACCTAAGAGGGCTAGGTACCGTGGTGTCACTAAAGCAGGTCGTACGCTTTCTAAGAAAGCATAAAAAACGAGCCCTCTTCTTTAGACAGGTTGAACTGCCATAAAGTAGTTAGTATTAAAGTACTAAAACCGAGTCACATTGTCAGTTTAAACAATGGCTTCAAAGGAGAAGGGCCTTACTCTCAGTATAACTCGTTTGAGGAAAGCTATAAAGCAAAAGTATAAACAGTTCAGAGAAGGAACTCTGGCCACAGACGTATTTCTAGAAAAACAGTACAAACCTAACCTGTCAGAGTTACGAAAAACAACAGGATCTGTAAAAACTGAACCGAAAACCGAACCAAAGCAAGAAGAAGAGGAGGAAAATGAAGATGAGGCAGCCGTACAGTTCACTCCGGACGTTATGTCAACCCCCAAAACACCTGCGTTCCTGCAGGACGATGATGTGCTTGAAGCAGGACCGTCGTCACCAGACGTCAGTGATATACTCAGCACGAAAGAAGGACAACTCTCAGCATCTGCATGGATACAGAACACGTTCTCCCATCCACTAACCATAAAGTACATGACAAGTATGATGAAGGATATGTCAGGTAAACATAGTAAGATCGACCATACGTACGGACCACGCTACGACAACAATACGCTAATGGTAGGAGATAAGAAGTTATCATTTGGAGATGACGGTAGCATACTCGTAGGTGAACGGTCCTACAGACCTACACAGGGACTTTATGAATTGCTTTTTAATCGTCTGCCTGATGACAAACGTTACAACGTAAACGATATGAGAGCTTACAAGGATATATTGACACTGTCGTCTGCTCACAAGAGAAGTTACAATTATAAAAATCACGTGAACCGTAACGCTTCAACGAAATACAAAGTCATTATTTCTCAACTCTTCCCAAAGACCGGTAGCGGGTATAAGGATGTAGGAGCACCAGACCCTATCTACTATGATGACCCAAACGAACTGTGTGACAGACTCAGACTCCTCGTGTCCTCAGCAGAGACCGGTAACACGGGACATAGGAACGAAATAATAAACATTATCGAAGAACTCAAAGAATCAAAGACTATATCAGGTGATGGTAACGCGAGATTCAGATCATTGATGAGATGACCGTCAATAAGTTTGGTCAGAGGCCACAATCTCTGAAGAAGCAAGACATTCAGAGAGTTACGAATACTGTAAACAAAAAGCTAAAGAAAGATGTAAGAAGACTGTACTCTCAAATTGCAATCCTTCAGAATCAAGCGCTTATTCAGCAGAATCAAATACACAGCTTACAAAATACAAATGAAGAAGCTATAAGGCGTCTAGCAGTTCAACTATTTCACTGGATCAATAAGATACACACTACCGTACCTCCAGCTCGCTTCCACGGCGTCTTAGATGTTGATGAAAACACATATATTGACTGGGATAAGATATTTATAAAGAGCAATGTACAGGAGGAGTCTTCATCACTTGCACAATGAGTGTTGACAAGTTTGGTCATACGGTCCGTGAAGGAAGTAAGAGAGGTCCGCCTGGACAAGGATTCAGTCTCACAGTCGATGGCAACTACGATATCAAGGGCAAGCGGTTATGTAACGTGGCCGACGCCCAGCAGAGTCTAGACGCTATAAACTTGCAGACCTTGAAAAATAATGTGGATAGCGCAGTCCTCAAGACTGTGTCTGACGTTTCGCTTGTATCCAAGAAAAATGTGATGGACGCTAAAGGTAACAGAATTAGCAACATAGGTGATGCTCTACTCTGGACCGATGCTCTGACTCTTCGCCGTCTTGCTAGGGAGGTACCCTATAAGGACACGAACAGTAAATATTACAGGTTTGACAACTACAGGTTGCGCATGATAGGTGATCCCGCGGGGGATACAGATGCAGTGACGCTAAAATATCTTAAAACGAACACTCTAAAAAGAAGTAGTGATGGTAAAGTCTGGGAATGTGATAACAAAAGACTCGGACAGATGGCTGATCCTCTTCTCGCTGGCGACGGTGTAAACCTACAGACTTTGAACAGGAAACTGAATGAAAAAACGCTGGCGATAGACAAGGACACGATCGACGCTAAAAAGAGGAGACTAGTGAATGTAGCCGATGGTCAAGGACCAAACGATGCCGTTACACTCTCTCAGTTTCAAAATCTATTGCCTGCTACTAAAAGTATTGCGGACGGAACAGTTATCTTTAATAATTACAGAGTTTCTAATGTTGCCGAACCTAAAGAAGGTACCGACGCGTGCACTGTAAATTATGTGAAGAAAAGAACACCGGATTCGGATAAGGATAAATGGTTATTTGGACATAAACGATTAAGTCAAGTAGCTTCTCCGCTGTATGACGGAGATGCTGTTAACAGAGGATACCTTAAAGTGAACACTCCGATACTTGACGGTGACACGTGGAATTGTAGGAATAAAAGATTGAAACTTGTGGACGACCCTGTCGACATGAGTGATGCTGTGTCTGTTAATTATCTGGTGAGAGTGGTGAGCGAAGTCTTTTACGGTATGTACAAACTACTGGCTCCACCACTAGACGCTATAAACGTGATCGATAAAAGCGATTGGATCAGGTTCAATATTGTCAACCCATACTTTAAAGACCCAGTGAGCAAGGTGAGATCGAAACCATGATGGTTTTATTTATATGTGAGTTGCTGACATTTTTACCGCCAAAAGACCGAACGGAGAGGTGGTTTTGATTGTGGACAAGACATTGTACATTATTGAGTATCCGTCACTCGTACTTTTGAGACAGAAAAGAATTGATACGATCTTACACTCCAGAATAAATAAAGTGAACGCAGCGTTGAACAGTAATACGGGTAGGACCTTTATTTTTACCGATGACAAATTTGTTGTAGAACTTAACGAATGCACTCTCAGAGGCACTATGTTGGGTATGACCAGTAGCGTGTTGCCAGGAGTCTCTGATGGAATTAGAGGAGGTTTCAGATATATAAACGGTCGTCTGTACTTTATAACAGACAGTCACGTTCTGGAGTACGACGAGTTTACAGGAGTGGTTACAAGATCCGAGGCGGATATCTTTGACGTACTGCAGATCACATGTGTTAGGGAAACCCTGCTCAAGCAACTCTATAACGTATTACGGTATATAAGGGAATAAAATGGGAAAGCACAAAGTAAAGCCAAACAGATTGAAACGAACCGTCAAGCGAGGAAGAGGTCTGGTTTCGAGCGCTTTGCAAAACGCCGGATCGGTCGCTGGAAATCTTTTGAACCGTGCAATTGACGCTCTACCTGTCGAACTCCATTTACCTGGTGGGTACCGATACTGTGGTCCAGGTACGAAATTAGGGGTGAGATTGGCAAGGGGTGATAAGGGTATAAATCCCTTGGACGAATATTGTAAAAATCACGATATAGCGTACTCAAAATACAGGGATTCCGAACACCGAAGAAAAGCCGACAAAGAATTAGCCAAAAGAGCCTGGGAAAGAGTCAAATCGGCAGACGCAAGTATTGGGGAAAGAGCCGCAGCCTTAGCTGTAACAGGAGCCATGAAGACCAAAACAGCCCTCGGTGGAGGGAAGAGGCGGAAGAGCAAGCGAGGGAAGCCCAAACGTAAAGGTCAGGGTATGTACCTCAAGCCGTATCCAAAGAGAGGCGGTGGGGTAAGAAAGAAGAGGAGGTGTTGCAATAAAAAAAACGTCGATACCAGTAAAGCCGTTATCAAATTACGAGCTAGTACACTACGCGAAACTACTTAATATTCCGAATTTCCGTGGAGTTTATATGAGAGACGCTCTACCCAAACGCCCGCGATCGTATGAATCGGCCATAATTAATCTGGATAGCTCGGCCGGTGAAGGTACACATTGGGTGTGTTACAGGAAGTTAGGTAACAGAGTATACTACTTTGACAGTTTTGGTAACCTAAGACCACCAATAGAGCTTATATCATACCTAGGACCAGACGTTAACGTACGGTATAATTACGAGAGAAGACAGAGTGAGGGCTCAGTAGTCTGCGGACACTTGTGTTTAAAGTTTCTCAGCAGTAATGTTTTCACTTAGCGGTCCTGCTCCACAGGTATCATGCGAGGTATTTCCTCCAATGGACGTGAGCGATGGTGATTACGAAATTGGTCTAGTTGACCTCTCCACATACTATACGATTCCAAATATTGAAACGGGAATAAACGATACGTTTTATTACGGTGACAATAAACAAATCAAGATAGCAGAGGGGTCGTACGAAATTGAAAATATCGAAGAATACATCAAATCCCATTTAGGCGCGGATGTGACATTTAGTCTGAAAGGAAACAATAATACGCTAAAATCCGAAATCACTTGTAATAAAATCATACACTTTGACAGAGAACAGACAATCGCTCCCCTACTGGTGTTCAGTAAAAAACCACTTGAGCCAGGCAGGGTACACACATCCGATGTCCCCATAAACATAATGAATGTAAATACTATACGTGTTGAGTGTAATATCGCCCGAGGATCCTTTCAAAACGGTGTAGAAGGACACGTGCTGCATGAGTTCTATCCTGAAGTGGCCCCAGGCTATAAAATAGTTGAGAAACCCGCCAATGTAATCTATTTACCGGTGAACGTTCGTAGAGTGAACAACATTTCCGTAACACTCAAGGACCAGGACAGCAGATTGATTAATTTCCGTGACGAGATAGTCTCACTACGCTTGCATATAAGAAAACGATAATGGGTCTAGTATTTAGAGAGTTGCCGAGTCACACACTGATCAGTAATCACCGAAAGGTGGCAGCGTTAACATCAAAGAACATAAAGTTTCTAAAGTCTCTAGGCTTTAAGTATGGCGCTTCTATCGATAGAGTCCGGAGCAATGTACGATGAAGTCGTAACGGGGTGGGAATTTCATACCCATAAACCGTACGCCTCGTCTACGTTTAAGAATAACGATGAAATCAGAATACCGATTAGTCAGCAAGACATAATCACAGCACCGTTCGAAAGCTTCATACATATTAAAGGGACGCTGCAGGCTAAAAAAGCTGACGGCAGTACTTGCAATGTAAATCTAGTGAACAACTCAATGGCACATTTATTTGATGAGATTCGTTACGAGTTGAACGGTCAAGTAATCGATAAAACACGCAGTGTCGGCATAACTACGACGATAAAAGGACTGGTATCTTTTAAGGAAAATGAAAAAATGAGTCTGGCTAACGGAGGGTGGCTCGGGGCGAATAAATCCGCAGACGCTGTTAAAGAGTTCAATTACGCCGTTCCCGTTAGGACATTGATGGGATTTTTCGAAGATTACAAAAAGGTAGTGGTTAACAGTAAACAAGAGTTGGTTCTTCTGAGATCCGCCTCTGATAACAATGCTGTAATTTCAGCTGACGCTGCTACTGTTGATCTTGATATAACTGACTTGTACTGGAGGGTTCCTTACATTACAATATCAGACAGCCACAGATTAAAGCTGTTGCGTATGGTCGAGAAAGATACACTGATTCACCTTCCGTTTCGATCATGGGAAATTCACGAGTACCCCAGTTTACCGCTGACAACACGTCATAGTTGGACAATAAAAACGAGTACCCAAATTGAAAAACCTCGTTACGTGATTTTAGGTTTCCAGACTGGAAGGAAGAACAATTTGAAAAAAGACGCTTCCAGCTTTGATCACTGCGATCTACTCAATATCAAACTGTTTCTGAATTCTCAGTACTTCCCGTACGATAACATCCATGGTGACCTACGCATTTTCTACGACATGTTTACCAGATTCCAGAGCTCATACTACCAGATACAGGGTGCCCCTACAGTAGATTTCAACACGTTTAAAAGTAACGTACCTCTCTATGTTATTGACTGCTCCAAGCAGAATGATTCAATAAAAACTGGCCCTGTAGACGTGCGTCTGGAGTTTGAAACTAAAAACGCTATTGCTGCAAACACTGCGGCTTACTGCTTAGTACTATATGACTCACACCTGGCATACACTCTGCTCACGGGTAACGTAAAACGTATGATGTAATAGTGGTGGTGGGGTAAACCCTTATAAGTAGCTAAATTTTGTACGTGTGTCTCATTCTGTGTCATGGAGAAGCTAAACAGTTTTCTAAACGAGCCTGACTCGGTCGAGGCGACTCGATACCTAACATTAAAGAACGAACTACTCTACAAGGTCGAGGGCATGCGAAGACTCTTTGCTCGCTTTAGACCTACAGTTAGAGTGCCCAGTGACTCTTATAGATACGGCCATTTCAAGGAATGCGCGTGGGCACGGCCCGACGCTACGTCAGGTCCTGACACTTGTCAGTGTCACTATATGGATTCATACATTAGGGGTTCGATTACGATTTTGGATCAGTTAGCTGAAATGAACGATCCGTTTCTTTCGAGATTACAGGTTCTACTTGAACCCTTCCGTGATAACGCAACACAGGGGCTGTATTGTTAGGGTGGGGGTAATTGTATAAATTGAGGGTTCCTGATGCTAGACTTCATTAGCTCAATCATGTCTGACCGGGAGTGGCCTAACCAGTGTACCGTAACTCTTCAACTGCTTAAAGATAACGTAACTGTTAGCACTAATAAGTTAGATGTAGAAGAGGATGAGTCTGATTACGGAGATGATTACCATGTAAGCAAACTCCCAGAGTTTGATGCATTTAGAATCATATTTGAGAGATATGAACCTGTTAGTGACAGATACAATGAGATTTTTCTTGAGGATTTTGCTAATGTAATATTCAAGAAAGGGGATAGCTCTATTGGCCGACTAAGCATTAATGTGAAAAAGTGGAATCTGTTCCACTCTAAAGTATTTTACGTCAAGGATTTTCCCGCCTTTGACGGTTTCGTGTTGGCGTATGAACAACACACTGTTGATGATGATTTAGAGTTCTGCATGTATTGTAGCGATTACACATACGAGATCCGTTACAATTAGAAAATTTAAATCTAACCGTATTTCCTAGCCCTCATATTGGTCAAAATAATCTCTCCTCTCATTGGTCGAAATTCTCCTGTCTAAAAGTAAAATTTAAGAATTAAGCGGATGGTGTAGGAGCGGTGGTGGTGGGGTGAACTCTTATAAATTGAGCGACTCCTACACCGACTTACATTAACTCTCCAGTGTTGAACACTCTCGCAACGATGGCGCTATACATTTACAGTTATAAGGAAGAAGAAGAGAGGGAATTATTGGGATACCTCGACTGTACTAATTTTACATCCTATGCCGACTTTTACGATGTTAAGTACTTTAACAAAATTGAGGTTTGTTTTGACGTAGACGATGAGCCCGAGGCCTACGACACGGATGAGGAGGAGGATAATCCTATTAAACAGGCTATAAATAGGTATAGAGAGGGTATCAAAGCCGGAGTGTACACTTCCTTGTGGAAGGACGGAGAAAAGAAAACATGTAAATACCTCGACTGTACTAATTTTACATCTAATAGCGAGTTTTATGATGTGACGGGGTTTGACAGAATTATGGTTACATTTCGCAGAGAGGATGATGTGAAGCTGAATGGGTATAGAAATGGTATCGAAGCCGGAGTATACGCTTTCTTGTCGAAGGACGAAAAATTGAAAACAATTAAAATCCTCGACTGTACTAATTTAACATCCCATGGCGTCGCTTGGGATGTGAGGGACTGTGACAAAATTCAAGTCTCATTTTTGATAGATCCTTTCACAAACGAACGGGAGGAGGTGGAGGGGGAAGAACCACCTGCTAAAAAATCTCATTGGTCAGAATAAACACGTCTCTGATTGGTCGAAATGCTCCTGTCTAAAAGTAAAATTTGAGAATTTACGTCAGACGTTGAGATGGAGTCTCAGACTATGGACGTGGAACCCACGCGGATTCCAAAACGTAAAGAGCGTATCAATGCGTTAACCGGAGTTTTTCTTAGATCTGTCTACTTTTTGGATAGTGATCTTTCAAAATGCGTAATTGTAGGGTTTGTTAAGAATCGGGGTGACTCTCTCGGGGTTCTCTTTAAGGGTAAAAAGGGATGCGTTTATTGGTCACACGATGTGTTCAATCAAATCACTCCTCATTTCAATTCCATAACCCTGGCTCTGGAGAATAAAACCAAATTTTATATTAAATCGGACACGGAGGAGGATATCAAGGTCACAAATGTTTTCGGTCGTATGCACGTGTTTCTCTTTGACGGGGAGCATACTTTAACACTTAACGAGGCCGAATGGACTCAGTTTACAAACAGCCTTCCTCTGATGTACATTGCTCTCAGAGACAATTTTATTATCGAAGAGTCTGTACGGTTTACCATTCACGCACTAGCATCAGGGTTGGTAGAGGAGGACGTATTTGCAAAAGCAGATAGTCAGGGACTCCTCTGCTCCACAGCTCATAAATTAGCTCTTGAAGTGGCCTTGTACAAACGTTGGCCCAATGGATGTGGCAGTAGTTGAATTTCACGCATTTCAAGGCAATAAAAGACCCTTTATTCTTAAAGAGCTCGCGATCGTGGGAAACTCTTTTCAATGTCAAATTATATTTAAACCACCTTTTCCTAGAGAACAGTTGAGCGCCAAAAATCGTACAACAGCTCGCTGGCTTGAAGATAACTACCATAAGATTTCTTGGGAGGAGGGTGATTATCCCTACAGAGCTAATGTACTTCGCACTCTATGCAAACCCTTTGCCGTGATTTACACGCGCGGGTTGGAGAAGGCAGAGTTCTTGAGAAAGTTTCACGGCGATGTCCGTGAACTGGACAATATAGTGTGCGAGGAGGCCGGCAATCCGTGTAGCTGTAAAACAACACACAGGTTTGCTTGCTCGTTGCCACAACATACGTCAACCGAGGATCCCAATGTGAAATGCGCAATGATTGCAGCAAAGTGCCGTTTCGAGATCCTTAACAAACAGCTGCACAATACCAAGTAATAATCCTTATTAGTATCGGCGAGTGATTAGTAAAGGGGCGGAGGGGTTCGGCATTTAGTTGAGAATCCCGACGTGTTGGCTTGAAAGGACTCGCCGACGAGTCACATTGAAAGGCTTCACCGAGTAAAGTGACTTTTGACTGTAGGTTAGATACTAAAAACTCTAGAGCGGGGTGAGTGATTGGTAAGCTCCTAAGGCTGGCGTAAAACCTGTAAGTCCTGGGGCTCTTTACTGCCCTTACGGCAGGCCTAAACTCCGTAAGACCGGGAGCAGTTGTGTGTGTGTGTGTGTGTGTGTGTGTGTGACAGATACCTCTATGGCAGGCCTAAACTCCGTAAGTCCAGGGGTATGTACCTCGCTCTAGATGCTGTAAAAAATAAAAAAATATAAAATTCTCCGGTAAGTTTTTGAGTCACATTGAAAGGCTTCACCGAGTAAAGTGGCTATTGAAACTTACAGGAGGCAAAATATGTTGAGGAGCGATACATTGTAATGGAGTGAATCGCTATCGTGTACAGCGGTGGTTGGGGCTGTACACAAATACTGGTCACATTGAAAGGCTTCACCGAGTAAAGTGATTAGTAAAGTGAAAGAGTGAGAATAGGCCTACTGGGGAAACTCACTATAATCAAAAACGCACTGGGACCTCTACGGCCTAGCCATTCTGGCTTACCGTGGTGTGGAAACGTGGGTCACAAACTGCAGTTAATGCAGTGCAAGTGCGAGTCTCGGTGGGGAGGGGCGTCCGCGTATAAAAGCGCGGTGCATCGACTGCAGCTGCACTTGCTGTGAGGTACAGGAGTACTGTTATCCTGGTAGGAGTATATTTTATGTGTTAAGCCAACTACAAACTGTTTTACTAAATTTAAATGACAGAGACCACGTTGTAATTGTAGGTGGCACAAATGACACTAGTCATAATCATTGTGTATCTGTAACAAATCTGTTGCCTGTTATAAAAAAACTATGTAAAGCAACAGTGATTGTGACAGAGGTCCCACTTTTGTACAACATTCCTATCCATAGATTAAACGAAATTATGCTTACCAATAAGTTTTTACTAAATTTCTGTATGTTTTCTGACACTAAGTATTTTCTTTTAAATCACTCTTTGAACAGAAGCCATTTTGTAAGGAATGGTATGCATATGAATAGTCAGGGAAAGAGTGTGATCTGTTCAAAGATTGCGGGGTGGTTGCAAAACAGTGGTAAATGTAACAAATTTTTACAGATTACATCCACGCCTCAGCCTACAGGGTATTACAATAATGTTTCTAAACTTAGTGTCTCACATTTAAACTAAAGGTTAACGACAAAGAAGTGATATCTGCTTGTAAATATGACGTTGATACAAATTTAGGCAACTGTTATAGTAGTAAAGGTGATGATAACTCCATATGTCAGACTGCTATTTCCAACAGTTTGACTGATGATATACAAATCATCCATCTCAATGCTCAAAGTGTTAATAACAAAGTTGACATCATTAATGTATTTTTAAACCAACATCAACCTGATTTCTTTTGCATATCTGAAACTTGGCAAAATGAACTCAATAGTCATTGTGTTTATTTTAATGGCTATTCTCAATCATCTGCAACTACTCGGAAGTCCCATATACATGGCGGTGTTGCGATATTTTCTAAGGATTTTTACGACACAAAAACACTACAAAACATAAATGAGCTCTCATCTGAAATGGACATTGAGTGTACAGGAATCTCCATTTCGAAAATTAAAATGAATTTAATAGTAATTTACAGGCCACCTAATGGAAATTTTGATGTCTTCTTAACCATTCTAAATGATATTTTTTCTTTCGCTCATAAGACATCGTACCACACCACAATATGTGGGGACTTCAATATAAATTTTTTAGATAAGACTTGTAACAAAAGACAAAACTTAGTTGACTTACTAGATTTAAACTATTATAACACTGTTATAAAGGAACCCACTAGAATAACTTCTCATAGTGCTACACTAATTGACAATATAATTACCAACTTGCCAGTACAAAATATTATTAAGTCACATGTTATAAGGACAGTTTTTTCTGACCATGATGCTCAAGTTATACATTTTGTTAACTCCAGTAAAAAATTAGTACCCGAAACCGCAACAATAAGTAAGCGATATTTTTCTGACAACAACTGGAAATATTTTGAAACACTTTTAAACTCAGAAACTTGGAATGATGTATATAACTGTAGTTTAACGAACGAAAAATTTGAAATGTTTACTAATACATTTAATTATTTCTATAACTTAGCCTTTCCAGTGGTTAGTAAAAAGGTTAATCTTAGGAAAAAAAACTAGCTTGAACTGGATAACTAGAGAAGTAAGAGAGGCTAATCTCAATCTTAACTATCTTAAGTCACTTCCTAGGAATTTAGTACCTGAGAATGTTGTTGAGGATGCTAGGAGTAAGTATAATGGTCTTGTAAAGAATACAAAAGCTAAGTTCTACGATGAACAAATTATGACCTCAGACAACAAGTCTAAAGCTATGTGGAATGTTGTTAATGACACAGTACTTATGAGACGCAAAGCAAAAAATAAATTTAAATATGAACTTTTTGTAAATGGATCGAAAATAATAATTGATGGCAGCTTGTTAGCGAGCACTTTTAATAGTTATTTTTCAGTAGTAGCCGCGGACATGGTGACCAGCATTCCATACCCATCCGAGCCTGCGGTGCTTGTACCCCCCAGCCCGGTTGGCAGCATGTTCATCAGTGAGGTGTCAGTCTCTGAGGTGTGGGATGTTGTGAGGCGGCTGAGGAGCACGCGTTCAACTGGGATGGATGGTATCCGTGTTGGTATTATAAAAAGGTGTTTTCCGTTCATTTCTATTGTTTTCACTCATTTGGTAAACTCCAGCTTAACCCATGGCATTTTTCCATCTGTATATAAAATAAGCAAACTCATACCGATATTTAAATCAGGCTCTAAATATCAGAGAGAAAATTACAGACCAATCACTATCCTATCGGCATTTTCAAAAATCATTGAAACTATTATGTGTAATAAACTTATCCAATTCTTTCAGCAACAAAATATGTTTAGTCCGCACCAACACGGTTTCCTCAAAGGTAAATCTACGTCTTCTGCAATTTTTAATTTCATTAATTCCATTATAACTTCTCTTGACCACAAGCTGTACTCGATAGGCATCTTCTGCGATCTCAGCAGGGCGTTTGACTGTGTCAGGCATGACGTTCTGCTGAGTAAACTTGAGGCATATGGCATTCGAGGTGTTGCGCTTCAATTATTTGCCTCCTATTTAAAAGACAGAAAACAAGTCGTAGAAATATCCACAAATACAGGTATTCACCATTCAAATGAGGGAGTCATTAAGTGCGGCGTACCACAGGGCTCTATTTTGGGACCAATACTGTTTGTCATCTACATAAATGATCTTTCCAAAAACATCAACCATAGTAAGATTATCATGTACGCCGACGACTGCACTTTACAAACATCAGAGTCTACTGCGTCAGCAGCAGTTGATGCTGCCAACAATAGCCTCGCTCAAGCTTCTGAATGGTTTTTCAAAAATGGGCTTGTTCTCAATCCAATCAAGACAGGCTTTATACGTTTCACAATACTTAAAGCACCCAATAGTCACATATTCCCAGGCAGTGGACTCACCTACAACAACAACTCATTGCAACATTTTTATGCCACAAAATTTCTTGGGCTGCATTTGGACGCCCATCTCAACTGGGAATCTCATGTAGATGTCATCTGCAAAAGGCTCCGCCCAGTCTGCTATGCTCTCGGCCGCCTTGCTCAGGTATGCAGCATCCGAGTCCTTCTCGCTGTATATTTCTCCTATGTTGAATCAATTTTAAGGTATGGAATTATTTTTTGGGGTATGTCAAGTAACAAAAATTTTCAAAGAGTTTTCAAAATTCAAAAATGGTGTATAAGAGCAATGTTGAAAATGACCAGAAGGGAATCTTGTCAGTTGGTGTTTAAAGAATTAAACATAATGACGTTGGCTGGTCTGGTGGGGTATGAGTGCTGCATGTTTGTTAGAAATAATCCCACTCTGTTTACTGCTGGCGCTGCTTGCCACTCGTATTCAACGAGGGGCGCGCAGCGACTGACAGTGCGGCAACATTCGACTACATTTTTTCAAAAAGGGCCACAGTACATATGTACTGTAGTATATAAACAGGCTGCCATCAAACATAAAAAAAGAAACATGTGCTTATACTTTTAAAGGACTTTTAAGAGAGTATTTTGTAACAAAAGGCTTTTATAAGAAGGACTTTATACAAGACATGTAAACTGTATTTTCCTTGTTATATATTTGTTCTTACTTTGATGTGTTCAATTGTATTGTAATTTGAACGAATAAAATATTATTATTATTATTATTATTATTTTCACAATTGAGGTTATGTTCTACTGTTCCCGCCAATTCATCATGGGCGCAGCCATATTGAATACGCGGGAAACCAAGAAAGTGAGGTTATGTTCCCCTGTTCCCGCCCTTTTCACAATTGAGGTTATGTTCTACTGTTCCCGCCAATTCATCATGGGCGCAGCCATATTGAATACGCGGGAAACCAAGAAAGTGAGGTTAGGTTCTCCTGTTCCCGCCAATTTTTCCCGCCCTCGCCGCCATATTGCAATTCCCTCCGTCCCTCGTTTCTCCCTCACGGGGAGTGTGAGGACCCAACAAATCACCGATTTTACCGAAAACACCGATTTTGACACCCCAAAATCACCCCAAAACACCCAGGATTCATAGGATAAGAGTGTGAGCAGGGAATTTCTCCCGCACATGAGGGGATTTCTCCCGCACATGCCCCTCCCTCTGCGCATGCGCGGCCGCCATCTTGGATCACGTGACCTCCTCTCGACCAATCAGAGGCCGGTCCGCAAGGGGCGCGATGTCTACTAATAAGAATTATTTTATTTCTATTTTGAGACGTGTGCTTGTCAAAGTTCATCCTTCTAGTACACTGAGAAGTTGAAAAACGAAATTTAGTGGTTCTAGGGATTGCAACCCAATATCAACCCCTATGGATGATGGATCTTGGCATACGTGGCCAAATTTTAACTCTCTGGGGATCAGGAAGTGGAGTATTTTTGTGAATGAGGGCCATCCATTGTATATAAAAAGATTTATTAAGATACCTTATGTTACTAATACTTATTATTAATTATAATTAATTTATAATAAAATAATTTATCAATAAAAGATATTTCCGTAATTCTGTAATTAAAAGTACAACAACAAGTTTCAAACGTTATAATGTTCTAACTGTTACAATAAATAATATTATATTGTTCCAATTTATAATATAAGCTGCTGTTTCCAGTGCATTATTTTTTTAGCTTTGTATTTTTGTATCGTCCATTTCTTTTGAATGACCTTTATTGAAATTTAACTTAAGTGGCATACATAATAAAAAATTGGATTAATGGATAATTATTCAAATTCTTAACTAGTTTCCAAGTTAAAGTTATACATAAATTTTAATTAGAGGACTAAAACAATAAAATAATTTAAAAATATATATTATAACGAAAGAGTTGACGTTAATAAATACTTAAACAAACAGGAGATGTACAAACGGAGAAGTTACGTTTGTATGAGTTCTAGATTTGTATCTATGGACCCTAATTGCATCTGTAACAAAACATTTGGAAACTGGGTTTAAATTGAATACAATTCGTGTTTCCCTCTTCCAGCAAAGCAAAGTTGACTGAATTACTGAGAGCAATTAATTCACGATTGAATGAACGCGCGATCAGATGAAATGGATATTGAAAAGGGCGTGATTTGTTTTTAAATCTATCGCGTTTCTGGCATTAAAAATGTAACACTTTTAGTAAAATTGGACTATAATTAATTAAAAGAACCACATGTAGAGCTTTAAACACCTACTCTTTCATCAGAGTAAAAATAGGACTTTGTACTAATTTCTGATTGCTGTTGCATTCCAAACTCGCTTCTGGAAACATCTTTCTTTTATCGTTAGTAAAACTCCAGTAGTTAAGAATATAATAAACCAACGTATTATTGTCATAATCGTTACTGAAAAATGATATTGTTATGTAGTTGTGAAGCTACTGAACGGGTTATTATAGTTTAGTTGCACGATGATCGAAAATACAATAAAATAAAAACATACGAGATAAATAGATGGAAGGCTAAACTAGATCTAAGAACATAAATTTTTATATTTTTATATTTGACATAACGCAAAAATATTTTTTTTTTTTGTTCAATATGTAATAGTTATTTTTTACTTTTGTTTGCTTCTGAAATTGTCTGTTAACATTTTAATTTTTCTGAAATACCTGTTAAGCTGATATGGATTTAACTAATATTATTCAAAAGCCCATTTGAGGAAAATGCATTGATATACAGTTCGGGAGAAATCCAACCGTTTTTATAGCACTTTTGTAACTCTTAAGGTTTTATTCTTATAAAGTCTTTGTTTATGAACCTGTCCCAGCAGTGTCATATATGCTCGTACTCAAGCTAGGGTACTAATGCGCTAATAAATAAATCAAACACTTTATGACCGAATTAAAGGTCTTCCGTGTCTTAATGGAAACGTGATCCTCCAAAGGTTCACACAGTATGTAACTTAAGATACTTGCAAATGAAGTCAAATACCACAAATTTCAAAACACGATTGTTAGTATAAACACCCTCATATAAGTTTATCACGAGGAATTCGTTTGTTAGAAACCTTGAATAGCTACTTTAACATAATTCATTGTAACCCTGGTTGACGTAGAACGTCAACGTGTGCACTAAATTAGTTCTCTGTAAGTAACAACTGTGTCATGTAAGTTTGTCACGATCTATTCATTTGTTTCTTCACTTGAATATATTCACATACAGTTCAGGATATAAATCATTGTAACCCTCGCTGGTGTAGAACGTCAACGTGTGCACTAAAGTAGTTCTGTGTAAGTAACAACTGTGTCATGTAAGTTTGTCACGATCTATTCATTTGTTTCTACACTTGAATATATTCACATACAGTTCAGGATATAAATCATTGTAACCCTCGCTGGTGTAGAACGTCAACGTGTGCACTAAATTAGTTCTCTGTAAGTAACAACAGTGTCATGTAAGTTTGTCACGATCTATTCATTTGCTTCTACACTTGAATATATTCAGATACAGTTCAGGATATAAATCATTGTAACCCTCGCTGGTGTAGAACGTCAACGTGTGCACTAAATTAGTTCTCTGTAAGTAACAACTGTGTCATGTAAGTTTGTCACGATCTATTCATTTGTTTCTACACTTGAATATATTCACATACAGTTCAGGATATAAATCATTGTAACCCTCGCTGGTGTAGAACGTCAACGTGTGCACTAAATTAGTTCTCTGTAAGTAACAACAGTGTCATGTAAGTTTGTCACGATCTATTCATTTGTTTCTACACTTGAATATATTCACATACAGTTCAGGATATAAATCATTGTAACCCTCGCTGGTGTAGAACGTCAACGTGTGCACTAAATTAGTTCTGTGTAAGTAACAACTGTGTCATGTAAGTTTGTCACGATCTATTCATTTGTTTCTTCACTTGAATATATTCACATACAGTTCAGGATATAAATCATTGTAACCCTCGCTGGTGTAGAACGTCAACGTGTGCACTAAATTAGTTCTCTGTAAGTAACAACAGTGTCATGTAAGTTTGTCACGATCTATTAATTTGCTTCTACACTTGAATATATTCACATACAGTTCAGGATATAAATCATTGTAACCCTCGCTGGTGTTGAACGTCAACGTGTGCACTAAATTAGTTCTCTGTAAGTAACAACTGTGGCATGTAAGTTTGTCACGATCTATTCATTTGTTTCTACACTTGAATATATTTACATACAGTTCAGGATATATATCATTGTAACCCTCGCTGGTGTAGAATGTCAATGTGTGCACTAAATTAGTTCTCTGTAAGTAACAACTGTGTCATATAAGTTTGTCACGATCTATTCATTTGCTTCTACACTTGAATATATTAACATACAGTTCAGGATATAAATCATTGTAACCCTCGCTGGTGTAGAACGTCAACGTGTGCACTAAATTAGTTCTCTGTAAGTAACAACTGTGGCATGTAAGTTTGTCACGATCTATTCATTTGTTTCTACACTTGAATATATTTACATACAGTTCAGGATATATATCATTGTAACCCTCGCTGGTGTAGAATGTCAATGTGTGCACTAAATTAGTTCTCTGTAAGTAACAACTGTGTCATATAAGTTTGTCACGATCTATTCATTTGCTTCTACACTTGAATATATTAACATACAGTTCAGGATATAAATCATTGTAACCCTCGCTGTTGTAGAACGTCAATGTTTGTACTAATTTATTTCTTATGTCATTAACAACTCTCTCATGTTAGTTTGTTATGAGTTATTCATTTTTATGAACAATTGGATACATTTAAATACGATTTGAATCTAATATTTGTAAATCTTCTGTATTTATTTTAACGAAACAATTTCACGTGGGCATTGTTAAGAGCATTAGCAGTCAAGACTAATAATAGAGCCAACCTCTATATAATAATGGTAATGCAATCGAATATTATTTCACAATAAAGAATAATTCCCTCATATTAAGAGAAATACTAAAGATAAAATTCAAAACAGAGTAACGATCTGAAATTGTAAATCAATTGTATAAAAGTTGGTATGAATTAATGATACGGTAAATTATATAAATAGTTGGAAATATATTTTCAATGCTCTATAGTACACGATAGTTTAAATATTGAGAAAACAATATAAATTGGGTTGCTGTTAAAGAAATATAAGTTTAAAATAAAGTTATTAATATCCCATCAATCAAATATTTATCGCAAATAAAAGGAAAAGTTCTGAATTGTGCTAAGAGGAGATTTATAATTTTACCAATCAAAGTTATAAAGAAAGATTTCCCATGTGTAGTCAATCAAGTACAGTAAAGCACATTCCAATAGCATGCCACCAGAAGGAATATTCAACAAAGCATAGGTATGCGCCAGCAGATATACCCACACTGTATCGGACATATCTCGTTGCGTGCCAGTATCAGAGCTGCAGAGGTGTTCCTGGAACAACATGTATCGATTAAGTGTTCTTTAGCAGCACCAAGTGTTTAGAGAAAAACACATTACGAACTAAAATGTAAATTCTGTTAAAATTGATTATTATGTTAGGTGTTCGTTTTCTATTAAAGCAATGTTGAAAAACATGTTACACTGAAAAGCTTAATTATAGGGCAGACTAACAAACCATAATTAGTACTAATTATGAATGTATGGGTTAATTATTTGGTCGCTCTGTGGAAGAAACGGTTATGATTTTACACTTCAGAACTCCATATTATGAGTGATTTAGGAGACATAACAAATTAGGCGGATGATATTTATAATTAGGTTGTGGCATATAAACCGTTACGTGTGATTAAACTTGTTTTGTGCACGGCTTGTCTTTTCGAGAGGAAAAGAAATAAGATTTTCTCTTAAATATTTGTCTGCTAAGCAATCACGGCGTATCTCTCAGATTTCTCACGGCATAAATAATTCATGCCGCCGACCTACCTCTTCTGAGAACCTTTTACTTTATATATTACACGAATTAACACTAAATTTATATAGTTCTATTATGCACAACCGAACAATTCGTAACGATATAGAAATATAATAAAACTAAACATTTGAAAATCAACTGTTATATGGTCTTGTGTTAATATAAAACAATTATTATGTGAAATGTAACACTAATAAGAGTGTCATCCGTTAAATAAAGAATGAGATATATGCCTTCCGTCACATTCTGGAGAAAAGCAGATTTCAGTGTGGCTAGCATATTCAAAAGTAAAACATTTGGAGGTGCGCCAAAATGTCAATTTCAACACTTTTTGCTACGAACATAACAGGTTAAAAGTTTTAATATACTATCTTAAGCATAAGAATTTGAAAAAGAGTTTTTAAAAATAAAAGTTTCTGAAAATTCCCATTTGAATTTAATTAATTCCCGTAACTTTAGATCTTTAACTGATTAGTCTACACTGTGAGGAAACCAAGAAAAAACCCTTCATATTCCAAGCATGTAAACGTACTATTTCCCCGAGACAAAAACCAGCACTGACAATATTATTACACTTTAACAATGTTCTCGGTACGTTTAGGCTACAATAAAAATCTTCCACTAACAAACAATCAGATTTCCAGCCCTGATGACCACACCAACTGAGTCAGTAAGCTTCCGCATAGACATTAATCTGTATATTAATATGAAACAATCTGCAACAAAAATCATTCAGTGCAATAGTTAAAACTACATTTACAACAAACCTATATATAGCCAGATGACTAGTTATCTCAATGTTATTTTTGTAATTGTTATTTATGTAGTTATCTTAAGTTTAATTATCTCAATGCGTTATTAAAAAAAAATGTTTTATTATTGAACTTAAATGCACTTGTTATTTTAAATGGGTGAGTTATTTTACGTTTAAAATAATTAAAAATATATTTAGACTGCTAGTTACGTTATTAATTGTTAACACTGATCACTTCCAATGGAGTTGAGTATAAGGAAGGAGAGGTATTAAACTGTAAAGGACAGCCTTGATAAAAGGAACTCAAGGAATGTTATGTAGAGTGAAACTGCTTGTATTAAATGGAATGCTGCATCAGCTGTTGGCACGTACATTTCCTTCCGGTTGAGCAGAACAACTGACGAGAGTGAAATATTACAGGTTGAAGCATCGATGGTATCTTTATTTTACGATAAGTATAAGAGTTTCCGCATTTTGTAACATAGCGATGAAAAATATTCGTAACCTTCGTACTCTTTTACGTCACGCAATAGCAATAATCAGTTTAAACATATATTTCATAATATTGTTGATAGATCCAGATCCATATCCACTGAAAGTACCGACGAAGGTTCCAACAAAGGTTAGAACTGATCCACCGACCATGCGAAGTATTATAAAACATGTTTTTTCCTATTGCATATTAACAGTTTTCTTATAATCTACTACTTACATACATGGATATACATTTTCAACATGAGGTTTATTCATTTTTATAAACAAAGTTTGGAAATATTTCATACACGCTTTTGTTTAATAAAGCCCATTTTAACGAATTATGATTTATATTGATTATACACATCAGTAAATTTTAGCGGCATGGAATAAGCAGCGAATACCTAAATTACCGCGATGGTTCCATACACTTATTGTGTTTTCATTGAAATTTTCAGAAACTTTGTAATACAACATATTGTATCGGAGAAGTGGAGAGAAGTGAGTTTTTGGTTTGTAAATAACTGCGACCAATGTTTAAACAGTTTAAATCGGTTTTTGCTATTAGAATTAATGAAAAGTGTACGTAGTGACTTGGAATTCCACTAAACCAATAAACAACGGGAGCAGAAGAAATAACTTTTCTTTCATAAATCAGGCCTGACAACACAACTTCATCTCTTATTTAGCAACGTGTATTTTATTGACTTTCTTGTCAATACTTTTTAAAGTATTCCACTAAAACTTTTGATTTTGATTTGAATATGGGAAAGGAATTTCTTCTTTCAATAATCTTTTTTCAATATCGTTCCAAATCTATAAACGCAGTTGTGCTCTACAAGAATGATATAGAACACGGTTTAGGCGTACTTCTGTAAAAATATGTTTAATTGCTTATGTTTATGAAATATAACAATCAGAGACATCACATAAGACAAAAAGAGCTAGTGCGGTTATTATTTACATGAAGTAAATACTTTTATCCGATTTATTGGACATATAACATTTTTTTATTATACAATAAAACTCCACTTTTTCATAATAGCTATATAAATTGTATCACAAATTTTCCTTTTATGTAAGCATGTGGCCTTTTTATAATGAAAACTATCTTTTTAAGCAACGAAAGAATCATAAAAATCTAGTTCTTAATTATATACATATATATAAGACATATGTACATTGTTTGAACGGCCGGGCTTTGTGGATCATGCTCGGTGAAGTTATGCTGAAATTTTCAGTAAGTCCTATCTTAACGAGAATTGAAATAGGCTGATTTTGAGTTACACTCAAAATAGCATATGCACATATTTATGTCATCTTATGATGTCATAATGCTAGGACATCTCCTATTGGCAACTATCGTAAAACATATATTAGCATAATTTTATTGTCAATTGACTTTTTTTAACTAAGATGTAGCAATAAGTTGATAACCCATCTAGAATTTGATAAGCTAGGTTTGTTTTGGCTGTGATTCATTAAAATATATTCCATCCAATTTGAATAAGTTGATTTATTGAGATCTCAGTCCAGTTATTTTGGTTTAAGATATAATCTGTCATGTAATTTATGTAAAGTCTTCATTTTTTGTCGTATGCAAAATACTTGTTTTTGATAGATTGTCTTGACATGACATAATAGATTAACGAACATTTGTTCTTTAATATACCGCCATTATTTATGATGTATTACATAGTTATAATTTAATTAATGTTTTTTTATTTTAGAGATATTCATTATTATATGACACATGTAATAATATACCAATGCTAGTGAGTCGATAGTTTGCGGGGCCATGTCTTAATGCCCCTGAGGTTGTAGCTCAGCTTAATTGTGATCCTGTTGGAGTCTTCACTCAAGTTTGACAGTAGATAGCTGAGCTGCCTCTTCAGAGTGTAACATCATACAGTAGATCTTTTATATTATCTTAGATCAAAATAAATCAAATTTATTGGATATTAGCAATCAGCAAACTCTACAAATATTACCTGTGTTCTGTCCATCCTTAAACAGGTACGGGAACAAATACATATTTGATATCCGAATTCTTGCACTAATTGAGTTTTCTGATACAAAGAATGAATAACAGTATATGTTATAATTATGAATTTTGTATAAATACATTTAAAACTTTTAAATATTGAATTTTGTGCTGTGATTTATTTTTGAACATTAAATATTATTTAACGTTGATATGTATTTTAAAATTTTATTTTATATTATAGTGACAGTTTTCACTGGAGGAAATTTTTCCCGGGCGTTAAAAGCAATTGACATTTTTCATGTTATTACAAAAAGATATTGAAGGAAAATTTAAAAACATTTTACAACCAAACTTCCTAAGCAAGACACAATGATGCTGATGACGAGCGGTGAGCGGTGAGTGGTGAGTGGTGTTATGTGAGGGGAACAGACGCTATTCTAACGAGTAAACTCATTAGTTGTGATAACGTCAAGACGTGACCAAGACATATCATACACTCGACACTTCCATACACAGCTCGTATCTCCCTGCAATTATACTTAATCACAATTCCCCTAATAACTCAATATTTGTTATGGGTGTTATCTGGATTTTAACCAATGATAGACATCGTCTATTATTGATCCGCTGCTAGACATGGAAGCGCAAGGATTAAGTACTTAAGGATCTACATCTAAAGTAGATCCAGTTATGACTAATCAGATTTAAGAATATCCAATTTACTTTTTGTTGACCAGAGTTGCCCTTTAAATGTTTAGATCCACAATAGGAGTCAAAAGCTAATAAGTTCAAAACTTGGTTTTTTCTTAAGTCGATAGAGAAATTTACTTTATGAATTAAATCAACCGTCACACGTACTAATTTTGCTGAACGTCGAAAAGGAACGGTGCATAAAAGGTTAAAATGTATGCACCAATAACTGTACTCAGTTAATATCTTCTATCTTAGCTTGACGCATTTAAAACCGTTCGTGAGGCACATACAAAAATGTTAAATCAGCGTTAGTTAACCATATATGAGTACATACAGTTTGAGTGGCCATCTTCAGTGTCTTTACCTAGTTGTCTGACGGTGTCATAACTGTTATTCATTTGCCAACACTCGGTTTTAAATATCAAATTAGACAAAATACAACCCAATCAAGTTGATAACATATTCGATATTAGGTATATTATTTTGACCTTTTACAAAACTAGCGTGGCTGACGATCGATTTATTTCTTAAGAAAATGTTCTTTACCGATTTAAAAAAAAGTTTGTGCTTTTAAAGTACAAATTAACTCTTGACTCATAGAATATAAAGCTTACCATACATGGTTTATTAAACTTACAACATAACTGCATACTTTCGTACAGGGGGTGTATACCAGTAAGTATATAAAGCCTTCAGAGGTTATAATTTACTGTAACAATCTGATATTATGATCCTACACTTTTCTGGGACGAATCGCTGACCGAGAAAATAACTACTCAGCTTTTAAAAATAAAACTCAGGCCTATAGTCGTAAATGCCTCCTAAGTTCTCAAATAGATTTCTTAATATACTACGTCCCTTTAGCTTAACCCAACAGCAAATTGGTGAAAATGCAAGCTGGTAATCTGGAAATGTTGACTACGAATGTTGACCACGAACTGAATGCTACAATGAACGTGAACCACATAATCCTTGTTCATAAATCGGTCTAACGCCTAAACAATTAGTCCTAAGCCGAAACATTACTTAATGAAATAAAAAATGCCTCACCCATATACAACCGTTACTGGCTTCAATCATCAAAACAAAAAAGGGTAAAACTCAATTACTTGTTTTGATACAGGAAACAGTAATGTTTCCTGTATTAATCATTAACATCACAATATTTAAACGACGTACTCGCCTAATAACTATTATAAAAATGCATAATTAATACATTAATACAGCTCCGTGACTGATTCAAGCAAATTCCATCACAACAACCAGAAGCGTGTGTTCATTTAAGCCACGTAAAGAAGGAATGTTCAGCATGATAATTGTTTTATCGTATTATCCTATAGTACGTATTGTCCTATATTATACTATAACCGCGCTTTCTTAAAATACTCAAAATACTCTCATTACATAAAATGCTTCACATAATAATTGGGCGTATATTTAACTTAACGACATAATTATCCCGTTACTTTACTTTTTCTCACTAAATAAATAAATAAAATGTGAAAACATTCATAATAATTTTTAGGATGAATTAAAAATAAAGTAAACTGTATATTTTTAAACTTCTGGAGGATGAAAAAATAATTGAAAAAAAAGCAAATCTAATAATTTCGTAAGTATAATTTTTATTAATATTGTTCCACGATTTATTTATAATAGAATAATTTAAACCTTTTTAGCTTTTGGCTGCAAAATTGAGAAATATAGACTTGTATGATATTAGTTCCTTAAGGTTAATAAAAATTCAGATAGGTTTCCAATGTACAAAATTACACGTTTCCTAAAAAGTTTATTTATAATTTTCTTCCGTCTAATGTTTATTTGTACTTTAAAATCTAAAATAATTTATTGTAATAAATAGGAAATTAAACCTAATCATGATGTCTGTTTTGTTTACAAAGTAGAATATTAAATATACTTTAACAAATGCCTAATCTAGTAATATGTTTATAGTAACAAAACAGAAACATATCAAATATCAGAAAAATTTTGTGAATATAAACACTCGACGAACTTATACATGTGTTAGACTTCACGTATTTCACACCTCTATGAATAACAGTAATCCTTGTTTCATGG
The DNA here is from genome assembly GCF_021130785.1 of Homalodisca vitripennis. Lineage (NCBI taxonomy): Eukaryota > Metazoa > Arthropoda > Insecta > Hemiptera > Cicadellidae > Homalodisca > Homalodisca vitripennis. Next base: position 167,150,557 of record NC_060212.1, on the reverse strand, counting down.
GTTTTAAATGTCAAAATAAAGGTTCATCCAAAAACCAGGGAACAATGGCTGAACAGTTACAGTAACTTGTCCTGGCTGAAAACAATTCTTACTGAGATTTATAAGAAACCAACGCTGAGATATTACCCCCTGTGGGCATTGTTTCCTTTTGTTTAGGGCGCAGCGGGCAGCTCGATTCTAACTACACTATGTCTTTCTGTCTGCTCTAGGTACAATTTCGTTATTTTTATAACAGAAATTTAATCTTCAATTTTATCCAACGATAAGTTTATAAAGATTACATTAAATGCATAATTTGGTTTACAAATACAATATCTCATTCCGGTACTTGTAACGCAAGTAGCTTTATTATTAAAAATATTTTGTTTATTTAATAGAGCTAATTGTGTGTAATTATGGATAGTAAACTAATTACATAAATTCCTGATATGAATTATGAAAAGAATTCTCAAGTCTAGAACAGTGGGATCTGGAGATGAACCTAACGTGATGAATACTGTTCAGTATTTATAGCTGTATTTGATTATTTTAATAAATAAGTTATAGATATAACGCACTTGTTTACGAGCGGATTCCAGTCTTGTTTTACAGAAGATCTCAAGTCATTCATACTAAAGATTAACAATTAGAATTTTAGAATTTAGTATAGACGTTTTTAAGTCATGAATGCTATTTGTTAAATAGCATTCATGACTTAAAAATGTATTACAAAACTTAAAATTAAGTGATAAAAATATAAATTATATAGTTATTAGTATTATTGAGTAAAGGCTACATAATAGCAACCGTAACTCACTATTAGTATATTACAAACATCTGTTTTTTATGTACTGCTTTAAGAGCACACAAAATAAAAAGTGTACACATATGCACCTATGACGTTAAAACCTCATTTACGAAATCCTCTATACTGACGACATAGTTTTAAACCTGTCCAAAATCCATAAGGCCTATACACACAAAATTGTAATGTGATTACAAATTTATCGATTAAAAACATAAATAACAGTTACAAAAATGTAATTTGTTATAACTACTGGATAGTTGTGATAAGAGTGAAACAAAGGTTTTCGTTGATAAATTAAATTAGACATGATAATTGAGACATCGAACACTGAACTCAAGAAATAGGAAGTTAGTGCCACTATTAAATAAAATTAATAAAAAAAAATTTTTTTCCTAACAAAAATCTGGAGTTTGCACCAAATAAAAAATAGTTTTTATCTTAATCCATTACTGAGACATTCAAAATTAGATGTACTAGGATCGGAATTTCACAAAGAAATTTTAATGCAAAGCCATGCTAAATAAAGAAACGTCAAATGAAAATTTCTTAGGGGTGGTATCTACATTTATATTTAAATTTACACTTAAAAAATCTGTTTTGCTTTATGGCAGGGTGTCGTTCCACTTTAAATGCAAAGTGATAACAACAATAAAATATTTAACAGATAAACCTTTCAGTTCAAAGTTATTATTGACGATGGAAGGATTGTGAAGAAAAGTAGATGTTTGTGGACATTTGCCATTGTTATGTGATCAGTAAACCATCGGTCGAAATTAAGCCGCGTTGTTTGCCAATTCTGAAAAACACAGATTAAAGATTTTTAATAAACCAATGAAGAGTCTCTCTTTGTTTTTGAGAAGTTTATCTAGAATTAAAAAATAAAAAGGCCCTGCTTTCCGTTGACAGTTCTCAGTGATTGGATGTTTTGAGCAATATCCTTAGTTCGGTTTCAACAAATAGAGTTTTGTATTTATTTGTTGTTTTGTGGTTTTGTATGCGTTAGTATACGTGCAGTTGACACACAAAATGGTAGTTGTTATTCCTGATTTATGCGTGTTCCTGCGCTTTGGTATGATTTAAATCTCAGTTTTAGTTACGTTTAAGTTATCCGCCTGAAGAAGAGATCAGGTAACAGATCTCGAAACGTAGTGTTACTGTATTATTTTATCACTGAACGATAGATAAACCTTATTTATACCTTCAGTTTATGAATACCATTCTGTTTTTAATTTATTAAGATGATATTAAAGTACATTGATTAGACATTGATGTAAGCACAATCTACGTTTTCCTCAAATACTTAGGTCGTATGGATGTTTTTATTTTCGTAAATTATAGATTTGTAACAGATATCGAATTTATTTGTGATACTACATATGAAAGCGTTACATCTATGTTAAGGCAGAAAAAATATAGCCTATGTATATTTTAAACCCGTTAGAGATAAAAAAGCCTATGCAATGTAATAAAGGTTAGGAAATATGAAATATTGTATCATCAGGTTCAATTTCAGGGTTCGAAAGCTGCTTGGATCGTCATTTCATGGAGGTGTATATTGTCAATATTGTTATTACATTGCCTGTCATACAGGAGTCGCTCGGCTTGCTTATAGGTGAAAAATCTCCGTAGAATTTTTTCCAAAAATAACGTGCTTATGGTATAATTAACTATTATTGTTTTAATGAATCGTTTTAGCCAGCTACGCTATTATGTTAGTCCAAAAATAACTTAAATATGAATCCAACTAGATAAATTCACGTTGGATTATATTACGTATGTAATATTTAATAGTTCTTCTTATGGCTTTATACTAAAGCCACTACTAATACGTAGAAACTCTGAAGGGAATATTGAAGTACATACATTTGATTATGTAGACACAGTACACACAATTTTTGGAATTTAACTGTAGTACAACCAGAACACAATTTTTGTTACTACTTCATAGTAAAAATACTACACTGTTACGTTTTGCTAGATAAGACAAGTAATATACAAAGTATTATATTATTGTATTGCTTATTTTGGATGTAATAGTTGTATTTTAACTTTAAATAACTATCAGTTTATGAATATAATAACGGAGTCTACAACATCATTATAAAGTGGTAAATGCCTCTTAGCGTTTTGTAAACTATTTAATATAGATATTTAAATAATGCAAAGGTGTATGTATTAACAAAAGTAAAAATAATTCATGTTATTATGTCTATAGATTTGGTGGGTTAGTTAAATAAATGTAAAATTTTTAATATATATAGATATATTAATATATTTTTCTTAGTATATAAATATATACTAAGAATATTTTGATATTGTAAGATATTGATTGAAAAGACAAATTAGCGACTCAGATGCTGGAAATTAACTACAGTTAGAAACACTTGAAAATACTCTACAATGAGCCGTTTGAGATACAGTTGTGCCTTTCCAATGGAGTTTCAAGTGGCTTATACATAGTTTATCATTCCAGCGATCATTGCTAATTAAAACAGCAGTTACAACGTGAGTCAACAGTCCAACTCTAATCAACATTACTGAGATTATTACTCTTGCTACTTCCCGCCTATAGCTGAGAACCTATCTGAATGGCTCGGTTATAGGCAGTTTTGTTAATAATCAAGAAATTTAACACGAAAAAAATGAAACATTTTATTTTGTAAAACCATTGAATTAATCAAAATAAAGTCCACGAGTTTTAGAAATTTAGATAAAATGTAGGCAAATTAGAGGAACTAATGATTACAGTGGCCTCATAAATGTTTTATAACAGTTATTATCCTGCAAGGGGAAGGTAGGGCTAAGAAGCCCTCTGTAACAGTTAAATTGAGATTTGAAGCCAATTTCCGAACCTTCTTCAATGGCGGGCAGCTTGTATGGACAGGATCGTGTAATGGTCAGGTGAAACCAAGCTCAACTTTGCTTGACTCGGTTTTAATGCGATAATCGTCATATTTAATACTTACCAATTTACTTTATATTCTTTGGCGTAAACATGTTAAACAGAGAATGTGGATATTTTAAGAAAGGAAAATGTACTTCCTTCTCTCTGAATTACAAATGTACCAATGTTATATTCTGTGAAGCACTTCATAGTGCAGATGAATAATTTATTATTTTTTATTATCCTTAAAAGTAATATTGTACATTGAAATGTGAAAAAAATTATCTCCTCCTATATTTTTTGAAAGTTTTACAGGAAATGAAAATTTTATTCCTAAATATTGTACTTAATGTAGTAAAAAAAAGAAAATATATATAGCTTGTTTTGTTACGTTCCATTTTTGTACCAAACTTCAATGTTTCAGCTAGTAAAGCGCCGTAAGAGTGACAAATTATTTCATCCTATCACAGTTCCTGTGCGTCACGTTAGAATTGCATCCATTTTTTTCGTTACTTATCACTTGAAAACCATAAAATTTGTTTACCATGTCATTTATTTTTTGCCGTTATTTATGTTGTTAGAGAGAGAATTGAATTGAATAGTATAACCTTTTAATTGTTAATTTTGTCATTTACACGTTAATTGAGCGTTTTTATAAATACGGTACTTAACTTATTATACTTTAAATATTCCTTTCGGTAAACTTGGTAGAAAGGCAGATTCAAGCAGTTTCTGCAACTTATCCCATTGAAGATACTATTATAATTTTAGAAGTTGATAAGTGCAACATTCTTTTTGCTGTGACTATTAGGCTACTGGTATGTTATATTAATATTTTCACTTATAGAAGATATGCAATCTAGAAACCTTACAAAAGATAGGTGCTGTATTCAATAAATTAATTAGATTTTGGATGGGATATATAATATAGGGTGTTATTTTATCGAACAAAATAAGGGGGAGATCGGATACAGTACAAGGTTGATAGTACTATACTAGGATGTTACTGATAAAAACAGCTATGATCACAGACAGAATTTGAATTCACGCATCTATGATGAATATTCTCTTCGGCCTTTTCATAACGGCACATTAAGGAAAAACAAAAAGCATATGGTATTCTCCCAGTTTACAAGAACCCCTCAGATCTGAAGCGAAGCACAAATAGCAATTTCGCAGACATTCTTTGTGACATTTCTTTCTCGCAGACCAACCTTTAGCAAGTACGTGGCTTAAACAAATGGACACTAAACACCTAAATAGTCACTTCGATTTGGTGTGTATATGATGGGCTCTTACTCATCATCAACAACCCAAAGAGTGTTAAGCAGCTCCGTCGAGGTACTAACAAATCATGTCGACTAAAACGTATTAAACAATTAGCCTTATATTTTCAGTAATAATAGATAAAGCTTATGTGATCGGCAAGGCCAAAACCATCCACACGAGCTATTGTAGGAAATTAAATTTTAGGAAACCGATGTGAGACAAGCTAAGATAGATGCAGATGCACCTACGGGTATTGGTGTGGAGTGGACGGAGCATTACCTAACAACCTGTGAAATATTCATTCGACGATTTCTCTGTTGCAATTGAACTGTTACACTCAAGTATAGAGAAATCCTAAGTCTAAAGGAGACTAAATTCGAAATATTTATGTAATAATACGTGATGGAAGTTTACTAAAATTAATAAAACTCACAACGAAAACAAATCCAGACAAAGAAAACCGTATGCTTGTAAAATGACATTGGTAACGTGTAACTGCCTTTGACAAATGCATAACAAAATACCTTAACACCTGCTTAAACTTATATTGTTTAATTTCGTCAAATTTCACTTGATACTTCTGATTCTACAGCTTAAGTATATTTTCATCATTATTTCAAGCTTTAATTCTTGTATACATTAGATGAGCTAGTGTCAATATGATATCAATTTCTGAAATATTAATTCTGAAATTGTTAACTTTACTTATTTTTTATGTTTTTTGAATAAAATTAAGTGAATATTGTCTTCATAGCTAATCAGTGAATGGAAAAGACCGTAATACACAATTATCTGAAATTGATGACCCAGCGATACATTTCGCTTCCTAAGTAGACATATTGCATGGTGTTCTCAGCATAAACATTTGTATAATGTAAACTATTTTTAATTAATTGCACTTGTATCACAGGTAACAGTAGTATCAATAAGAGCAAAATATTTTAATTCAATATCGCTACAATAATTGGTAACTAGTCAGCGTACGACCAAGTTATCGATTAGAAATACCCAAACCATCAAATAAAAAAGTGTTATAATTATAGTTACTTACAATCAGTTTTTGTCAGTTTTTTTAATGCATTATAGGGTTACAATACGGTACCAAATTAATTCAAACATTTACTAAAATTATTTGTATGGTATTTGAGTGGTTCCGCAAGCTCCATGGTTTTGTGTTACTTATCCCAAGCTGTCAGTCAGGTCTATTTTCAAAATAGTAAAAAGTAACTAACTGCTACACTATTTTGTTTGTTGCATAAGAACTCATAGCCTGTATAGTTGTTATATTCATTAATAAATTATTAGTTTTTTAGATCTTATTTTTAACAGCTGAAAATACTATAATAATTTTATATACTATATAATTTTTTTTCACACCTATAACGCAATTCGGTTTGAAATTTGAAATAAACAAAAAAAATGTTGTAATTTGGTTTCAGTATTTTAGATAATGATGATTATTATTGACTCGATTGTGGTGGTTATGTTAGCCGCTTATGTACTACTTGGATTTAAACCAACTTACTGCAGAAACCAATGCATCAGAAAGTGTATGTTTCACATTTAAAAAATGTGAGAAGTTTCGAAAATTCCAATACATATTATTAACACGACCAATTACAGAAAAATCTATTGACAGAGCTTTGTGGTACAAACCATGACCTACGTGGTAGAACTACTGTTATTTAAAACGACTTCTACGAGAATCCAAAAATGTTAATGTAAAACACGCTGAACACGAACTGTATTCATCGTTTTGACTTTAGAGACATCTAGACTACAAAGAGCTCTGTCTGCTTTACCCAGCAGCCGCCCAGTGTAACCTGATAAATATTCTCATTGTCTCACGTTGGAGTAAGGTCCAACCCCAGATCTTACTGTTGAAATAATGATGTGATATAACAAATAAAACCTATATACAATTTTTATACATTCCTTAAAGTACTAATCCATTAAAACAATACAAATAATACAATGGGGAAGAAGGTCCCCTAGATATAGTACAGCTAGCGGATAGTGAGTTAGCAGACTAATGCATTGTTAACGTTCGATCACAAGCCATTGTTGGTTCCTTAAAGTACTAATCCATTAAAACAATACAAATAATACAATGGGGAAGAAGGTCCCCTAGATATAGTACAGCTAGCGGATAGTGAGTTAGCAGACTAATGCATTGTTAACGTTCGATCACAAGCCATTGCTGGTGGTTCCTTAAAGTACTAATACTAATCCATTAAAACAATACAAATAATACAATGGGGAAGAAGGTCCCCTAGATAGTACAGCTAGCGGATAGTGAGTTAGCAGACTAATGCATTGTTAACGTTCGATCTATTGCTGGTTCTTAAAGTACTAATCCATTAAAACAATACAATAGGGGAAGAAGGTCCCCTAGATATAGTACAGCTAGCGGATAGTGAGTTAGCAGACTAATGCATTGTTAACGTTCGATCACAAGCCATTGCTGGTTCCTTAAAGTACTAATCCATTAAAACAATACAAATAATACAATGGGGAAGAAGGTCCCCTAGATATAGTACAGCTAGCGGATAGTGAGTTAGCAGACTAATGCATTGTTAACGTTCGATCACAAGCCATTGCTGGTTCCTTAAAGTACTAATCCATTAAAACAATACAAATAATACAATGGGGAAGAAGGTCCCCTAGATATAGTACAGCTAGCGGATAGTGAGTTAGCAGACTAATGCATTGTTAACGTTCGATCACAAGCCATTGCTGGTTCCTTAAAGTACTAATCCATTAAAACAATACAAATAATACAATGGGGAAGAAGGTCCCCTAGATATAGTACAGCTAGCGGATAGTGAGTTAGCAGACTAATGCATTGTTAACGTTCGATCACAAGCCATTGCTGGTTCCTTAAAGTACTAATCCATTAAAACAATACAAATAATACAATGGGGAAGAAGGTCCCCTAGATATAGTACAGCTAGCGGATAGTGAGTTAGCAGACTAATGCATTGTTAACGTTCGATCACAAGCCATTGTTGGTTCCTTAAAGTACTAATCCATTAAAACAATACAAATAATACAATGGGGAAGGAAGGTCCCCTAGATATAGTACAGCTAGCGGATAGTGAGTTAGCAGACTAATGCATTGTTAACGTTCGATCACAAGCCATTGCTTGGTTCCTTAAAGTACTAATCCATTAAAACAATACAAATAATACAATGGGGAAGAAGGTCCCCTAGATATAGTACAGCTAGCGGATAGTGAGTTAGCAGACTAATGCATTGTTAACGTTCGATCACAAGCCATTGTTGGTTCCTTAAAGTACTAATCCATTAAAACAATACAAATAATACAATGGGGAAGAAGGTCCCCTAGATATAGTACAGCTAGCGGATAGTGAGTTAGCAGACTAATGCATTGTTAACGTTCGATCACAAGCCATTGCTGGTTCCTTAAAGTACTAATCCATTAAAACAATACAAATAATACAATGGGGAAGAAGGTCCCCTAGATATAGTACAGCTAGCGGATAGTGAGTTAGCAGACTAATGCATTGTTAACGTTCGATCACAAGCCATTGCTGGTTCCTTAAAGTACTAATCCATTAAAACAATACAAATAATACAATGGGGAAGAAGGTCCCCTAGATATAGGACAGCTAGTGGATAGTGAGTTAGCAGACTAATGCATTGTTAACGTTCGATCACAAGCCATTGTTGGTAGAATAGTTCTATTAACTGATCCCAGCTGTACGATGCTTCCAGTTTCAATTTAATGTAGAACCGGAATTGATGCATTGTAATAGTCAAATTTGATACTGCTCAATAGAAGTGTTAATGGTGCAGAGTAGTTTCTAAATTCAAGTTTTAGTATTATATAACGTAAATAATCTTACAATTCTTTATTTGTTATTTTTCATAAAATACTTACACTTATAAACTAATATTTATATTTCATTATAACCACTAGCCGAATCTCTTTCTTCTCAAATTAAATGCGAACTAGATTCCTAATAAATCACTAGTTCGAATGTTTGTGTATTGCTCTCCGCAGAAGAATTTTTAAAGCATTAAGTCAATTTAGTGTATTTGTGAGTTAAAGTAAAAACATATCCATCAATTTTATCATACAAGTAATGCTATACTTCAGAAATGTTATAGTATTTAATGATTCTAAAATATTACGATTGTTTAAACCACCCACAGTTTATTTGTTCGAATGTAAATAAATAGTATTAAGTATCAACAAATATAATTTTTGCCAAAAATATGGTGCTCCCCATGGTAAAATATAAATGAGACTCGGGGAATCGATCCTTTCACATATAGGGCTAATACTTTATCGATCGAACCAACATTACTGGGGAACTACAGTATGTTCATTGTTCAATGTTTCGCTTTACGGAGTACACGCATACCCCAATTAATTATTAGTTATTCACTTGGAACGTTTTAATTACATTTTAAATTCTTGAATAATAAATCTGGTTGCTATGAAAGCCAAAACTGAGTTGCGGTTTAGGAGATTAATTTAAACTACTCAGCGTTATTGACAATGTATTGATCCCCAGGCCGATCAATATTCTTTGATAGATTTCTTGAGCCTCGCTCTATATTGGCTTGCGAATTCTTAAAGACGTATAAAACCTCTTTATGTGTAAAAGCGAAATATACCATCCTCTTGATTACGCTGAAAGACTATCCTAGTTGTATTTTATTTCATTGAACAAAAATCTAAATATATCAAGTTCAGAATTGATGTATGAACTGACCTTAGGCTCGAACTCCTTGTTATTAAGCCATTTAAAACCACTCTGGTTTAACATCCGTTTAATGAAACCTTCATTACAATTTTGACGCCTGAAGTACTTGTGAAGAATATGGGTTTAATTTGGATTTGGTCTTTCGATACGAATAGGCATAAGTAGAAATTTACCTATTATATATATATATATATAGCGTTACAATACATAGATTGATAGATATTCCTTTACTTAAAAAATTGCAACTTAGTTTTGTTTACTTTAACTTCTGCACATGAAAAACTTTTAGTACTCTACATTGCAACTTTAATTTACTCTTCGTTGAAGAATGATTTACATATTTGGACCAAAGATAAGTCAGAACAAAGATGCCTCTCCAGTAATGCGTAATACCTAACCCTAACAGTCGGACCAGGCTGTGAAAAATAGTACAGTGGGACTTGTGTGTTCTGACTTTCCTGTGATTTAGAATCATTTAGAAAGTTAATTGATAGACCTAAAAGGATATAGCTTTTCTTACCCATAATTTCCTCCTTAGCTTTGTTTTTCAACATTTTTGAAATAGTAAAGAAACTTAAATATGTATAACTTCTTAATTTTTACAAATTCTTTATTTTTTGTCCTGGCAAACGCATAACAATGAAAGATTTGATTTTTTACCGAGTAAAATATATAAGTTGAGGATAGCGCTTCAAATCCTTTTCAAAGTGGAAAATGCGAGATTGCTATTTTTTTTATTTTGCAGACCTTGATAAGTTTCGTAACTTGCTTAATCTTTTTACCATACTCTCACGTGATATGTATTGTTATTATTATTTATTGTATGTGTGTGTATATATATTTAATAATATAAATCGGCTATTAATAGTAATCTGCATAGCAGTTTTAATAAATTGAAAGAAAATATTACTCTATGAATGGTCCGTGGATATTTTCGGACTGCATGGAAGTTAACTTTCGTTCAATGGTTATGATTAGTCGAAGTAAATCTATTTTGTTCAATATGATCTATTCCCTTCGTAATGTATCCTGTATTAAGGGTCAACTGAGGCTTAGGCCTATATATTAGTAGTAAGTGTAATGAATTTACTAATACTCCATACTTATTCATATATATATATATATATATATATATATATATATATATATATATATATATATATATATATATATATATACATTTCTGGATGAATGAGAATCGATTTAAATGTGGAATGATATGATTGTAGCAATACTTGGTGGCAAAGACAGGAGCAGTTACGTTCAATCATATACACCGTGTAAGAAATGTTTCGTATTGCAATTGTGTATGTAAGATGTGAGGGGAACATTTCAGTTCCGACAGCAATCAAAGTGTGACATCCAAGCATCCTAAAGCTAGAAATTGCGGAGTCAATCAGAACTTCAACGCCTGTTGTCACATTCTGAACTGCTGTAGTCGACATGTTAGCGCCAATATTACACACACCTACGCATGTTACCTTGTTACGTTTATCTTGATGCTGGATTTGCTGAGTTTTTATCAATGATACATATACAGCAAAAGCTTATTTAAACTGCGAAAGATCCAATATTATATTAAGGATTCAATACAACCCGCCTAGAAACAAACCCTAATGTAATTACTTTAAGCCTAGATACCATTAAAAGAAAAAGAAAATCGCTGGGCCTACATAGATAAATATGTGCAATTTAAGCTAATTGAAATTGCTTAAATATTAAAGCTAAGAATAATTCAACTTTACCATTTATTAATATAAATATCTAGTTTACAATTCGCGACAATTTTTTTATTTTGTATTTTCGGAAAGTAAATACTTAGGGATAGATCGTGGGTTTCATTTGTAGCCGAAATTATTAGCTGAGTTACAAAAAAAAAAAAAAAAACAAATATGTTCAATATCACAGTTTAGTTGTAACATTAAATGATATATGGCAGTTTGCTACCGGATTTCATCATAGTTGTGATATTACAACTATGATATGTATGGGAAAATGTTACAACGTCTATATACCACTCGCACCAAATCTCTATAGGTATGAAAAAATGGAAAAGTAATATTAGGTCAAATAATTGTTCATGGCGGATGCTTAAAAATCCAAATTTCTAAAACATAAATTTGAAGAGATAATTATTTTATATAGTTATAATATATTATTATTATATATAGTTATATTATAATAATTTAATGGTTTATCTCCCTTTTAACGAGTTAACAATCATACACACTGAATAAGATAAGTAAGATGTAAAGTATTAAGAAGGTCAACAAAATATAGGTATAATGCATGTTTATACTTGATTACATTATAATTTACTTTGGTATTTAATAATTATATTATTTCAGACTACTTAGATAAATCAACTTTAATGTTTTAGTAGTCACTGAGCCTTCACCATTATGTTTGGTTCTCACTGCTTTCCGTGCAAATCCTAATTCACTACTTGTTTTAACACCACGTAGCACGGATAACATATTGTAAAATACACACTTTTCAATTATTTACAGTTTCAAACACATCTGTATATAATCATGAATGTATTTAAGTTATTGGCTGTGGCATTAATACTAGTTTATTCATTTGTCAATTTTTTATTCTTATTTTAATTGGAAGAGTAATCCAAACGATTTCTTATAACAGGGTTTTATGTGGATGGTAATAAATTAAGCAATGTAATTAAGATTATGATCTACTATTGTTATGAAATTCTATATTGTAAAACAATAGTAAAAAAAGGAATACAGACAAAATATCTCCTTCATCTGAACTCGTTGTAAGAGGTATAAAACATTTTAAACTTCTACTGGGTCCAAATCAATTGTATATTTAAGTTAATAACTTTCATATGCATATGCTGGTCTTTTCAAATCTTCACGTGTTTAATTCTTTCCCATCTTTTTTTAAAGAGTACCTTTTAAAAGCTTCAAAAAGGCATCATGAGCCCCCCCATAAGTATTTTTGATACTATGGAATGAGGTTATTATTTTCACACCTTATTGTACTAATTGCATATGACCAATGAGAACCAGTCCTACAAATTGTGAGTATTTGGCTACCCTTACAGTTATTGGTATATTACTCAGAACCGGTAGTATTAGCCCCACTAGGGCTCAAGAAAAGTCATGACATTACAAGACCCTCGTAGCATTTTTAAAGTGAAGTACATAACACTTAAGCAACTAAAGATTACCGACCGTAGTACTACTGTTTTCCATCACTCCGAATAGTGTTTATTTTTGAGAAACACTCGTATTTTTGTACAGTATCAAGTACGTTCTAAAACTGAATCCATTAGTTTGTCTGCATGGGCTATCGAGAAATATTGAATACATAACACTTAAGCAACTAAAGATTACCGACCGTAGTACTACTGTTTTCCATCACTCCGAATAGTGTTTATTTTTGAGAAACACTCGTATTTTTGTACAGTATCAAGTACGTTCTAAAACTGAATCCATTAGTTTGTCTGCATGGGCTATCGAGAAATATTGAATACATAACACTTAAGCAACTAAAGATTACCGACCGAAGTACTACTGTTTTCCATCACTCCGAATAGTGTTTATTTTTGAGAAACACTCGTATTTTTGTACAGTATCAAGTACGTTCTAAAACTGAATCCATTAGTTTGTCTGCATGGGCTATCGAGAAATATTGAATACATAACACTTAAGCAACTAAAGATTACCGACCGTAGTACTACTGTTTTCCATCACTCCGAATAGTGTTTATTTTTGAGAAACACTCGTATTTTTGTACAGTATCAAGTACGTTCTAAAACTGAATCCATTAGTTTGTCTGCATGGGCTATCGAGAAATATTGAATACATAACACTTAAGCAACTAAAGATTACCGACCGAAGTACTACTGTTTTCCATCACTCCGAATAGTGTTTATTTTTGAGAAACACTCGTATTTTTGTACAGTATCAAGTACGTTCTAAAACTGAATCCATTAGTTTGTCTGCATGGGCTATCGAGAAATATTGAATACATAACACTTAAGCAACTAAAGATTACCGACCGTAGTACTACTGTTTTCCATCACTCCGAATAGTGTTTATTTTTGAGAAACACTCGTATTTTTGTACAGTATCAAGTACGTTCTAAAACTGAATCCATTAGTTTGTCTGCATGGGCTATCGAGAAATATTGAATACATAACACTTAAGCAACTAAAGATTACCGACCGAAGTACTACTGTTTTCCATCACTCCGAATAGTGTTTATTTTTGAGAAACACTCGTATTTTTGTACAGTATCAAGTACGTTCTAAAACTGAATCCATTAGTTTGTCTGCATGGGCTATCGAGAAATATTGAATACATAACACTTAAGCAACTAAAGATTACCGACCGAAGTACTACTGTTTTCCATCACTCCGAATAGTGTTTATTTTTGAGAAACACTCGTATTTTTGTACAGTATCAAGTACGTTCTAAAACTGAATCCATTAGTTTGTCTGCATGGGCTATCGAGAAATATTGAATACATAACACTTAAGCAACTAAAGATTACCGACCGAAGTACTACTGTTTTCCATCACTCCGAATAGTGTTTATTTTTGAGAAACACTCGTATTTTTGTACAGTATCAAGTACGTTCTAAAACTGAATCCATTAGTTTGTCTGCATGGGCTATCGAGAAATATTGAATACATAACACTTAAGCAACTAAAGATTACCGACCGAAGTACTACTGTTTTCCATCACTCCGAATAGTGTTTATTTTTGAGAAACACTCGTATTTTTGTACAGTATCAAGTACGTTCTAAAACTGAATCCATTAGTTTGTCTGCATGGGCTATCGAGAAATATTGAATACATAACACTTAAGCAACTAAAGATTACCGACCGAAGTACTACTGTTTTCCATCACTCCGAATAGTGTTTATTTTTGAGAAACACTCGTATTTTTGTACAGTATCAAGTACGTTCTAAAACTGAATCCATTAGTTTGTCTGCATGGGCTATCGAGAAATATTGAATACATAACACTTAAGCAACTAAAGATTACCGACCGAAGTACTACTGTTTTCCATCACTCCGAATAGTGTTTATTTTTGAGAAACACTCGTATTTTTGTACAGTATCAAGTACGTTCTAAAACTGAATCCATTAGTTTGTCTGCATGGGCTATCGAGAAATATTGAATACATAACACTTAAGCAACTAAAGATTACCGACCGAAGTACTACTGTTTTCCATCACTCCGAATAGTGTTTATTTTTGAGAAACACTCGTATTTTTGTACAGTATCAAGTACGTTCTAAAACTGAATCCATTAGTTTGTCTGCATGGGCTATCGAGAAATATTGAATACATAACACTTAAGCAACTAAAGATTACCGACCGAAGTACTACTGTTTTCCATCACTCCGAATAGTGTTTATTTTTGAGAAACACTCGTATTTTTGTACAGTATCAAGTACGTTCTAAAACTGAATCCATTAGTTTGTCTGCATGGGCTATCGAGAAATATTGAATACATAACACTTAAGCAACTAAAGATTACCGACCGAAGTACTACTGTTTTCCATCACTCCGAATAGTGTTTATTTTTGAGAAACACTCGTATTTTTGTACAGTATCAAGTACGTTCTAAAACTGAATCCATTAGTTTGTCTGCATGGGCTATCGAGAAATATTGAATACATAACACTTAAGCAACTAAAGATTACCGACCGAAGTACTACTGTTTTCCATCACTCCGAATAGTGTTTATTTTTGAGAAACACTCGTATTTTTGTACAGTATCAAGTACGTTCTAAAACTGAATCCATTAGTTTGTCTGCATGGGCTATCGAGAAATATTGAATACATAACACTTAAGCAACTAAAGATTACCGACCGAAGTACTACTGTTTTCCATCACTCCGAATAGTGTTTATTTTTGAGAAACACTCGTATTTTTGTACAGTATCAAGTACGTTCTAAAACTGAATCCATTAGTTTGTCTGCATGGGCTATCGAGAAATATTGAATACATAACACTTAAGCAACTAAAGATTACCGACCGAAGTACTACTACTGTTTTCCATCACTCCGAATAGTGTTTATTTTTGAGAAACACTCGTATTTTTGTACAGTATCAAGTACGTTCTAAAACTGAATCCATTAGTTTGTCTGCATGGGCTATCGAGAAATATTGAATACATAACACTTAAGCAACTAAAGATTACCGACCGAAGTACTACTGTTTTCCATCACTCCGAATAGTGTTTATTTTTGAGAAACACTCGTATTTTTGTACAGTATCAAGTACGTTCTAAAACTGAATCCATTAGTTTGTCTGCATGGGCTATCGAGAAATATTGAATACATAACACTTAAGCAACTAAAGATTACCGACCGAAGTACTACTGTTTTTCCATCACTCCGAATAGTGTTTATTTTTGAGAAACATAGTGTTTATTTTACTGAGAATATTGTTTATTTTTGAGAAACACTGTACTCAAGTACGTTTTGAATCCATTAGTGCATGGGTCTATCGAGATATTGAATACAGTAAACACTTCAACTAAAGATAAAGATACCGACCGAAGTACTACTGTTTTCCATCATCCGAATTGAGAACCCAGTATTTTTGGTACAGTATCAGTACGTTTCTAAAACTGAATCCATTAGTTTGTCTGCATGGCTATCGAGAAATATTGAATACATAAACACTTAAGCAACTAAAAGATTTACCGACCGAAGTACTACTGTTTTCCATCACTCCGAATAGTGGTTTATTTTTGAGAAACACTCGTATTTTGTACAGTATCAAGTACGTTCTAAAACTGAATCCATTAGTTTGTCTGCATGGGCTATCGAGAAATATTGAATACATAACACTTAAGCAACTAAAGATTACCGACCGAAGTACTACTGTTTTCCATCACTCCGAATAGTGTTTATTTTATGAGAAACACTCGTATTTTTTGTACAGTATCAAGTAAGTTCTAAAACTGAATCCATTAGTTTTTGTCTGCATGGGCTATCGAGAAATATTGAATACATAACACTTAAGCAACTAAAGATTACCGACCGAAGTACTACTGTTTTCCATCACTCCGAATAGTGTTTATTTTTGAGAAACACTCGTATTTTTGTACAGTATCAAGTACTGTTCTAAAACTGAATCCATTAGTTTGTCTGCATGGGCTATCGAGAAATATTGAATACATAACACTTAAGCAACTAAAGATTACCGACCGAAGTACTACTGTTTTCCATCACTCCGAATAGTGTTTATTTTTGAGAAACACTCGTATTTTTGTACAGTATCAAGTACGTTCTAAAAGCTGAATCCATTAGTTTTGTCTGCATGGGCTATCGAGAAATATTGAATACATAACACTTAAGCAACTAAAGATTACCGACCGAAGTACTACTGTTTTCCATCACTCCGAATAGTGTTTATTTTTTGAGAAACACTCCGTATTTTTGTACACAGTATCAAGTACGTTCTAAAACTGAAATCCATTAGTTTGTCTGCATGGGCTATCGAGAAATATTGAATACATAACACTTAAGCAACTAAAGATTACCGTACCCGAAGTACTACTGTTTTTCCATCACTCCGAATAGTGTTTATTTTTGAGAAACACTCGTATTTTTTGTACAGTATCAAGTACGTTTCTAAAACTGAATCCATTAGTTTTTGTCTGCATGGGCTATCGAGAAATAATTGAATACATAACACTTAAGCAACTAAAGATTACCGACCGAAGTACTACTGTTTTCCATCACTCCGAATAGTGTTTAATTTTTGAGAAACACTCGTATTTTTTGTACAGTATCAAGTACGTTCTAAAACTGAATCCATTAGTTTGTCTGCATGGGCTATCGAGAAATATTGAATACATAACACTTAAGCAACTAAAGATTACCGACCGAAGTACTACTGTTTTCCATCACTCCGAATAGTGTTTATTTTTGAGAAACACTCGTATTTTGTACAGTATCAAGTACGTTCTAAAACTGAATCCATTAGTTTTGTCTGCATGGGCTATCGAGAAATATTGAATACATAACACTTAAGCAACTAAAGATTACCGACCGAAGTACTACTGTTTTCCATCACTCCGAATAGTGTTTATTTTGAGAAACACTCGTATTTTTGTAACAGTATCAAGTACGTTCTAAAACTGAATCCATTAGTTTGTCTGCATGGGCTATCGAGAAATATTGAATACATAACACTTAAGCAACTAAAGATTACCGACCGAAGTACTACTGTTTTCCATCACTCCGAAAAAGTGTTTATTTTTGAGAAACACTCGTATTTTTGTACAGTATCAAGTACGTTTCTAAAACTGAATCCATTAGTTTGTCTGCATGGGCTATCGAGAAATATTGAATACATAACACTTAAGCAACTAAAGATTACCGACCGAAGTACTACTGTTTTTCCATCACTCCGAATAGTGTTTATTTTTGAGAAACACTCGTATTTTTGTACAGTATCAAGTACGTTCTAAAACTGAATCCATTAGTTTGTCTGCATGGGCTATCGAGAAATATTGAATACATAACACTTAAGCAACTAAAGATTACCGACCGAAGTACTACTGTTTTTCCATCACTCCGAATAGTGTTTATTTTTGAGAAACACTCGTATTTTTGTACAGTATCAAGTACGTTCTAAAACTGAATCCATTAGTTTGTCTGCATGGGCTATCGAGAAATATTGAATACATAACACTTAAGCAACTAAAGATTACCGACCGAAGTACTAACTGTTTCTCCGAATAGTGTTTATTTTTGAGAAACACTCGTATTTTTGTACAGTATCAAGTACGTTCTAAAACTGAATCCATTAGTTTTGTCTGCATGGGCTATCGAGAAATATTGAATACATAACACTTAAGCAACTAAAGATTACCGACCGAAGTACTACTGTTTTCCATCACTCCGAATAGTGTTTATTTTTGAGAAACACTCGTATTTTTGTACAGTATCAAGTACGTTCTAAAACTGAATCCATTAGTTTGTCTGCATGCATGGGCTATCGAGAAATATTGAATACATAACACTTAAGCAACTAAAGATTACCGACCGAAGTACTACTGTTTTCCATCACTCCGAATAGTGTTTATTTTTGAGAAACACTCGTATTTTTGTACAGTATCAAGTACGTTCTAAAACTGAATCCATTAGTTTGTCTGCATGGGCTATCGAGAAATATTGAATACATAACACTTAAGCAACTAAAGATTACCGACCGAAGTACTACTGTTTTCCATCACTCCGAATAGTGTTTATTTTTGAGAAACACTCGTATTTTTGTACAGTATCAAGTACGTTCTAAAACTGAATCCATTAGTTTGTCTGCATGGGCTATCGAGAAATATTGAATACATAACACTTAAGCAACTAAAGATTACCGACCGAAGTACTACTGTTTTCCATCACTCCGAATAGTGTTTATTTTTGAGAAACACTCGTATTTTTGTACAGTATCAAGTACGTTCTAAAACTGAATCCATTAGTTTGTCTGCATGGGCTATCGAGAAATATTGAATACATAACACTTAAGCAACTAAAGATTACCGACCGAAGTACTACTGTTTTCCATCACTCCGAATAGTGTTTATTTTTGAGAAACACTCGTATTTTTGTACAGTATCAAGTACGTTCTAAAACTGAATCCATTAGTTTTTTGTCTGCATGGGCTATCGAGAAATATTGAATACATAACACTTAAGCAACTAAAGATTACCGACCGAAGTACTACTGTTTTCCATCACTCCGAATAGTGTTTATTTTTGAGAAACACTCGTATTTTTGTACAGTATCAAGTACGTTCTAAAACTGAATCCATTAGTTTGTCTGCATGGGCTATCGAGAAATATTGAATACATAACACTTAAGCAACTAAAGATTACCGACCGAAGTACTACTGTTTTCCATCACTCCGAATAGTGTTTATTTTTGAGAAACACTCGTATTTTTGTACAGTATCAAGTACGTTCTAAAACTGAATCCATTAGTTTGTCTGCATGGGCTATCGAGAAATATTGAATACATAACACTTAAGCAACTAAAGATTACCGACCGAAGTACTACTGTTTTCCATCACTCCGAATAGTGTTTATTATTTTTAAACACTCGTATTTTTGTACAGTATCAAGTACGTTCTAAAAACTGAATCCATTAGTTTGTCTGCATGGGCTATCGAGAAATATTGAATACATAACACTTAAGCAACTAAAGATTACCGACCGAAGTACTACTGTTTTCCATCACTCCGAATAGTGTTTATTTTTGAGAAACACTCGTATTTTTGTACAGTATCAAGTACGTTCTAAAACTGAATCCATTAGTTTGTCTGCATGGGCTATCGAGAAATATTGAATACATAACACTTAAGCAACTAAAGATTACCGACCGAAGTACTACTGTTTTCCATCACTCCGAATAGTGTTTATTTTTGAGAAACACTCGTATTTTTGTACAGTATCAAGTACGTTCTAAAACTGAATCCATTAGTTTGTCTGCATGGGCTATCGAGAAATATTGAATACATAACACTTAAGCAACTAAAGATTACCGACCGAAGTACTACTGTTTTCCATCACTCCGAATAGTGTTTATTTTTGAGAAACACTCGTATTTTTGTACAGTATCAAGTACGTTCTAAAACTGAATCCATTAGTTTGTCTGCATGGGCTATCGAGAAATATTGAATACATAACACTTAAGCAACTAAAGATTACCGACCGAAGTACTACTGTTTTCCATCACTCCGAATAGTGTTTATTTTTGAGAAACACTCGTATTTTTGTACAGTATCAAGTACGTTCTAAAACTGAATCCATTAGTTTGTCTGCATGGGCTATCGAGAAATATTGAATACATAACACTTAAGCAACTAAAGATTACCGACCGAAGTACTACTGTTTTCCATCACTCCGAATAGTGTTTATTTTTGAGAAACACTCGTATTTTTGTACAGTATCAAGTACGTTCTAAAACTGAATCCATTAGTTTGTCTGCATGGGCTATCGAGAAATATTGAATACATAACACTTAAGCAACTAAAGATTACCGACCGAAGTACTACTGTTTTCCATCACTCCGAATAGTGTTTATTTTTGAGAAACACTCGTATTTTTGTACAGTATCAAGTACGTTCTAAAACTGAATCCATTAGTTTGTCTGCATGGGCTATCGAGAAATATTGAATACATAACACTTAAGCAACTAAAGATTACCGACCGAAGTACTACTGTTTTCCATCACTCCGAATAGTGTTTATTTTTGAGAAACACTCGTATTTTTGTACAGTATCAAGTACGTTCTAAAACTGAATCCATTAGTTTGTCTGCATGGGCTATCGAGAAATATTGAATACATAACACTTAAGCAACTAAAGATTACCGACCGAAGTACTACTGTTTTCCATCACTCCGAATAGTGTTTATTTTTGAGAAACACTCGTATTTTTGTACAGTATCAAGTACGTTCTAAAACTGAATCCATTAGTTTGTCTGCATGGGCTATCGAGAAATATTGAATACATAACACTTAAGCAACTAAAGATTACCGACCGAAGTACTACTGTTTTCCATCACTCCGAATAGTGTTTATTTTTGAGAAACACTCGTATTTTTGTACAGTATCAAGTACGTTCTAAAACTGAATCCATTAGTTTGTCTGCATGGGCTATCGAGAAATATTGAATACATAACACTTAAGCAACTAAAGATTACCGACCGAAGTACTACTGTTTTCCATCACTCCGAATAGTGTTTATTTTTGAGAAACACTCGTATTTTTGTACAGTATCAAGTACGTTCTAAAACTGAATCCATTAGTTTGTCTGCATGGGCTATCGAGAAATATTGAATACATAACACTTAAGCAACTAAAGATTACCGACCGTAGTACTACTGTTTTCCATCACTCCGAATAGTGTTTATTTTTGAGAAACACTCGTATTTTTGTACAGTATCAAGTACGTTCTAAAACTGAATCCATTAGTTTGTCTGCATGGGCTATCGAGAAATATTGAATACATAATATGATTAGTATGAACACACATTCTGCATGTAATGACGTTCAGTAAAATATAGTAGTTTTGTTCTATCATGTCAGCTATATATATACATGCATACGTATATAAATGTATTCATTTAGTACATTCAATAACTAGTTTCACCATAACCTACCTTGTATAAATGTACCTCAGATGTGACAGGAAGTCTCTATAGTGCACACGTACCAGAATTCCATTCCATTTCCGGTAATAAAAACTCGTATACATTACATCCTGTAGTGATCTACTCTACTGCGGAGCCTGAGAACACCAATATAATTTCATTTGCAACAAATCAAGATCGTAATAAGGTTTTCAGCTATTTAACCGATAGGATACCTTATTAATGTAGACATTTAAAGGTTAGTTAATAGATGCTACTAAGAAGCAGTAGCCTGTTGTATATAATACCAGTTTTTACCATAACTTGGCTGTAACCACATATATAACTAAATAGGGAAATAGGGGAAAACATCTTGCATATATTTATATTTCATTAGAAAATATTCAATAACATTTATGAGAAATAATAATAGTAAATCATTATAATGAAGTAAAGTGATATGAAGATGGCTTTAAGATTAAAACTATAACGTAAGGCCTAAGGAATCTGCCTTTTGCAATCTCCCTACCATTACCTTGCTATTCTTTTTTAAATAACGGGCCGCGATGCCACAGGAATTGCATATATTGATTTCCACTTAGGTTCTCACCTTCTCTAGCTCGTTTTACTGGAATTGTGTAGTGGACAAGGTATATGTGAATGTTCATTTTGCTCCAGTTCACATTACCCTTAGTGCAGGGTGTGAAATAAACGTCTAGCAGTAAAAGGAAAGGAAACTTAAACAAACTCAACAGTCAATCAAGATTTTCCGCAATAGCTACGTTATCAGGTGTATGCTTGGACTTTGGACATAAAACTTATTTTTTGGACAAGTTAGACTGTGTCGTGTCACAATTACACTTTAATGTTTATATATGCTTAACCTTAATTTTCATATACTTTTAAACCACAAAAAGAATAGATACAGATTCCAATCCTTCGAACTTTGTGTGCCTACAACGATGGAAATGACAAAAACCCTGTTATTCTTTTAAACAATACTTTAATATTTATTGGTAAACGCTTTAATATTTCGGGTTCTTGAAATATATTTTAATTTTTTTAAAGAAGAAGACGGTTTCTTAAGTTAAAATTATAAATATTTATAATTTATATAATTAAAACATTAATGATAGACGAAGTGGTCATAACGTCTAAAATATATACTACTCTAACTACACTACTACACTATCTACTCTTTTAATAGACCTAGTGCAGATGTCTTGCCTTTATGGCAGCCGTTACGGTAGAAGTTAGATTAAACTATTTGATGGAGAAAACCACCAATTGTTAGCTGTTTTATGATAGTGAGAATATGCCAAGCAAACTATTCAAATGCTATCAACGATAAAATTTATAATTATTTATATATTAATAAGCCATAGGATTAGTAACAACCCACTAAACACCCAATAGTTATCTAATACGTATCATAAACATTTCATTGAAAGGTGATGTTTCAGATATGTTTCGAAATGTATCTCCTTAATTTCAGACACGTATCTTAACTGAAGAGAATGTCCTCTCATGTCACTGAAGGCACGAAATATTATTGTTTTAGATGAAAAATTGCCTTTGTTTACTATATTTGTTGTAATTTTATGCATGGTAATAATATAGTCATGATTTTTTAAGATTTAGAACGGTGTTTTTACACTTTCCAGTAAAACTGAATGTTACAAGGGTGGCTAAATTACCTGCGGCACTTTGGAAACAGTTTAATCAAGCTAACAACTTAAACTACCAGCCATCTTGAGAGTTAGAAGAGTTAATGTTTTTTTTGTGACTTGAGTATTAATGACACAGTTGCCACCTACCTCAAGCAGTAACATTAAAGTTTGAAACTAAAGTTCACAAAATTGTGATTGGGCAATTCTTATAACCAGGAAATAATTACGTAGGATTATCATATGTATTGAATGAAAATATAAAAACTTACGTTTCAAATGAAATTGAATTTAATTAATGAGTTATTTATTATATATTTAAACTATATAATTTGTATATTGATATAGTCACATTTCTATTTAATGTAAATGTATACCTTCAGACCAAAAATCTTAAAAAATAACTTGCTTAAGTTGACCATAAAAATGTTGATAAAACATAGTTTTGATTCAAATTTGCTGTGAAAATAAAAAAAATTACTTCACGAAAGAACATTAAACTATTTTTGTACTTAAAATACTAATTAAAAAAATAAAACACGTAGTTCTCGTACTCGATGTTTTAATTACGCTATTCATTGTAATAATCAGTATTAATAATACAAGTCCTTAATTTAATAAATTATCTTTGTTTCATTCAAGTTTTCTTGCACACAACGGCTAAACGATCATCCAGTTCTATTTTAGTACTTGGCAGCACGAGGGGTGCAACCGAACCTGCTACAAGAATGGGTGTTCAAGGTCACGGATTTTCTTAGAATAAACAACACTTTTTAAATGATCCCTCAAAAAGAAAAATCAAGTACAGGGGTGCAATATCTGTGCTCTTTGGTTGCCATGTAATGGTACTGTCTCATCCACCTATATAAAGAAGATTCAGTGCTGTACACAGTTCTTGTGATGCGATGGACCTATGTCTAGTTGATATATAATAAATCCTTTATCTTGTTCAGTGTAATTTGTCTGTGGAAATAATTTCAGCTTTTCCATGGTAAATATTACTGTTACAGTAATTTCTGCCCAAATAACCGTAGCAACAACGCGGTTGTGCAAGTGTCTGCATGAAACGTTGACTTTGGGTGAATCACCTTGATATTTGGTTGTATTTCTTGAGGATGCTCTGGCTTTTTTACGTTGTACATTGCATATTAGTCCTCGTTTTCCTCATCCCTTATTATATAATAGAATACAAATTATGAAAAGCTTGATAGCATGCTTTTAATTAATTCGTTAATTGTATTATATTTTTTGAAACCAGGTAGTTCTTTTATAAACAGCATATTTTAGAAGCTTAAGTTTGATAAACTGTTTAGAATCGTATTTGTATAATAAGATACAAATACGATAGGTTTGTTGCATTTTGGATAATAAGGTATACTCTTAAATTGTATCCAAACAAAATCTGGCACCATCTGGTTGTCATGTGTTTAGCATGGAATGCTCCTACAGGTCTTGTTTGATAAATGCTCTGTAGGCCATATATAAATTGATTTTTGTTTGAAATTTACTTTTGACGATGGAAGGATTGTGAAGGAAACAAGATTTCCGGATATTTGCCATCGTTAAGTGATACAAAACTTTTGTATAACCGAACGATGACAAATGTCCGGTAAATCATGTTTCCTTCATAAATTGATTATTCCTCGGAGATTTTTAAGGTTCGTTTCTTCGTATAAATACCATGTTCATTATGAAATACAATTGTTAATATGTTAACATGTACATTATGTAATAACATTATATGATACATAAACGTTCTTGTTACTTTGACTCAAACCAAAAACTTGTTTTACTGGAGTAGTGGTTGAGGTAAATTTGAAGTCAGAGATAATTGCTATAATTTGAATAAGTTCAGCTGTTCTATCACTTAAACTGCATCTCCTTTTTTTGTATCTATGATTATTTATTAATTTCTTGTTTTACTTATAATAAATTTTTAAATATCTTGAACTACTCTAAATCATATTATTACATTTTAATTCATCTGATCTTAGACATCAAAGTAATGGAATATTTAAACCTGAGAACTATACAAATAGTGATTAGAAACTTGTCCATAGTGAATAATCACTACTTAATACTACGGTGTTTATTTACTATGATTCTAAATTATTTTAACTTACACATATAAAATACAAATATATAATATAAGACTAATAATAATAATAGTAATAATAAATAAATAATAAAAATATGTCATATAACGAAAACAAATAATATTGTTAATCAAAATGTGTTCTATGAATCCTATTATCTATAAAAAAGTCTTTATCACAATTAATTTTATTTAAAATAAGTGCCAAAAAGAACACTAGTTTTATTTATGAAACTTGGTCTGATACCACTACTAGGTTTTATTAATGCAACTAATCAGCATTAAATTATTATTTCAATAAGTCAAATTAATCGTGCGACGACAAGGAGATTTGTAATTGCCATACGAATATCCTAGTGGTAGCAATCACATATTATCGTTAGGGCTTGATTATCTGGCCGAGATTTGCTATCGAATCGGCAAAACCCGCTTTCAGTTCACGTTACTGCTTCAACACGGACATAGTAATATGTACATTTCCTAGTGAGAAAATTTAACGTTATATGTGCTTCATGTGTCTGTATTTGTATGCAATTCCGGTTAAATTGTACTCGTATACTCATTAAATGATACACACCGTCTCGATATTTAATATGCCTTATTAAATCATTTAATAAATATGGTGAAGGTCGTAAATCAATCTGTTTGGAATATATCCAGGCGTATCAGGTCTTAATTTACGCCCTGTATGTGTGTGTTTGTACGAGGTTTGGACAAACTTCTTTTATATTTGTGTAGCAATACTTCACTATTGTACGTTTTTTCTTTTAAAATTCATATTATTTAGAATAAAACAAAGCAAAATACAGTGTTTATAACATATGAAGTTGATAATTCAAGATGATTTAATTAGTTTTAAGGTAATTAGCTACAACAAATATTTCAAGGAACATTACTGATAGGGTGATAGGCGTTGTATTAACGTACAATTAACAACATACAAGTGGCACTTTTTTCTGTCACAAAAAAAATTATTTCTGTCACAGCCCAGAAAGACACCGTCAAAACCAAAGAGAAGTGAGGCTGATAAACCTGTAACAATGAAGGCGCTGCCTTTGTCTGGCTGAGAAGTCTCCTGCAGACATTACTAGACAAAGACACAGCAAGAGACATAGCTTGATTAATTGTTTCTGAATTAGACAAACTGAAAAAATTCTCTATGACTGTAATAGAGTTACCTTTCTTTAAAATACAGTATTTTGACTGAAATACAGTTGTGTAGAACATCATAGAACGAAAGACAAAATACATAAACCCGAAACACTGCTCTATTTAAATACAACAGCAGCTCGTATAGTTTTCAAAATAGTAATTATTTACTAAAGTTACCGCTAGAGCCATTTAGCGCACTGACAGAGTGATGTGTTAACTTTATCTCCTTTAAAGCTAGTAATCATGCAGGTCACACAAAGCTAATCATAATCATGTACGGCAAGGTCCCTTAGATTATAGCCAAAGACTCTCCTGAGCTGTTACATACAATTTTACGAAGCTACATCATGTACATGACATGACATCTTCAAAGAACACATAATAGTTATACAATTACTATTCTTCAATAAATATACATTTTTATAAAAATAAAGTTTTAAATTAAACGAATTAATTTAATTTTGACAGTATCCAACATTTAATTCGTGATATTTCCTATAAATATAATAGTTTTGTTTATACGTACGTATTGTTAAGGTAAATAATTATTCTCATAAATGATTGAAGATACATAATAAATAATAAAGCTTTCGTATATGAAAAATACCGAATTAGTTCCATTAGTTGCCTAGAATCTTAATATTTAGTACAGTTCATTATGGAACCCCATATTAGAGATATACGAGGACTTAATACAGTTGTATTTATACAAATTTAATGGTAAATAAAAGAAAGTTGACAGGTATTTGGTCTTCCGATTGAATCGTAAAAAGTGAGGACTCTGTGGTGTAATGGTAGCACACTAACCCGGCAAGTGAGAGATCCGGGTTTGAGTCCCGGCGGAACAAGTACTTTTTGTGATTCAATGTTTATTGAAATTAAAATTAGGCTATTGCCACTTATAAAAATGTAATGGAAATAAAAGTCAGTTGACAGGTATTTGGTTTTCCGATCATATGTTAGTTTGGTTATTTAACACATATGTGAAAGAAATATGTGTGTGTGTGTGTGTGTGTGTGTGTGTGTGTGTGTGTGTGTGTGTGTGTGTGTGTGTGTGTGTGTGGGTGTGGGTGGGTGGTTGTTCATATGGTGTATACTAGTCACTGTGTTAGGTGAGAAAAACTAAAGAACCATTTTTCACTTCTATATTTCAGGGGATTTAATACTCCCGTCTTCAGGAAGATTTAAATATAAATAATACATAATAACAAAACTATAAAACGTGAACAAGAATCAAGAAAACATAAATGTAAACACAGTGCATAACATTTGATAAAGTCCAGATGACTTCACGTTTTCAGTTTTCTAATTTAATCTTGGCGCAATAGTTGATTTTATAAAGAATGGAATAAACCTGGTAATTTTGGACAAATTTTGAATCTATAAAAATCATTTGTAAAGTTATCTTAAATTTAGACCAAATGGATGTTTTTTCTTCAATATTATTTGATGAGCTTGCTCCACGTGCTTTACTTTTAATTGTAATTTTCATCAGGGCATGGTGGTATTTAGTGTATTCCTTTTGATGTAAAACACTCCTCAATTTTGTATTGTTTATGTGCTAGACAATGCCTTTTCAACAATTTTTCTTTATTTTTATGGAAAATATCGATCCTATGCCCTTCCATTCGAATTCTTAAATGGTTAAATATTTGGCCAATATATTGTTTAGAGAAAATATTGCAATTAATTTGGTATATTAGATTTGCAGTGTATGTTGACAATTCTCTAATACATGGTTGATCCAGACTAGTGGCATGTTGCCTAAATTTTAATTAGCCGATATTTAATTTCTTAAGTTAATTAGGTTTACACTAAATCCAGAATTTGGTTCTAAATGATATATTCCATTCGTTGAAGTAAGTTTTGAATTTTTTTTGTTTATGTTGAACCGAATTAATCTGCACAATTGTGGTTTTGCTGAAGTGTTGTGAATAACAGCAAATCGATAATTATTTATTGTTTTTGTTCTATTCTGTCCTTTAGGACAAAAATTTCAGGTTATTCGATTGGTTATGGTTTCTGTTTTATAATCGATATCTCCTTTAAAATAGGATATTATTTTATCTCTTTAGTAAACTTAGAATTTATAATAGAATAAGACTTTTTAAAGCACAGACTGGCAGACAGACCAATATATAGACAGACGGACTGTCATGACCTTTTGACTCTGAAATTAATAGTAGTCTTCCTTGGACCAGGACCAAAAGAAACCTATGTATTACGTTTCCAGTCTCTGTATTACGTTTTATTAAGGATCAGTCTAGTCCGTAATGATGTAATGTCGACTGTAACGAAGTATTTAGGCTGTAGAAACGTATAATGCTATTTAAAGAAAACAATCTTATTAGAATCTTTATTCGAATCTATTAGAATAAATTAGAATCTTAATATCAATAAATTACAGCAATTCTTGGAAAATTACACAGAAACCCTTTCTTTTTATAAGAAAGTAAGAATAAGGATAAGGATGTTGGAACTGTTATTACCTCTAGTTTCTGGAAAGGAAACAAGTGGTGTTTTCCTCTTTCATATCAAACTGATGTGTTCTTTCCAGACTCAGTACTTGGAACTAATAACACTGTGTTTTTCTTTACATCCCGGAAAACATTGGTTTAGAGAGAAATGTATTATAGGCGTACTATTGTGTACGGGTAAACTTACATGAATTATACCAGTTGATTAGTATCTTTCCGTATGGTTCTCAAACTAACCTTCAGTTTTATTTACAACTGTTTTATTTTACGGTTGTATAAGTGAAACGAGAAATCTTCGTTAACAAAGATTGCAGTTTATTAATCAGTTGAAGTTAAAGAAAAACCAAATAAAAATTACTGCAAAAAGTATTTTGTATGTGAATAGTGTTTACTGACATAGAGTATATAAACTAAAGTGACGCCCAAGGTTCTGTTTGGGGTGAAATAAAATTTATTTTTAATATTTATTTATTTACTAATCTATTTAATTTTTAATATACATAATTTATTTTGCAATGTTTAATTTAAAGGCAAGCTTATCTAATTTGCGCATGACACGGGACTCTCATACACTGAAGATAATATTATTTCCATTGAATAAGATATTAATCTTAATTTAAATACAATACAGATGTGGTTTTCTGCAATCTATATGTTATTAAATACAGAAAAATCTAAATTTATTTTTTTAAGAAAGTAAGTTTGTCTTAAAGATCCAATATTGTGTTGAATATTTATGTAAAGAATCCTTGTGCAGAAAGTAAGTAAAACAAATTATATCAAATAATTTGGGTTAATATTGGTCCAAGGAGTGAATAGGAAAATTCATAATGCAGATCTAAAGGCCAAATTAATCCATGCAATAAGATATTATACATAAATTTCAAGATATGAGTATTGAAAAAAATTTAGCATATTAAGCAATTAATGGAAATATGAGTTAGTATTTTGTACTTATATTCATATCATATCAATTTAGCAAAAATCACCTCATAAGATTACCAGTAAAAAACAAAAACACCTACCCTAATTTAAAGAAAGATTAAAATATTATTTCTAAAAAATATCTTTGTTTACAAAGTACTGAGAATTTTTTACAATAAAAGTAGTAATGCTTCTCATCACTGCAACTCATATAGAAATAGACTTAGAGATTTGGAACTAATATTTACGTTTATAAACCTTGCAATACATTTGTTACAAAACAAAGACGTTTCTTATACTTAGATTCTATATAACACAATTCTGTTATGTATTAAAAATTAGTTAAAAATGTTTTTTATTATTATTTTTTGATTTCACAATGAGTTGTATTCTTCTATGCTTGCTTAAACCCCATAAAAAATTCGTTGAACTAGAAAAAATGTAATGAATTTATCAATAAAGTCAAAGATAAATTTATTCTAAAAACTTTTTTATAAAGTTAAGCATTTTATCTCAGTAGGGTATACTTAGAGTGCTTCGTTTTCACATCAATTAATACTTTGGGTTCAGTCGAAAAATGTCACATGCTTAGAAACAATTAATATAGTCGATCACGGTATTGCATAGAATACAATGTGGAGTTGTTGACCATTTTAAAATAGGACGAAACCACGTGAAAGCTTTAGTGTGTTCACCAGCATATTAAATTACCACGGATGAAGTTTACAACATCCGGCATTATTAATTTTCGTGGTGAGAGATTGAACCATGTTATATTATCTCTGTGATATATTCATTCTGACGGCCTAGAATTTTGATACTCAAATATTAGAAATAACATAACATATTGAGTAAATTAATTAGTATATAACTATTTATTTATATTTATTTTATAAAGCTGATTGTAATTTTAACAACATACATGTCATGCAATATTAGCTTCATTTAGTAATGCTAGTTACTAGCTTAGTTACTATTGACCTAAATAATAGCAGCTACTATCGTTAGGATCCACTGTCAGGTATCAATGACCAATCTGCTCCGAAATCTTGTGTTTCTAGACCACAAATTTAAAAACAGGATAATGATTGATATTTAAGTGGACCTTAACAATAAATATTATAAACCCCTGTTATCAACAATGTTTTTTGTTGTCAAGAAGAAATATCTAGAGTAAATAGTTCAAATGTAAACAGTGAGGTAATCCTTATTGTTGACAGCCATGAAAGGGATCTGGGGGGATGATTACAGCCTCTCATACCTAATATAATGTCCCACAATACTGTTATCCTGGGGCAGCAATGGTACGAGTTTGGGATAAGTTGTGTTTTTGACACAATCATTGCGTAAGCAGCATATTGTGTTAGTGGTCGGCGGAACAAATGTAACAGATGTTGGTTACTGTTCTCGGGTTAGATGTAAGCTTACTCAGATTGTAAATTCGTTTAGGTGAAAATTAGTTTTAACTGTAATACCTAGGCAGGTTGGGATGAGTGAGCATAAGCTTGCTGAACTAAAATTTTAAACAGCATGTTATTTGAATTCTTTGTCCATACTTACATTCCTCATATTCTATTTAACCACATTTTTAGTAGCAACCACTTTGTGAGTAGTGGCCAGCATCTAAGTAAAGCCGGAAAGACGTTGGTTTGTTCTAAGCTTGCTGGTTGCCTTTATTGACTCGAAAATCCTGAAACGGTCAAAAACTCATCTGGTATAAGCATGATACCTGACGAACACACTGGAGAGAGTTAATCTTAGCGATGTCACTGCACAGGAGTCAAGAACTAAATCTCGTCACACCCGAACTAATTAAAGCAAAGCAATGCCGAGAAATTAAATTTCATCATTTCCTGTGATATCGTAGCGCGTCATCTGAAACATAAGGCACAGTAAGGTGATAGTAAATGATGGGAGAGGAACCCTATGTTTTGTCCTTGATCTAAATGTCATGGTGTGTGTCCTAGTTTTATTGCTTGAGGTTTTTAATTGTTACATTATTAGTTTAGGTTTCCCTTGTCAATTCTTTGTTTTAATATTGTTTTAATACCCACTGTGGGTTATGTGATAAAATATTTCATAATTCCATAAAAACATAAAATTACAATATCAAATTACTTAAGTATATATATATATATATATATATATATATATATATATATATATTGGAAAAATGTATAAAACTTATCATTAGGAGATAAAATCTTCAAATATGAGCTTAAAATCATAAATGTGGACTCGATGATCCAAATATAAGGAATCCACTTGAAGTGAGTATGATATTTGTTACCGAAGGTATCCCCAATGATTATAATGTACAGAATTATCAGAACACAAATCACATTTGGATAGACGTACAATCGATTGTTGGCAGTTAGGTTAGTCAGAATAATGGTTCTGCAATCCCAACCACGTGACTACACCGCAACACATCACTGTGTGGTTCCATACCGAGTACAGTCACCGAGCCGACATCACTACACACATGTATAATTGGCCTATCACTATTCGTACAAATTCAATAACTGTTTAAATGTCATTTAGAAAATGTTTGGCCTTTCTAACCAATTTACAAATAAAACACGAAATACTTTCTATATTATAATTGAGAAATTAACTTTGTAAGTTTGTTTTGCTTTTAAGCATAAACTAATCGCCCAATTATACTGAAATTTTACATAGAAATTCTTAGGGTCTCTGGAATAAGCATAATAATCCAATTATTATTTAGAAAATCTCTCCAGGTTACGCCCCCACTGGTGTGTAAAGAACCTCCCGTGTGCACGGCCGTGCTTAACAGCTAGCAGTCTATGTCAACTCACGTGCTGATGGGTCTCTATAGTCACACAGAATATAAAATGGAAATGGATAATACGAGAAGAGTGTTATTGTCATATGTGACGTGATAAGTCTACTTACAAGGCTCAATACTCAGCCCTTTTCTCTTTTTGATCTACGTCAATGATGTTGGCTCATCTGTGCAACAAGGGCGGCTCGTCCAATACGCAGATGACACGACTCTCTATCTCAACTCAGAATCACAAGAGGCGCTCGAAAAAATGTCTTTCATTGAGCTAAACAATTTAGTTCAAAACTTCAACGAGCTCAATCTGAAAACAAAACCCATCGAAATCATCTTTCATCAAATTCAGTTTGCGACAAACAGATTCAGATTATAGTCCAACAGTCATGTTGGATGAAACTCAAATCACTGAAGGATATTTTCAATTTGCTATCAATCAGGAATATTTCTGAGAATTTCTGTTATGTATATATACACATTAATGTACTACATCTCTGTAACATTTATCCAATACACTCACTTGTTTATGACAATAATTAGATAATAAGAGAGGCGTGTTATTGTCATATGTAAATTATAAGCTTAGATAATATGTAAACATTCATTGCCGTTGTCACTGTCAAAGTTATCCTATGCGATGATTCGGTTAGGAAAATAATTCGATAATACGAGAAGCGTGTTATTGTCATATGTGAATTATAAGCCCATAACACTGTAAACATTCATTGCCGTTGTCACTGTCAAAGTTATCCTATGCGATGATTCGGTTAGGACAATAATTCGATAATACGAGAAGCGTGTTATTGTCATATGTGAATTATAAGCCCACATAACATTTAAACATTCATTGCCGTTGTCACTGTCAAAGTTATCCTATGCGATGATTCGGTTAGGACAATAATTCGATAATACGAGAAGCGTATTATTGTCATATGTGAATTATAAGCCCACATAATATGTAAACATTCATTGCCGTTGTCACTGTCAAAGTTATCCTATGCGATGATTCGGTTAGGACAATAATTCGATAATACGAGAAGCGTGTTATTGTCATATGTGAATTATAAGCCCACATAACATGTAAACATTCATTGCCGTTGTCACTGTCAAAGTTATCCTATGAGATGATTCCGGTAGGACAATAATTCGATAATACGAGAAGCGTCTTATTGTCCTATTGAATTACAACCCCACATAATATGTAAATATTCATTGCTGTTGTCACTGTCAAAGTTATCCTATGCAAAGATTCGGTTAGGACAATAATTCGATAATACGAGAAGAGTGTTATTGTCATATGTGACGTGATAAGTCTACTTACAAGGCTCAATACTCAGCCCTTTTCTCTTTTTGATCTACGTCAATGATGTTGGCTCATCTGTGCAACAAGGGCGGCTCGTCCAATACGCAGATGACACGACTCTCTATCTCAAGTCAGAATCACAAGAGGCGCTCGAAAAAATGTCTTTCATTGAGCTAAACAATTTAGTTCAACACTTCAACGAGCTCAATCTGAAAACAAACCCATCGAAATCATCTTTCATCAAATTCAGTTTTGCGACAAACAGATTCAGATTATAGTCCAACAGTCATGTTGGATGAAACTCAAATCACTGAAGTCTACGCTATGCTATGAAATTCCTAGGAATACACCTAGATTGAGGTTTGACTTGGGATTCTCATGTAGATCATGTTTGTTCAAAGCTATCCTCAGGCATTTATGTCTTGCGGAAACTGTCCGAATACTGCCCAACCCAGGTACTGATGACGGCATATTACGGACTAATCTACCCGCACCTCTCCTACGGAGTGGCTTTGTGGGGAGGTTGCACAATCGCAAACTTTTCCAGAATTTTCATCCTTCAAAAAAAAAAAAAAAGCAGTCCGAACAATTGGAAAACTGAAACGGAGAGAGTCGTGCAGACCAGCTTTCAAAAACCTGAAATTGTTGACATTTCCTTGCCTCTACATATTGGAAACCTGCATTTTTTTCAAGTCCAAATGCGAGACCATAAGAGGTAGTGACATACACCCTTATGCAACGAGAGGCGGGGACGACTACCGATCTGTGAGACATAGAACGGTAGCTCATGAACGACTGCCTTCTCAGGCAGGAGTTAGATTGGTCAACAAATTGCCAAGCTCGATTAAAAGTGCTCCAATGCTGAAGGCATTTAAGACTCGTCTAAAAACAACACTGACCACTTACGCATTTTACAGTACGGACGAGTTCATGGCACACAACCTGGGAGACATAACAATTGGCTTACTTACTGGGGAAAGGGTGGAACAATTCGAATGACTGGGAGAGAGTGAATGTCAAAACTGTATGTTAAAAAGGGATTTTGATGCAGTATAAGTGAAAAATTTTAGCTTAATTCAGTTATCTGACAATTGCATAACATGTAATATGTTCACGCAATAAAACATTATTATTATTACACTGTTAACATTCATTGACGTCTCTGTCAATGTTATCCAATGCGATAATTCGGTTATAAAAATATTTCGATAATATGAGAAGTGTGTTATAGTCATATGTGACGTGATAAGTATACTTACACTGTTTACATTCATTGACGTCTCTGTCAATTTTATCCAATGCGATAATTCGGTTATGAAAATATTTCGATAATATGAGAAGTGTGTTATTGTCATATGTGACGTGATAAGTATACTTACACTGTTTACATTCATTGACGTCTCTGTCAATGTTATCCAATGCGATTATTCGGTTATAAAAATATTTCGATAATATGAGAAGTGTGTTATTGTCATATGTGACGTGATAAGTATACTTACACTGTTTACATTCATTGACGTCTCCGTCAATGTTATCCAATGCGATAATTCGGTTATGAAAATATTTCGATAATATGAGAAGTGTGTTATTGTCATATGTGACGTGATAAGTATACTTACACTGTTTACATTCATTGACGTCTCTGTCAATGTTATCCAATGCGATAATTCGGTTATAAAAATATTTCGATAATATGAGAAGTGTTTTATTGTCATATGTGACGTGATAAGTATACTTATACTGTAAACATTCATTGACGTCTCTGTCAATGTTATCCAATGCGACAATTCGGTTATAAAAATATTTGGATAATATGAGAAGTGTGTTATTGTCATATGTGACGTGATAAGTCTACTTACACTGTTAACAGTCATTTACGTCTCTGTCAATGTTATCCAATGCGACAATTCGGTTATGACAATATTTCGATAGTACGGGAAGCGTGTTATAGTCCTATTGAATTATAATCCCACATAATATGTAAACATTCATTGCCGTTGTCACTGTCAAAGTTATCCTATGCGACAATTCGGTTATAAAAATATTTGGATAATATGAGAAGTGTGTTATTGTCATATGTGACGTGATAAGTATACTTACACTGTAAACATTCATTGAAGTCTCTGTCAATGTTATCCAATGCGATGATTCGGTTATGAAAATATTTCGATAATACGAGAAGTGTGTTATTGTCATATGTGACGTGATAAGTATACTTACACTGTAAACATTCATTGACGTCTCTGTCAATGTTATCCAATGCGATAATTCGGTTATAAAAATATTTCGATAATATGAGAAGTGTGTTATTGTCATATGTGACGTGATAAGTATACTTACACTGTAAACATTCATTGACGTCTCTGTCAATGTTATCCAATGCGATAATTCGGTTATAAAAATATTTCGATAATACGAGAAGCGTGTTATTGTCATATGTGACGTTATAAGTATCCCACATAATACTGTAAACATTCATTGCCGTTGTCACTGTCAATGTTATCCAATGCGATAATTCGGTTATAAAAATATTTCGATAATATGAGAAGTGTGTTATTGTCACATGTGACGTGATAAGTCTACTTACACTGTTAACAGGCATTTACGTCTCTGTCAATGTTATCCATTGCGACGTTTCGGTTATGAAAATATTTCGATAATACGAGAAGTGTGTTATTGTCATATGTGACGTGATAAGTATACTTACACTGTAAACATTCATTGACGTCTCTGTCAATGTTATCCAATGCGATAATTAGGTTATAAAAATATTTCGATAATATGAGAAGCGTGTTATTGTCATATGTGACGTGATAAGTATACTTACACTGTTAACATTCATTGACGTCTCTGTCAATGTTATCCAATGCGATAATTCGGTTATAAAAATATTTCGATAATATGAGAAGCGTGTTACTGTCATATGTGACGTGATAAGTATACTTACACTGTTAACAGGCATTTACGTCTCTGTCAATGTTATCCAATGCGATAATTCGGTTATAAAAATATTTCGATAATATGAGAAGTGTGTTATTGTCATATGTGACGTGATAAGTATACTTACACTGTAAACATTCATTGACGTCTCTGTCAATGTTATCCAATGCGATAATTCGGTTATGAAAATATTTCGATAATACGAGAAGCGTGTTATTGTCATATGTGACGTGATAAGTATACTTACACTGTAAACATTCATTGACGTCTCTGTCAATGTTATCCAATGCGATAATTCGGTTATGAAAATATTTCGATAATATGAGAAGTGTGTTATTGTCATATGTGACGTGATAAGTATACTTACACTGTAAACATTCATTGACGTCTCTGTCAATGTTATCCAATGCGATAATTCGGTTATGAAAATATTTCGATAATATGAGAAGTGTGTTATTGTCATATGTGACGTGATAAGTATACTTACACTGTAAACATTCATTGACGTCTCTGTCAATGTTATCCAATGCGATAATTCGGTTATAAAAATATTTCGATAATATGAGAAGCGTGTTATTGTCATATGTGACGTGATAAGTATACTTACACTGTTAACATTCATTTACGTCTCTGTCAATGTTATCCAATGCGATAATTCGGTTATGAAAATATTTCGATAATATGAGAAGCGTGTTATTGTCATATGTGACGTGATAAGTATACTTACACTGTAAACATTCATTGACGTCTCTGTCAATGTTATCCAATGCGATAATTCGGTTATAAAAATATTTCGATAATATGAGAAGCGTGTTACTGTCATATGTGACGTGATAAGTATACTTACACTGTAACATTCATTTACGTCTCTGTCAATGTTATCCAATTGCGATAATTTCGGTTATGAAAATATTTCGATAATATGAGAAGTGTGTTATTGTCATATGTGACGTGATAAGTATACTTACACTGTAAACATTCATTGACGTCTCTGTCAATGTTATCCAATGCGATAATTCGGTTATAAAAATATTTCGATAATATGAGAAGTGTGTTATTGTCATATGTGACGTGATAAGTATACTTACACTGTTAACATTCATTGACGTCTCTGTCAATGTTATCCAATGCGATAATTCGGTTATAAAAATATTTCGATAATATGAGAAGCGTGTTATTGTCATATGTGACGTGATAAGTATACTTACACTGTAAACATTCATTGACGTCTCTGTCAATGTTATCCAATGCGATAATTCGGTTATAAAAATATTTCGATAATATGAGAAGTGTGTTATTGTCATATGTGACGTGATAAGTATACTTACACTGTAAACATTCATTGACGTCTCTGTCAATGTTATCCAATGCGATAATTAGGTTATAAAAATATTTCGATAATATGAGAAGCGTGTTACTGTCATATGTGACGTGATAAGTATACTTACACTGTTAACATTCATTGACGTCTCTGTCAATGTTATCCAATGCGATAATTCGGTTATAAAAATATTTCGATAATATGAGAAGCGTGTTATTGTCATATGTGACGTGATAAGTATACTTACACTGTAAACATTCATTGACGTCTCTGTCAATGTTATCCAATGCGATAATTAGGTTATAAAAATATTTCGATAATATGAGAAGCGTGTGTTACTGTCATATGTGACGTGATAAGTATACTTACACTGTAAACATTCATTGACGTCTCTGTCAATGTTATCCAATGCGATAATTAGGTTATAAAAATATTTCGATAATATGAGAAGCGTGTTACTGTCATATGTGACGTGATAAGTATACTTACACTGTAAACATTCATTGACGTCTCTGTCAATGTTATCCAATGCGATAATTCGGTTATAAAAATATTTCGATAATATGAGAAGCGTGTTACTGTCATATGTGACGTGATAAGTATACTTACACTGTAAACATTCATTGACGTCTCTGTCAATGTTATCCAATGCGATAATTAGGTTATAAAAATATTTCGATAATATGAGAAGCGTGTTACTGTCACATGTGACATGATAAGTCTTACACTGTACAGGCTGTTATTTACGTCTCTGTCAATGTTATCCATTGCGACGTTTCGGTTATGAAAATATTTCGATATACGAGAAGCGTGTTATTGTCCTATTGAATTATAAGTATCCCACATAATATGTAAACATTCATTGCCGTTGTCACTGTCAAAGTTATCCTATGCGATGATTCGGTTATGAAAATATATCGATAATACGAGAAGTGTGTTATTGTCATATGTGACGTGATAAGTCTACATACACTGTTAACATTCATTGACGTCTCTGTCAATGTTATCCAATGCGATGATTCGGTTATGAAAATATTTCGATAATACGAGAAGTGTGTTATTGTCATATGTGACGTGATAAGTATACTTACACTGTTAACATTCATTGACGTCTCTGTCAATGTTATCCAATGCGATAATTCGGTTATGAAAAATATTTCGATAATATGAGAAGCGTGTTATTGTCATATGTGACGTGATAAGTATACTTACACTGTAAACATTCATTGACGTCTCTGTCAATGTTATCCAATGCGATAATTAGGTTATGAAAATATTTCGATAATACGAGAAGCGTGTTATTGTCATATGTGACGTGATAAGTATACTTACACTGTAAACATTCATTGACGTCTCTGTCAATGTTATCCAATGCGATAATTCGGTTATAAAAATATTTCGATAATATGAGAAGTGTGTTATTGTCATATGTGACGTGATAAGTATACTTACACTGTAAACATTCATTGACGTCTCTGTCAATGTTATCCAATGCGATAATTAGGTTATAAAAATATTTCGATAATATGAGAAGCGTGTTACTGTCATATGTGA
This sequence comes from Homalodisca vitripennis, assembly GCF_021130785.1. Lineage (NCBI taxonomy): Eukaryota > Metazoa > Arthropoda > Insecta > Hemiptera > Cicadellidae > Homalodisca > Homalodisca vitripennis. Next base: position 167,110,515 of record NC_060212.1, on the reverse strand, counting down.
CGTGATAAGTATACTTACACTGTAAACATTCATTGACGTCTCTGTCAATGTTATCCAATGCGATAATTCGGTTATGAAAATATTTCGATAATACGAGAAGCGTGTTATTGTCATATGCCGTTGTCACTGTGTAGTTATTGTCATATGTGACGTGATACATTCATGTGTTATCCAATGCTATGATTCGGTTATGAAAATATTTCGATAATATGAGAAGCGTGTTACTGTCACATGTGACATGATAAGTCTACTTACACTCTTAACATTTACGTCTCTGTCAATGTTATCCATTGCGACGTTTCGGTTATGAAAATATTTCGATAATACGAGAAGCGTGTTATTGTCCTATTGACGTGATAAGCCCACTTACACTGTAAACATTCATTGCCGTCACTGTCAATGTTATCCTATGCGATGATTCGGTTATGGAAAATATTTCGATAATACGAGAAGCGTGTTATTGTCATATGTGACGTGATAAGTCTACTTACACTGTAACATTCATTTACGTCTCTGTCAATGTTATCCATTGCGACGTTTCGGTTATGAAAATATTTCGATAATACGAGAAGCATGTTATTGTCCTATATGTGAATTATAAGCCCACATAATATGTAAACATTCATTGCCGTTGTCACTGTCAAAGTTATCCAATGCGATGATTCGGTTAGGAAAATATTTCGATAATATGAGAAGTGTGTTATTGTCATATGTGACGTGATAAGTATACTTACACTGTAAACATTCATTGACGTCTCTGTCAATGTTATCCAATGCGATAATTCGGTTATAAAAATATTTCGATAATATGAGAAGTGTGTTATTGTCATATGTGACGTGATAAGTATACTTACACTGTAAACATTCATTGACGTCTCTGTCAATGTTATCCAATGCGATAATTAGGTTATAAAAATATTTCGATAATATGAGAAGCGTGTTACTGTCACATGTGACGTGATAAGTCTACTTACACTGTTAACAGGCATTTACGTCTCTGTCAATGTTATCCATTGCGACGTTTCGGTTATGAAAATATTTCGATATATGAGAAGCGTGTTATTGTCCTATTGAATTATAAGTATACTTACACTGTAAACATTCATTGCCGTTCTCACTGTCAATGTTATCCAATGCGATGATTCGGTTATAAAAATATTTCGATAATACGAGAAGCGTGTTACTGTCATATGTGACGTGATAAGTCTACTTACACTGTTAACAGGCATTGACGTCTCTGTCAATGTTATCCAATGCGACGTTTCGGTTATGAAAATATTTCGATAATACGAGAAGCGTGTTATTGTTATATGTGACGTGAAATTCTAAGTAATCACTAATTTATGTATAAAAGGTATTCCCTCTGGACATTCTCCGGAAACAGCAAATTACTGTAAGAGTTGAAGCGTGGTAATAAACTTTCCTTCAATAATTTACTATTATTAAATATTTTGTTACTTGATTAGGGGCTGTGAACATTTATAATAATAAAATATTCTTTCCCTTTTATTGACAGTTTGAATCATAAGCAATTACAATATTCAATATAAAGAGTTACAACAATGGTTTGTAAATATTTAGGGCTACAAGGTAATCCTAGATTGACCAATAATGAGATAAACATTATGAAATAACAATAAATAACATAGGTTTGTTTTATTCATAATAAGACACTATGTTTCTCGTTGCAGGCTGAATTCGAAATATTATGTCTATAGCTACATGAGTTGCTATGACACGTGTAGAGATGCTATATGATTGGACTCATTTCATTTTCAAGTATTTTCAATCTGAAATTTTCTGTTTGCCATCGTAGGTACCAATAAAAGGAATGCAAGAATGCTCAAGCAAATTCTATAAAATCCGTTACAGTGACATGCACCTTCATAGACCTCATAAACACCATCATAAACTGTTGTTTATGTAAAAGGTTTCATGCAAAGTTTTAAATATAAAGTTAAGTTCGTTCTCGAAATATTGTGTAGACACAAAAACACATAAGCAAACATACATACAGTGTGAAGTTTTTCCGAGTTATGAATAGTTTTGGTTAACGCTCAGCCAATAAGTTAGTTTTTTGCCCTCCATTACGTCTTTGTCTTCAAATCATACATTAAAAAAAAAACATTTGATTTTAATTTATTAGGAATAGAATCAAAAGGCGATGTAGAAACAGTGTTGAAATCGATATCGTGGTTGGTATTACAACGTTAATACCTTAAAAAATTTATTCAATCAAATTAGGTCGTGAGTATTCCCTTTGATGTCCGATCAGAGTTGATTTAATACTAACAAGAATGGATGAAACAATAGAATTTTCTTTTGGGTAGTTACAATTTGATGATCTGAAAAGAAAATATTTTTCATTTATTAAACAATAAACGAAACACAAAAGTTGTAATTTTAAATGTGTAGTTTCTATCAGCGCCACTAGTTTGCTATAATTGCAACCAGAGGTAATTTTTCTCGTTTAAAATTTATCACTATATAATTAGGTAAATCTGTATAGATAGAATATGACATCGCGGGCAGCGATGAAATTACTATTCAGATGATTAAAGCCGTGAGTCCATATGCACTAGGTGCCATCACACATTTGTAAAATGAGTCCTTGTCTGAAGGCATGTTTCCACAAAGATGGAAATAAAGTATAGTTCATCCCTTACCTAAGGTACCCACCCCTCATAGTGTTAATCAACTTAGGCCAATATCGATTTTACCAGCGATGTCCAAAATATTGGAGAAAATTGTTACTAAGCAATTGATGAAGCACATGGATGATAAGAACATTCTTCCTAAAACTCAATCTGGCTTCAGACATAATCATAGTACTTGCACTGCCCTGATGAACTTATTTTCAGATTTGATTGACTCTAAAGACAGTGAAAAATACAACTCCATTGTTATGTTGGATTATTCGCAGGAATTTGACTCAATTAGTCACAAAATGTTGTTGGCCAAGATGCACTATTACAGCTTTGGAGAAAGCGCTATTGAGTGGGTGAAGTCTTATCTTGAAGGAAGAAGCCAGGTGACAAGGGTTGAGGGTGAGACATCTGCCTCTCTAAGTAGGGAGCGAGGTGTGCCTCAGGGGAGTTGTCTTGGTCCTGTACTGTTTAACCTGTACACCTCTGACTTCCCAAAGTGTATTAAACACTGTACGGCTCATATGTATGCTAATGACTGCCAGTTGCATTTGTCCTATGACCCTAGCTCAGTTCAGGTGGCTTTTGCCCATATAAACTCTGATCTTGAAAACATCAGTAAATGGTCTGTAGAAAATGGGTTAAAGCTCAATGTAGGCAAGTGCACTGTCCTTCATACTATACCACACAACACAATACAGGCCTTGACATACAGTGGTGTGGGGATTGCTCTTGATGGGGAGTTTTTGACCTTGTGTGACAGGGTGAAAACGCTCGGCATCATGCTTGATAGCGATCTAACATTGTCTGAACACGTTACGTATGTCATACAACGTGCACTTGGCAGATTAAGAGGTCTATACAGATTCAGATCTCTACTGCTGGAATTTGTGAAGCTTCAGCTTATGCAGTCGATGGTTTTTTTCCGTCATTTATTACTGCTATCCAGCCTATGGTAACAGCATCTCGCGGGGGGACGTAGAACGTATTCAGAGACTTCAAAATTCTGCGGTGCGTTTCATTTTCAACTTGAAACGTTTTGATCACGTGTCCCCCTTTCGAGATGCTGCCAGCCTGCTACCAGTGGAGTCCGTCTGCAGGATGTTGACTTGCTCATTGGTCCACAAGGTCCTATCACACCAGGAACCGCAGTACCTGAGCGAGCGGTTGTTGTTCCGGGAGGGGGTCTCGCAACGCAGTACCCGCCATGGCTACCTTCTTGACTTTTGAAAAGTCAGGCATGAAGTCGGGACGAAAAGTTTTTCGTATTTCGGCCCTAAATTGTACAATGACCTCCCCCTTAGCCTTAAACAATATAGTTTCAATTCTTTTAAATTAAAACTTAAGGACTACATATGTGTTGATAAATAACGTATTTAAGTTGTTAGTGTATAAGATTTAGTATTAAGTATAATCCAATGTTGTTCCTTTTAGTTTTAATCACAAGTCTTTGTTATTTAGTATTTAAGGCTATTAAATGACTTGAGTTGTTCTGCAAAACAGTGTATGTACTGAGAAACGCTTGTAAATAAAGGCATTTTGATTTGAATGATTTTGATTGATAGATACTTAATCAGATAAACAAACGAACAGAAAATAACGTGACAAATCTAGCCTAGGTAAGTATGGCTTGGATACGAAAGCTATCTTAGTGTTATCTATTGTGGTGCTCCACTCAATTTTAATATAAATTATTGAACCATGTAATATTTCTGTGACACATCTACGAGTAGATTCAAATTGGGAAGACATTCGGATTTTGATATATACTTTTAAGTGTATTGATTCTAAGATATCGTATTTATGTTAGTGCGATAAATATCTATCTCTACAATAGATCCTGTCCATCACTGTTTACAGATTCCTAAAACTTGTTTTAAAACAAAAACTTCAGGATTTAAAAAAAAAACCCTGTTTTAAAGGAAAACTAAGGTTGCAAATCATGAAAAGATCCACTAAGACTGGAGACAGAAACTAAAGAGTACAGGCGTTTACAGTGGGAAATTTAAGCAGTTTTGTTGTCAGGCTCGTCAGGCAGGTGCAAATGAATGTGGCGATAAACCCCTTAAAATTTGTAAATACAAAAACAGAACCTGGCGTTCTTAAAAATGAAATGTTTTTGAAAAAGACACTCATAAAAAGTTGAACCAATAGAAATGCGCAAATGCGAACGACACCTGAAAAAGGTGGAGACTGATAATAAAATCTGTATTAGCGTATTTCCTAGCGACATGAGGCAGATGAGCCTCACTATCTGTAACGAAATCGTGGATTGCGATTGATTGGAGGAGGATAAACGATTTTGGCCTACTATTTTATTTTGAGCTCAAGCCCATAGTGTATGTTAAAGTTTTGTTGGCTGAAGTTATTTTGGTTGTTACAACTTTCATAGGGTTACTAGTTTATTATGTTTTATATTAGAAGTTAATTGTGAAGAGTATAAGCAAGTGGGTGAGAAATTTAGATTTTTCTACAAGCCTCCTTTAGTCTTTAGGTTTTCAAATCTCACGTTAAATGGTCTTTTTGTCTCGGCATAGGTTGTATACGACAAGATCAGTTTTATTATAAACACACACCAGAGCTCCACATGAGAAATTTAGATTTTTCTACAAGCCACCTTTAGTCTTTAGGTTTTCAAATCTCACGTTAAATGGCCTTTTTGTCTCGGCATAGGTTGTATACGACAAGATCAGTTTTATTATAAAACACACACCAGAGCTCCACATGAGAAATTTAGATTTTTCTACAAGCCTCCTTTAGTATTTAGGTTTTCAAATCTCACGTTAAATGGTCTTTTTGTCTCGGCATAGGTTGTCTACGACAAGATCAGTTTTATTATAAACACACACCAGAGCTCCACATGAGAAATTTAGATTTTTCTACAAGCCTCCTTTAGTATTTAGGTTTTCAAATCTCACGTTAAATGGTCTTTTTGTCTCGGCATAGGTTGTCTAAGACAAGATCAGTTTTATTATAAACACACACCAGAGCTCCACATGAGAAATTTAGATTTTTCTACAAGCCTCCTTTAGTATTTAGGTTTTCAAATCTCACGTTAAATGGTCTTTTTGTCTCGGCATAGGTTGTCTACGACAAGATCAGTTTTATTATAAACACACACCAGAGCTCCACATGAGAAATTTAGATTTTTCTACAAGCCTCCTTTAGTCTTTAGGTTTTCAAATCTCACGTTAAATGGTCTTTTTGTCTCGGCATAGGTTGTCTACGACAAGATCAGTTTTATTATAAACACACACCAGAGCTCCACATGAGAAATTTAGATTTTTCTACAAGCCTCCTTTAGTCTTTAGGTTTTCAAATCTCACGTTAAATGGTCTTTTTGTCTCGGCATAGGTTGTCTACGACAAGATCAGTTTTATTATAAACACACACCAGAGCTCCACATTTTTTGGTTTGGGTTTCAAAAGACATTGCTTTGTAGTGTTGTGGGTTCTGTATGCGGTATTAATGTATAATCTATATTCTTCTAATATTCTCCGACAATCCCGACACATAAGTATCTACAAGCACGTAGTCTTTCTTATTCACCATTTTCCGACTGAGAATGTTTCCTATAAGTTTAATTTAAAGTTATTTATGACACAATGAACGTTTAATTTAACTATTTTACACTATCGTAGTCTGAACACAACCTTCATGTTGTCTTTCTACCAAGAAAGGATAAAGTAAAAACTTTTCCAGAAATGAAAATATTTAAACTGATACTTGATGCACAATACCCACTTACTGTTGAGTCTAATATTGGAGTGTACAAAACTTCTGAAATTTAAATGTTCAACGGTCACTTACTAATAAACTATTACAAATAGTTTTAGTAATAAAACACAAAGGTCTAAAGATTATTTTGTATACAATTTCATTTGACGTAAGATTATAAGAAAAAACTTCTAGAAGACAATATATCACACAGCCAGAAGGTTGTAGAAAAAAATAATGTGTTGATTGAGTTTAAATATGCCGATAAAATTGCCCTTAGTCATGAAAAGTTTTCTGTGACTTTTATTATAATAAATAAATAATTTAAAGATAACTGTTTATTTATCGGAACTTAAGGTCAAAGGAAAAGTAAGATTTCAAAACTTACAGGAAGAGTCAGCAGACTGTCAGTAAACTTTCTAAATTAATGGTGTATCTGTGGAATCGGTTTAGGAGGAAATTACATGTCACATTTCTTTTCTTATACTCGTACATCAGTTTATAAAGACCCTTAGGAATCTATTTTGTTACTTGTTCAATAGCTGACACGTCTTTTACGAAATACATTTGCTTTAAGAGACAGGTTCGTTACTTGTGAAATAACTGAACGTCAAAATAAGGTTATTAGAGGAACCATACAATTACCAGACAGTTATTTCATTTTCTGTGCCACATCGTGCCGTAGTTTTTCGCATGTACCGATATAATAAACTCGAGTTTTGCAATAAAACTATACAAAAATATTAACAAAATCTTCTCAATAATATAATAATAGTTATTGAGTCGACTTCTTGTTGTTAATATTAACATTAACATATTGTATATTAAATAATAAAAGCAATGTATTTGTGCCTTTTTTATTTTATGATTAAATACAGTAGCAAATTTGCACGTCAGTAATTATTTTAAGCTGGATTTGTTTTTGGAAGATTCGTGGTACAGTAATCGTTATTTAGTAATAATCGGCTTACTTCTTAGTATTGTCAAGGATTTCGTGGTCGTCAAGTTTCGTGGTATCAAAACTTCATAGCTCACGTTATCAACATCCGTGGAGTCAAGATCGTGATACAGTTAAAACAAAGTATATATTAGGACACATAGTGGGGTAGTTTGCGACGTTATAGAGGACCTGTCAAGTTTTGAACTATTGGAGTATGTTTCTAAAGACTATGTAAGCCTGAAGTCATTGATATTTGTCTTAGACCGTATTATGTCACTATCTTACATCAAAGTGTATCAAAAAATAATTATTATCATGTCTGACGTGTTAAATTTATTATTAGTCATGTAATATTTGTATTTATAATTGTTCTTATGTAATACTATAATTATTGATGACGAATGAATATGTTTCATTGTGTACTTGTTTGTAGATTTTTAGATTAACCTAATACAGTATGCAAATGATATGTTTAATTTTATGTATTTTTTATATTTTAAATCTTTAATAAGATAATCCCTGTTCATAATTCAATTGTAATTGTATAGCTTGATAAGTATTAAACAATAACTAGTTATTCTATCTATTTATAGTGTATAGAAAATTTATAGAAATTATTGCTCAAACTAAGAAAACGGTGTTCTTAAAACAATGAACTTTTACAAAAGTAATACAAATTGTTTGGAGGCGAGAATCTTACCGAACAGTGATTGATTTATGGTCTGTTAATGATCATAATCTCTGATATTTCGTCATCTCCTTCATTTTGCATCATCATTCATTTTAATTTTATTTGAAACAGTGGTTTTATACAAATATCAACAATATTAGCGTATCATAATTGTTGGAAGTGTAGATACGTAGTACTAGCATACCGTAAGTATTCAAATTAATAATAATATTTTAGTAATAATAAATTAATAATAATGCATTTTGCATAATGTATAATGATGTATTATTGCATTTTGAAACTCAGCATTAAATTCTATTAACTAAAAAAAAACTAAATTGCTAGTGATGTACCTTCCTTTTTATATAAAAGCCATTTGTTAATTTTTGTGGTAAAATGCCTTTGTGAATTTTCACGTGAATTATATTGGTATTGTTTAAACAATTCCAGGTACATCGTATGCATTGCGCGTTCTTAACGTTAAGTACTTGGTACTTGATATAATCAGTAACGTAGTAGTACTGTACTACAATTTTCCTGCTTCTTCAATTATTCTACTGCAGCAAATTACTTAGTGATAGCCTTATAAGTTGTACTTAAAAGGGACTGAAATGGAGAAACTTAAAGGCTTACGAATTTCATAATTTTAACCTTATAGCTTGAAGATTTTGAATAATATTTATCAAGCATTAAAAAATGGCGTAAATTAACGTAAATTTAAACTAAACAAACTCTTCTAGTGTTTTTATTTACATCTAATATAAGATATTCCTTATGACGTCCACATATATTTAAATTGCTAAGAAACTTATCGCTCTTTGTAACGCGAGATCTAAAGTAAAAACCATAAATTAATTCGGCTTCAAATAAACTCGACTCATAATATTAAACAGAAAACGTACAAAAGAAGATTAAGAAGAGGTGTCAGTTATAGAACATTTCTGTTTACTCTTTAGAGAACAATAAAGTGAAATGGAAAGTTATGTTTCTCAAGAGAATTAAATTTAATACTGCAGTCCTCGTCAAGTAGAACATTGCTCTCCCACTCTCCTTAATATAACCTAAATACCTGAATAATTATGTGACATAAGGTTGAAGCATAACTAAGAACTAACAAACCACTGAGGTGATTGCCACTTAGTTATATATTTGAGGTATTACAGTGTTTGAATTCAGCTTTATAAATAGTGATATTTAAGTGTTATGCAAGCTGGTATTTGGTTAAACACTATCCTAAAGCGTATAAACCTTATATGATTATCTTTTATAGTATATATTTTTTATGGGCAATACCCTTTTATTGCATAGTTTAGTATTGGTTGTTTGGATAAATAACTAAGTATTTTATTAACACTTTTTTCGTGTTGAAAAGTCGTTTTTGGCGTTTAGACAATATTATGTTTCGTGTGGACTTATACAGGGTGATTCGGTTAGTGTTACCGGCACTTTCTGAGCTGATTGTACTATAAACAATAAAGAAAAAAGTTCATATAAACATGGGTCCGGAATCGCTTCCTTACTGGGTTTATGGCCAATTGAAGATTTCACCAAAAATTGTGTGTGCAGGAGTGTCAAATGATGATTTGCCGCGTGTTTATGAAGAGATATTTATAGGCGAATGCAACTTTTTCTAACGGATTTTTAGATGAGAAATTGAATAAAGTTCATCTCATAGCTGTATATCATTTAGTTTTTTTTTTTGTTATACTACAAAAAACCGAAATAAAATAATTTTGAAAACACTTTTTTAAGGTTTAGAACGGACAACTATTTTGTTAAATAGGCATTGAAGGACCCACATTTTTAACAAAGAAACTTGCAGAAAATTTAATTCTGAATAAAATTATGTGCCACACGGCTATTAACAGCGAAGTATTAGTTTCTGGAATTTAAATTTTACAACAAACATTCTACCAAGCAAGAAATTCCAAAGCAAAGGAAAACCGCATTTTAATGACATAGAGTAGCCTACACATAAGATTTATTAGGATGCAATTTAAATTAAGTTTTAAATAAATTATTGTTTATCATCTAAAGCTTATAATACTACGTACCACTTTCATAACAGGTGTTCAAAAAATCAGTCCTTGTACTTCATTACACTTAGCAGCTCGCTTTCTGATTGATCGAGTTATCCTCCGCAACGCTGCAACGATTGTTTTTGATTTGTGCGGCGGCATCTTCAATTCGATTTATTAACTCTTCACGTGTATTTAATTTTTCCTGGTACACCAGGTTTCTTCATCCAACCCCATATACAGAAATCTAATGGAGTTAGATCTGGTGATCTTGGTGGCCAAGTGTGTGGTCCACCGCGACCAATCCATCGCCCGGGAAATTGCTCGTTTAAGTGCATTGTTACATTATGGGAAAAGTGGGCAGGGGCACCATCATGTTGATAAATAATATTGCAACCTTGCTGCTAATGGAACATCTTCTAAATAATAGTGGTAGTTGTTCTGTAAGGAATTCTAGGTACATGCGGGAATTTAGATGTCCTCGGAGAATGAATGGTCCTATTAATCGATCATGAATGAGTCCAC